>NC_061114.1:130169772-130506748 GCF_002878395.1 Capsicum annuum | reverse complement strand
AAAATACGACTTATTGGTCAACTCCCAACATCTATACTAGTCTGACAAGCCTCTAAGAAAATCAATAAAACTAGCGAGCCATTGAGACATGCCCCAACTAACTCATACTCAGTTATCAAATGTAAACAATTCTGTGAAACCAACATCAGACATCACGTCCTCGAAACATAAGGACTCACCACAACAGAGGATGTAGAACAACATGCCTGAAGAATCACAATCAAAATTAGAACTAAGCACCTGAACCTACATTCCAAGAAAATGCATCCCACATTCGAAGATGTGGGTCAGTACCAAGGAAAGAAATCGAGTATGTAGGGGTGTATGCAGTTGTATAAACATCATCATCATAAATATTTATAAAAAATATGCAGGATGTATGAAAGACTCACATAGCCCAAAGAAAATCATCATAATCATGAGAGGATGAAATAAGTACAATAACACATATGAGTCATCATATAATTTGTCAATCACTTTCAATTCATCAAGAATATCAATTCTCATAATATAAATATCATTTAAATCTTTCGAAAAAATAACTTTCACAATTCCACTTTCAAATCACTTCACCATTCACCATAGACACAAGGAAAGACACACACACTGGGAGATCCTATAACCGACATAAACCATGTGAGCTACATGGAGTCCAACGTACAACCCACGTTGGGGAGAGCCATCCTATCCTTGCCATCAGAGTAGGACTATCGATATCAAATCCAGACAAACTAGTGATCACTATATAAATCAGCCTTAGGCTCACTCCTATGAGGGCACATAGTTCTAGGGAAGTAAGGTTGCTTTATACCTCCCACTCGGTGCTAAAGATTTCTCCCGGACTTAGTTTAGATCATTTCAAAGACAATCTACAACAAAACAATTTCAGTAATGTATAAATATACATCGGGAGCCATCATGCTTCCCATCTATCAAAATCAACCACGTTGTGGATTTCTTTCACACTCGAGTTCAAAACAACTCCATTAAGACCAAAAGGTCAAATCATTCAGAATATCTCAAATATTCAACATCAACGTGCTTATAACACACACTTTCTAAAAAGAAAACCCAATTTCCAATGGGGATTGACGACCCAAATATCAAAATCATGATATATATCATTCACGATTCATGTTTTATATCTCCACATATGTAAATTCATCTTTCAAAATCAAAAACATCAAGATTTCATAATAATCATCATAAGATATGGGTTCAAGCTTCAAATTCATAAAAGTTAGATAAATATCATGCCTTTGTAAAGAAAATAACTTTTGGGCACAAGAACGAAAGAGAGTTCTTGTTAAAAACCTCACATACCTTGAATGATGAACTTTAGATCGATACTAGTTTTTGATATGCTAATCGTGCCTTTGAATGATGGTTCTTGGAGTTCTTGAACTAGGAACTTGGAATCTTGAAAAAATTTGTAGAATTAATGGTGAACTTTGGAGGTTCTTGAAGTTGGATGTAGGAGCTTAGGGTTTTCTTTTTGAGGTAATTTGATGAAATATAACATATAATGCTTCTAATAGGCTTTAATATAGGGTTTGGATGGATTTTAGGTGAGGAGGCATGACCAAAACGCCCCTAAAAATCAAATAATTCTCGAATCTATCCTTTGGTGGACTGTTTTGATAGTCTAAAGTAGATCAACCATAACATTTTACTCCGATATCCAAATTGGATGACACCAATTTCATTAGAAAAAGGACTCTCATATATTTCTGTTGATATATAGTATCTCACCCAGATCATTGAGTATGAGGAGTTATAATCATTTGATGTTGACCCAAAAATTCGCTTTTGATAGGCTAAAGTAGATCATCCATAACGTTTTGCTCCAATAGACAAATTGGATGAAACCAATTTAATTAGAAAGAGGACTCGCAGAGATTTCCATTGATATATAATATATCACCCAGATCATTATGTACAAGGAGTTATGATCGTTTAAAGTTGGAGCAAAAATACGCCAGGCCTCAGTACTTTTTCCTGCACGTTTTACTGTTCTCTAGTATTCACGGTTCAATCGGAATGTTCATAACTCGTCGCTCGGGTGTCCATTTTGGATGATCCACTTATCGTTGGAAAGATTATTCGATACTCTACACAATGGTGGGTCATAATCTAAGACATTCTCCATATAAAATTTATAATTCATTCTAGAAGATAGAACCCAACACATTTACACACAAAATTCCAACGAAAAATTTCCTGGGGTATTACATCATCCCCCCGTTGGAAACATTCTTCCTTGAATGATGCTAGACATGCAAAGATTATATAGGGAATAGAGCATACAGCTGAAACCATTCGTTAGACTCATCACCACATCGTTTCTCACTCCGAATGCAACATAGAATGCATAAATTCAAGAAACTACAGCTGAACACATAATAAATGATAGCTGAACTACTACAACTTTTATCAAAAGTGCATGATTTAGGAAAGAACGGTACCTTCGTCTTGATCAGAGTTCGCGGAAAATAGGTGCGGGTACTTGGATCGCATATCCGCCTCAGCTTCCCAAGTTGCACCCTCAATAGATTAGTTTTGCCACAACACCTTGACCAAGGGAACTTCTTTATTCCTTAGTCTTCGGACACTGAAATCAAGAATCTCAACAGGAATCTCATCAAAAGAAAGATTTTCTTGAATGTCAGCACTGACAGAGGAATCCACTACCACAACATTGCTAATATGCTTTCTAAGCATGGAGACATGGAATATTGGATGAACAGAGGATAACTCGGAAGGCAACTTGACCTCATAAGCTACCTTATCAACACAGCTAAGAATTTTGTAAGGACCAACATAACGGGGACTAAGCTTCCCCTTCTTTCCGAATCTCTTCACCCCCCTCATGGGTAAAATTTTCAGATACACTAGGTCACCAACTTCAAACTCAAGGTCTCTCCTTCTAACATCCGTATATGACTTCTGACGACTCTGCGCAGTTTTCAACCTTTCCCTAATCAACTTAACTTTTTCCATAGCCTCAAATACCGAATCAGGACCACTCACAGTCGCTTCACCTACCTCAAACCAACCTATGGGTTATCTACACTTCCTCCCATATAAGGCTTCAAACGGAGCCATGCCAATACTAGAGTGGAAACTGTTATTATAAGCAAACTCTATTAAACATATCCTCTAAGGTATGGATGGTCCGCTCAGCCTGACCATCGGTCTGAGGATGAAAAGCAGAACTCAAAAGCACTTGGGTACCAAGACCCTTCTGAAAAAATTTCCAAAACTGTGAATTGAACTGAGTACCCCTGTCCAAAATGATAGACAAGGGAACTCCATGCAGTTTGACTAGCTCTCGAATATACAATCTAGCATAATCCTCAGCAGTATATGAAGTATGAACAGGCAAGAAATGGGCAGACTTAGTCAACCTATCAACTACAACCCAAATGGAATCATGATGGCATCGGGAAAGAGGTAAACCAATCACGAAGTCCATATTTATCTCTTCCCACTTCCAGGTGGGAATATTAAACTCTTGCATCATACCACCAGGTCTTTTATGTTCAAACTTAACCTATTGGCATGTTGCACACTTAGCTACAAATGCTGCTATATCTTTTTTCATTCCACTCCACCAATTGATTTCCCGCAAGTCTTGGTACATCTTGATGGCACCAGGATAAATAGAATATTGCACCCCTTGCACTTTAGCCATAATCCTCTGTCTCAGATCATTAACATTAGGGACACACAATCTACCCTGCAATTTCAACACACCATCTCCTCCTTGGGAGAAAACCTCTACTTTTTGGTCTTTGACTGACTCCTTCAGTCTGACCAAACTAGTATCTAAGTATTGCTTTTCCTTCACTTCAGAAACCAAGGAGGATTCGAACCTACTCTGAACCCCTATACTACCTTCAGCAGAGTCAAACAACCTAACCCCCAATCTAGCTAAATGATGTACATCACGAGCAAACTCTTTCTTACCTTTTACCACATACAAAACACTACCCATGGACACTCTACTTAGGGTATCCTCCATAATATTGGCCTTGTTCGGATGGTACAACACACTCATATCATAGTCCTTTAACAATTCTAACCATCGTCTCTGCCTAAGATTCAATTCTCTATGGGTAAACACATGCTGCAGACTCTTATGATCAGTGAAAACATCAACATAGACACCATACAAATAGTGTCTCCAGATTTTCAAAGCAAACGCAACAGTAGCCAACTCAAGGTCATGGGTGGGGTTATTTTTCTCACGGGGTTTCAACTGTCTAGAAGCACAAGCTATCACCTTAGCATTCTACATCAATACGCAACCCAACCCAACTCTCAAAGCATCACAGTACACCATAAAACCATCAACACCGTCAGGCAAATTCAAAACAGGGGCTGAAGTGAGTCAAGTATTCAACTCCTAAAAACTCTTCTCATAAGATTCGAACCACAAGAACATCACTTTTGTTTTGGTCATCCGAGTCAAAGGAGATGCTATAAAGGAGAAATCCTCAACAAAATGATGGTAATAGATAGCTAAACCCAAGAAACTTTAGATATCAGTTGGAGAAATAGGTCTAGGCCAATTTCTAACAGCTTTGGTCTTTTGGGGATCAACTCTAATACACTCGGAAGAAAAGATATGACCCAGAAAAGAAATTAACCTTAGCTAAAACTCATACTTACTAAACTTGTCAAATAACTTGTGATCTATAAGGGTTTACAAGACAGTTCGGAGATGATCAGAATGTTCATCCTCATGACGGGAGTACACCAGTATATCATCGATGAACACTATGACAAACATATCTAGATATGGTCTGAACACTTAATTCATGAGGTCCATGAAAGCTGCTGGGGCATTAGTTAACTCGAAAGACATAACAAGAAACTCAAAATGTCTATAACGAGTTCGGAAAGCAGTTTTTGGGATGTCACTCTCCCTAACTTTGAGTTGATGATAGTCGAAACAAAGATCTATCTTTGAGAAATAACTTGCACCTTCCAATTGGTCAGAAAAATCATCTATTCTCGGAAGGAGGTACTTATTTTTTATGGTGACTTTATTCAGTTGGTGGTAATCAATGCATATACGGAACGAGCCATCTTTCTTTCTCACAAACAACACAGGATCATCCCAAGGAGAAACACTTTAAGCACGATAGACTTCTAAAAGAAAGAATCACACTTTTTCCTAAAATGTCTTGTAGCCTCTTGCTCATAGATGTGGCGCGCTACACACCGATGATTAAGACTCTACTTAACGCGGCTTGTCAGACTCCCTAGCCAACCTTAAAACCTTAGGCTCTGATAGCAAGTTTGTAACGCCCCGAAAAATGGGTCCCAAAGTGTCACACAGTGCTTGAGGCTACGAGTAGCCCCAAGCTAACCCTTTGAGCCATTTTCATTTAATTCAACACAAATAAACGGCATTTTCATAAATAACCCTCAAATATCAATAGAGTAATCATCATCCAAGAATAAAAGAATTTCAGAAAGCTAACAAAATATGAATTATTGGTCAACTCCCAACATCTATACTAGTCTGACAAGACTCTAAGAAAATTAATAAAACCAACGAGCCATTGAGACATGCCCCAACTAATTTATACTGAGTTATCAAATGTAAATAATTCTGTGAAACCAATATCAGACATCACGTCCTTAGAACATGAGGACTTACCACAACAGAGGATGTAGAATAGCGTGCCTAAAGAATCACTGTTGAACCTAAAATTGAGCACCTAAACCTACATTCTGAGAAAATGCAGCCCCCATCCGAAGATGTGGGTCAGTACTAGAGAAAGGAAGGGTGTATGCAGTTGTATAAACATCATCATCATAAATATTCATAAGAAATATGCAGGATGTATGAAAGACTCACATAGCTTGAAGAAAATCATTATAATCATGAGAGGATGAAACAAGTACAATAACACATGGGAGTCATCATATAATTTGTCAATCACTTTTAGTTCATCAAGAATATCAATTCTTATAATGTAAATATCATTTAAATTTTTTGAAAGAATGACTTTCACAATTCCACTTTCAAATCACTTCACCATTCACCATAGACACAAGGAAACACACCTATACTGGGAGATCCTATAACCAACATAAACCATGTGAGCTACATGGAGTCCAACGTACAACCCACATTGGGGAGAGCCATCCTATCCTTGCCATCGGAGTAGGACTATCGATATCAAATCCACACAAACTAGTGATCACTATATAAATCAGCCTCAGGCTCACTCCTATGAGGGCACGTAGTTCTAGGGAAATAAGGTCACTTTATACCTCCCACTCGGTGCTAAATATTTCTCCTGGACTTTGCTCAGATCATTTCAAAGATAATCCACAACAAAATAATTTCAGTAATATATAAATATACATCGGGAGCCATCATGCTTCCAATCAATCAAAATCAACCACATTGTGGATTTCTTTCACACTCGAGTTCAAAATAACTCTATTAAGACCAAAAGGTCAAATCATTCCGAATATCTCAAATATTCAACATTAATGTTCTTATAACATACACTTTCTAGAAAAAACATAATTTTCAATGGGGATTCACGACCCAAATATCAAAATCATGATAAATATTGTTCAAGTTTCATGCTTTATATTTCTACATATGTAAATTCATCTTTCAAAATCATAAACATCAAGATTTCATAATAATCATCATAAGATATGGGTTCATGCTTCAAATTCGTGAAAGTCAAATAAAAATCATGCCTTTGTAAAGAAAATTACTTTTGGGCACAAGAACGAAAGAGAGTTCTTGTTGAAAAACCCCACATACCTTGAATGATGAACTTTAGATCGATACTCATTTTTGAAATGTTAATCGTGACTTTGAATGATGGTTCTTGGTGTTCTTGAACTAGGAACTTGGAATGTTGAATAAATTTGCAGAATTAATGGTGAACTTTTGAGGTTCTTAAAGTTGGATGTAGGAGCTTAGAGTTTTCTTTTTGAGGTAATTTGATGAAATATAATATATAATTCTTCTAATAGGCTTTAATATAGGGTTTGGATGGATTTTGGGTTAAGGAAAATGACCAAAACGCCCCTAAAAATCAAATAATTCTAGAATCTGTCCTTTGATGGACTGTTTTGATAGTCTGAAGTAGATCAACCATAATATTTTACTTCGATATCCAAATTAGATGAAACCAATTTCATTAGAAAGAGGACTCTCATATATTTCTGTTGATATATAGTATCTCACGCAGATCATTATGTGTGAGGAGTTATGATCATTTGAATTTGACTCAAAAATTCACTTTTGATAGGCTGAAGTAGATCGACCATAACGTTTTGCTCCGATAGACAAATTGGATGAAACTAATTTCATTAGAAAGAGAACTCGCAGAGCTTTCCGTTGATATATAGTAGATCACCCAGATTATTATGTACAAGGATTTATGATCGTTTAAAGTTGGAGAAAAAATTTTCTAGGCCTCAGTAATTTTCCTGCACGTTTTACTGTTCACTACTATTCACAGTTCATCAGAATGTTCATAACTTGTCGCTCGGGTGCCCGTTTTGGATGATACACATATCGTTGGAAAGCTTATTCGATACTCTACGTTATGATTGATCATTATCTAAGACATCCTGCATGAAAAATTTATAATTCATTCTAGAAGATAGAACCCAACACGTTTACGCCCAAAATTTCAACAAAAAATTTCCCAGGGTATTACAGTACCTCAAGATACCATCTCCACTAATTTCAATTGCCATGATCTTCTACTGATCTACGTCATCCTTAATCTACATTAGTATGAGGTCCAAAATTTTCTTCTCCTTAACCTCTAAACCAAGGGATGACTTCACCACTGTAATGCCCCGAATTTGGTACCAGGAATGCTACATGATACTCATGACCCCGAAGGACCACAGGCTATCCCATGACTGATATCTGTACCTGAGCAATGCATAGTATATTGTATAAATTCAAAAAAAGGCTGAAAGGCCATATGGTTCAAATATTTGATAAAATATAACATCTAGAAATATGGTATATCAATACAAAAAAAAACTAAAATAACTGTCTGAACATGCTATAGTCTGAAAGCCTCTAAAACTGACTGAATAAAGAGTTGATGGGACATGTCACCAACTAACTCCAACTACTAAAATAAACTAAGTACTGAAAGAATGAAATAATTAAATAATAACATCCTCGAATGATAAGGACTCACTGCTAATTTGTCTGCTGAATGTCTGATATACTAAGGATGCTCTGGATCTTATGCTTCGAAACCTATGGTATAAAACACCAAAGCGCAAATACGTTAGTACAATTAAATATGCTAGTATGCAAGTGAGGTAGGCTGAATGTAATGGTTTTATATGCACGAACAATACTAACTGACTGAATAACATGAATGTGAGAATACATGTATGAATACGTGAACTGTGACTGAGATCATAACATCATTGAATCTGAATACTGATAACATAAGTTTTGCATAACTGATATATTATTAACTAAATGGCTATGTCTGACAGTCCAATTTCTGATGGAACTAACTAAGTTTCATACTGAACTGGGTGATTGTATCTGAAAGTCCTAAATTCTGTAGAACTATCTGAGTTCTATTACTGAGACCTGAGATTGAGACTGTGGGAAGTATTCATTTAACTGAATTTCCCCAAATAAGATATTATAGATTATTTGGGGTTCAATCTAGAAACCCAATTAGAAGGGTGTCAATACTGCGCCACTGGTAAGGATAAGCTATGGGTGACCCTCATCTGACAGTGTACCCAAAAGAGAATAGTGGGACCCTCATCTGACAGTGTTAATCCACCTCATCAACCCTCATCTGTCAGTGTTAATGTCTCAACCTATGCTGGCTAGATAGTTCTGGAATGCAAGGATTCCTTCTAAGGATCACACCCTCAACTATCAGTGTGTGCCCTCATCCTTGGGTTGTCTTGGTGATAATACCTACTCCCATATTAATAGTCACTGAAACATGATTAACAGAATTGAACTTGACTGGGCTCAGTGAGTTCCGTCAACTGACAGAATACTACTGAGATTACTGAGTTACTGAGATTTCTGAGATTATTAGGATTTCTGAGTTTTCCTGAGTCATGATTCTGACTGAATTCTACTATGCATGGCTTGACAGAGAGTATCTTGAAAACTAACACTGGCTCCAGGCACACAGCTAAATTTTTGAGTACAAATACCCCTAAGACTCGATAGAATAAAACTGACAAGACATGACATTTCCTGGACTTACGACCATAATCAACAATCCATAATACAATTATTGGGGAATTTCATGAGGCACTTGATTATCATGGTTTGGTACATAAATAGGAATGCATATAAACATGTCATAATTTTATAGGGCTAATCTAATGAACAATCCATCAAAAAATTTCAATGCATAACAATAACATAGAAGTCATTTTGAACATAAGTGTAAAGCATGGGTTCATCAATTTGGTCATAATTGAGTCCTAAAGCATGATTCTTATTCTCTTGGTCATTTTATCAAACACATTGCATGCACAACCTTAGGCTTAGGAATATACTCTAGTTCATACATCATGGTTACTTTAATCAACTCAATTTAAGAGTTTCAAAACCCACATACTAGCATAATTTCATGAAAAGTACATAAAGACTCCAACTTGATATTCATACAAACACATCAACATAATTAAAATCAACTCACCACATGGAAATCATAATTCATGAGTTTAAAATGGGATTCTTGAGGTTCATGGGTAAAAGAAACTTATGAATAAACACTATACATACCTGGGTGGATGATTTCTTGATGATTGGTGGAGGAAAACTTGAATTCTTAACATGGGATTAAACACCTAGGGTTTCTTTTTCTTGGGGATTGATCTTTAAGAGAAACCCTAATTTAGTGTTATGGATGAATAATGAAGTTATGAGCTTTGGTCTTTTATAATTAGGAATTAAAACGGATGGAAAAAGACCTAATTACCCTTTTAAAAATAGCTTAAAATCACTAATTGTAAGTGGCGATGGTTTGGGTGATGGTCTGTCGCTGGTTTGACGGTCCATCAGTCCTGACCATCGCACTTGGCCAAAACTTGAACTTTATGCCTCGTCCACGATGGTTTGCGCGATGGTTCATCGCTAGCTCGACGATTCGTCGGTCCTAACCATTGCACTTGACCAGAAGTCGGGTTCACTGCCTTAGTCGTGACAGCTTGTGCGACGGTCCATCGCTAGCTCGATGGTCCATCGGCCTAACCGTCGCGTCTGGGTAGTTTCGACACTTCTTTTTAAAACGTCCTTAAATTTTTACTCCGATACCGGATTTAGACAAAATTGGTATCATTGGAAAGCTAATTTAATTTTGCACATGATAAAAAGTCAAAACTAGGGAAAATCTATCTGATTTAAATATAAATCATTTAGAAATTCATCACTAACTATTCTGGAGACTAGATTTGACTTAAAGAAAGTTTGGGGTATTACAACCACCTCTTGCACAATCACACCTCTATCCTCAGAATCCAAGAGATAAATTCCATGATTTGACAACTAATGAATATCCTTTACCAATCTTCTCTTCTCCTCATCCACTTGAGGTAAGCTTATCATAGATAACCTGCTAAGAGCATCTACAACCATATTAGCTTTACTTGGATGGTAATGAAGACTCATATCATAGTCCTTGAGAAACTCAAGCCATCTTTTTTGCCTGAACTCCTTTTGGGTGAATACATACCACAAGCTCTTTTGATATGAATAGATATCAACATGCACCTCATACAAATAATGACGCCAAATCTTCAAAGCAAACACAAAAATCGCCAACTCCAAGTCATGATTTGGGTAATTCCTTACATGAATTTTCAGCTGCCTAGAAGCATACACCACCACCTTACCAAGATGCATCAACAAACAACCTATCCCTACATAGGACACATCGCAGTATACAAAATAACTATTGGTACCCTCGAGTTGGGACAAAACTAGTGTAGAAGTAAACTTGTCTGTCAGCTTCTCAAAACTACACTCACAAGCATTGGACCACAGAAACTTCAGCTTTTTCTGAGTCAATTTAATCAACAGAGTAGCAATCAAAGTAAAACTCTCCAAAAACCTCCTATAATACCCATCTAAACCAATTAAGCTTTGAATACCGGTTAGAGTCATGGGTCAAAGCCACATCTTAGCCGCTTCAACTTTTTGTAGATCCACCATGATCACCTTACTAGAAACAACATGGCCAAGGAAGTCACAAAATTTAACCCGGACTCAAACTTAGAAAATTTAGCGTACAATCATTGATCCTTCAAGGCTTGCAACACTACTCGGAGGTGATTGAAATTATCCTCCCCACTCTTAGAATATACTAAGATGTTATCAATAAACAGAATGACAAACCAATCCAAAAACCTCCAAAACACCTGGTTCATAAGATCCATAAATGCCGCTGGAGCATTAGTCAACCTAAAGACATGACTAAGAAATCGCAGAACCATACCGGGTACGGAAAGTAGTCTTAGGGATATCCACTTCGCTAATCTTCAACTGATGATAACCAAATTAGAGTTCAATCTTAGAAAAGTACTTAGCACCCTAAATCTAGTTAAAGAGATCATTTATCCTTGGAAGAGGATACTTATTCTTTACTGTCACCATATTCAACTGGCGATAATCTATACACATCAGAAGGGAACCATCCTTCTTACGCACGAAAAACATAAGGCACCCCATAGATAAATACTAGGATAGATGAAATCCTTATCAAGAAGGTCGTTTAATTGCTCCTTAAGTTTGTTCAAATCAGTAGGAGCCATTCTGTATGGAGGGATAGAGGTAGGACTGGTTTCCAGTAGCAGATCAATCCCAAAATCTACTTCCCTATTGGAAGGAACACCAGGAAGATCACCGATAAATACTTTAGGAAATTTGTTAACAACAGGGACAAATTATAAAGAGAGAACCTCTAAACTAGAATCTTTAACCCAAACTAGAGGGTATAGACACCCCTTAGAAAATAACTTTCGAGCTCTAAGATAAGAAATATAACTTTCCTTAGGTACTTAGGAACTCCTTTCCACTCAATCACTGGTTTATTCAGGAATTCAAAACTGACCATTTAGGTCCTACAATCAAGAGAGGCATAACACGAATGGATCTAATCCATCCCCAAGATCACATCAAAATCTAACATATCTAACTAATCTACCAAGGTCTCCTTACCACAAATAGATACCACACAACCCTATAGACCTTTTTTGTCACAACAGAATTACCCATCGGGGTAGACACAGAAAAAGGATTAGAAATACATCCATAGCCGAAAATAAAATGGACAATCATATAAGAGGTCACATAAGAAAGAGTAGACCTTGGATCAAACAGACAATACACATCATGTGAGAAAAGCTATAATGTACCAGTGACAACATTAAGAGATGCCTCAGATTCTTAAAGGGTGGCAAGAGCATAAAGATAATTCCGACCAATACCGGTACTAGAAGTAGCACCCTTTGGCGCAGGAGCTGAAGAAGTAGAAATCAAAACCTTATTAGCTCCTGAAGCAACCTTAGCTCGATAGTTTGCTGAAAATATCCTATAGACTACAATTAAATCAGTTATTCCTTCCTTCATCACAAACTCCATGATGTATCTGCCCACAAAAATAATAAGGGGGATAAGATGGGGCTGATTGGGCTCTACTATCCTACGACTAGGCACTTTGTGCCTTATACCATCTGCCGTATTAAAAATAACAATCACTTGATGGTTTCAAATATGGACCACTAGCCGCAAAGTTAGAACCAGACTTTTCCCACTTCTTCATACACTATTTCCTGCCATCTCCATCACTATTTTGTTGGCCTCCACCATGCTCAGAATACCTAAATTTCTTACTCTGCCTTTCCCCTATATCGGCTTGCTCCTTTTTTTCCTCCTTCAATTGCTGCATGTATACCACAATCCTAGAGATATCTATATCCTTATTCAACAAGGCGGCCTTGCACTCCAATACCAAGTCCTAAGATAAGCCCAAAGCAAACTTCCTCATCCTACCCTCATAGAAGACACAAACTCCGGATCATAACAGGACAACTGATGAAACTTCAAGGCATACTCTTCTACAGTCATCCTGCCTATTTTAAATTCATGAACTCCTTAGTTTTAGCCTTTCTCAACTCCTGAGGAAAAAATGATTATGGAAAGCACCAAAAAATTCCTCCTACATAGCCTGCTTAATATCATCACCCCTCAATTTCCCGCACCCTTTATACCACTAATATGCCATATTCTTTCACTGATATACGACAAACTCCATACCCTCCACATTAGTAGCGTGCATCACTTAGAATATCTTTTCCATCTCATCAACAAACCCTTGAGGATCCTCCTCAACCTTAGATACTTTGAATGTCAGAGGGTTCAACCTCATGAATTGGCCAACTCTATTGACCCCCGAAGATGGAGGAACAAAACTAACACGGTCAGGCTGATGAGATTGAGAATTCACCAACTGAGTTAGTAGATGAATAGATCGATGAAACTTGGAATTAGCACATTGTATCTTGATTTATAAGATATTTTATAATGGAATTTCAAACAACAAGTTATGTTTCTTAGAGGCACGAATTAGTCCAAGGATTTTCAAACTTCAAGTTACACCCCATGGGTAAGATTTGACACTACCACATCATGGCTTGATTTATGAGACATTTTATAACTCTTTCCTTAGAAGAAATACTTAGCCGACAAGTTACGCCCCGTGGACAAGAGTTGACACTATCATATTGTGCCTTGATTTATGTGATGCTCTATTAGTCTTGACTCTAAGACAAGAATTAGCCCAAGAACCTTCCTAAAGAACAAGTTACACCCAATGGTCAAGTGTTGACACTACCACATTTTTTCTTGATTTATGAGATGTTCTACAACTCTTGTCTTAGAAGCATGACTTAACTCAAGGAGTTTCAAATAAAAAGTTATGCAGCACAAGCAATACTTGACACTACCATATTGTTGCTTGATTTATGATTTGTTCAATAATTTTTGCCTTAGAGGCAAAACTTATCCCCAAGGACTTCGTAACAATAAGTCATGCCCTTAAATTTGCTTTAATATTTAAAAAATAAGATCCTTTTGTGAATTATCCAACTTTTTATTTAATATAATAGAAGATGAGGAAAAAAAGAGAACAAACAAAATAGAAAAATAAAAAAAGAGATAATAAAGAAAAAAAAAGACAAGAAAAAATAAAGGTTACGAAAAAAGAGAAGAATAAATAAAAAAAAGTAAACAAAAAAGATTGATCAAAAGAAAATAATTTTGAGGTGTATGTGTAGTTGCCACAAAATAATTTTCTAGGCAGATACTTTTTCATCTAACGGGAAAAAATGACTATTTCCTTCTTAATTATTCCAACTCTGAACTTAATATAATTGCTTGAATAACTAATATTTAAATATTATTAATAATATTTAATACAAAAAAAATTAATTAAACCACTTTTCTGTGATCGATTATATTATTAAATGTTTTTCGGGGGACGTATCTTCCACCCTAACCTACAAACATTGAAAAACATTATTTTTGCTAAGGTAAAAAACTTTTCTAGAAGGCCAAATACATCGCCAGATATCTAAACTTGTCATGAATTTTCACTTTAGCACCTAAAATTGATATTCATTTTAAACACCTAAATCTGTCTCCAACTGTATCACTTGGGCACTTTTTTAAAATCAACTTAAGCGCCTGTTCCAAATGCATCCAACGTGAAAAATCAATTTATCTGTATGTGACACATGAAATTTATCTTTTTTTTTTTAAAAAAAAAACCCTCACTTTTACCCCTTTTTAAAATCAATTCTCTTCTTATTCTTCTTAGATTCAAATTGTATATTTTATACTAGTGGTTTGGGCTGGACATATTTTGGTTCAAACTGTTAAAACTAAAGAATCAAATCAAAACTAAATTTAAATTTTGATTTTTTAATTGGTTGTATCGATTTCACATTTTAAAAATTTGGTTAAACATTTTGCTTCTTCTTAACACTCCATTTTTCAATCTTCCAAAAGCTATCAATTAAGAAACACCCTTTACCCTTTATTGTAGAGTAATGATTAGGGTTAAAATAAAATTGGACCAGGTGTCCTAAATAGTTCAAGTAACACTTGCGCAATTTGTTACACTAGATGATAAAATTGTACAAGCATGTGCCAGTTGTAATTTTCCCATGAAGATCTAGGGACCTGGTCCCTTGTTATAAGATGCCCATCATCATAACAAGATATAGCAATTTTCCCCCTTTATAATGATGACAAACCAGCCCCAAAGATTTGAGTATCAATATTTATTCAACACATTTAATCAGAGTGGTTACCACTACTGAAGATGAATGTTACCCCTATCATTCAATTATTATGCTTCCATCATCATACAACGTAGGGACCTGGTCCCATGTTGTCAATTAAAAAATTACCAACCAGCCTTTCCCCTATCAATAAGCCTTCATACCTTCTCTGTAGCTCATCACACACTTTCTCCCATCAACATGTGACACATATCTATAATTCAAGATTACACTTCCCCCTATCAATATGCCATACATATCAGCATTCAAGATTACACTTCCTCCTATCAATATGTCATACATATCTGCAACTCAAGATTTCCTTTGCATCTGGTACCTGGTCCCAACTATATGAAATCAGTATTTCCTCTTTTGGCATCATTGAAAAGTAAAAACAGTAAGCCAAGTAAAATAGTAATCACAAGTTAGTTAACTCATGGCCACTGGGGCAACACTAACATGAAGAAAAACTTTAGAAATAAAGTAGAAATAGATAAAGATCACAAAGACCAGAACTCATTAATATTTAATAGTTTAGGTATTATTTTAGTGCAAGTTTCACATTTCCTGTTCCATAGAAAAAGCCATAGAAGTTGAAGGAGTTAAAAAGGTAAAGGATTTGGGGAGAAGGTTTGGATAAGTAAGGTCATTTATAAAAGTGTAAAAATTCTTTGGTTATCTTCCTGATATATGTATTCAAGCTCAAAACCTCATTGGTTAGAGTTGTAACCTTCTTTTTGAACTTATCAACTTTATTCCTAAGTTCTGTAGCTCTTACTTTTCTTCTTTTGGAAGCCCTACTAGGTTCATCATCAGTCATTCTCTTTTTCTTGGGGCCAAGTCCCTTAGAATTCTAGTGCTTTTCAATAGGATTTCCAGATTTCACTCTCGAGACATTTGTTTTCGGGCTGCCATTTTGTTTCTTAGTACCATTAAAACTTTCTATTGGGTTATGTGACATCAAAATGATATTTTCAGCAACCTAACCATCACTAATCATTATACTATCAGATGGATCATGTGTTTTCAAGAATAAATCTTCATCAGAAAGGTAAGTGAAGAAAGGGTTTAGCTTTGAATGGTTAGGATAGCTGAGTTGGGTAGGGTCTATGGAGCTAAGATAAGTTTGAATTCAAATTGACTCATCTTTCCCCTTTTGGATAAGCCAATTCTTTTTTATAAGGAGAGAGAAGATATGATCTTTCTTAATAGAACATAAAAATGCATGCATATTCATGATACTATCTTGAGAGATGGGACCAGGTCCCTCTCTTTCTTTGAGTGAGTTCTCAATCTTGTGTATACTTTATCTGTGTTCTTTTAAATCTATTCCCATAGGTGTACACCTACAAAGGTATGGTACTAAGTTAGACTAACAAATACACATTTTACTAAGGATACCTGTCTCCTAACCATAACCAATTTTATGGAGAAACACTGATTTAAATGGTAAGTTAGATCATTTTAATTAGACCTAGCTTCAACTTGTTCTTCACAAATTATTCCTTGTGAAGTGCCTTAGTAAGGGTATCTGCTTTTTGATCCTCAGTCTTGTAAAACTTCATACAGATAACCCTTTACTTAATATTGTCTCTCAGAAAGTAATGCCTCACATCAATTTACATAGTTCTCTTAAGTCGCACTGGATCTTTGGTCATGTTTAGAGAACTTGTATTTTAACACATTAAAGGATTAGTCTCTAAGACAATACCAAAATCTTTCAGTTGTTGCTTGATCAAGAGCAATTGAGCACAACAAGAGGCAGCTGCCATATATTCAGCTTTAACAGTAGATAGAGCAACTGAGTTTTGCTTCACAGATCCCAGGAAATTAAGGATAAACCAAGAAAAAGTTCCATTATTGAGGTGCTTTTTCTATCTACCATATATTTAACATAATCAGCATTAACATATCCCATAAAGTCAAAACTATCTCCAGATGGATAATATAGGGCCAGGTCCCCTATTTCCTTCAAATGCTTAAGAATTGTTTTTGTAGCTTTCAAATGAAACTCCTTTGGGTAGGCTTGAAATCTAGCACACATTCCTACACTGAATATAATATTTAGCCTACTTTTAGTGAGGTATAGCAAGGATCCAATAATGCCTTCAGACATTATCTCATTTATTGAAGGACCTAGTTCATCATTATCTATATTTGAGATGGCTTCAATTGGAGTATCAATTAGCTCAACATCTCTGATGTTATATTTCTTCAGTAACTCCTTGATGTACTTCTTTTGACAAATTGTTATCCTTTGAGAAGTTTTTTTAGTCTGAAACCCTAGGAAAAAGCTCAACTCACCCGTCATACTCATTTCAAATTCACTCCGCATTATCTTTTCTAACTCTTTACATAGGGATTCAGAAATATCTTTAAAGATTAATTCATCAACATATATTCGAACAATCTGTAGACAGCTTCCCCTGGTCTTTAGAAATAACATATTATCAGTTCTCCCTCTTGTGAATCCATTCTAGGAGAAACTTTGAGAGTCTCTTATACTAGGACCGTGGTGATTGCTTTAAAACATAGAGGGCTTTGTCTAGTTTAAGCACATGATAAGGAAAGTCTATATCTTCAAATCCTAGTAGTTGTTTGACATATACTTCTTCTTTCAAGTTTCAATTCAGAAAGACACTTTCATCATCCATTTGGAATAGTTTGGACCTTATATAAGCAACAAATGCAATAAGAATTCTTATTGCCTCTATTTTTCCCATAGGTAAAAAAGTTTCATCACAATCAATCCTTTTTTCGTGGTTATACCCTTGAATAACCAACCTTGCATTCTTTCTGTTAATAGTTCCATGCCGATATTGCTTATTTTTGTATACCCTTTTGGTCCCATTAATTGTCCTGTAAAGATGCCTGGGGACTAGATGCCAGACTTTACTTCTTTCAAATTGCTGAAATTCTTCTTGCATTACATAGATCCAATCAACATATTTTAGAGATATTTTTACATCCTTACGTTTAATTTTGAATAAAAATGCTGAAAATGCCATGAAATTTATGGCTTGAGCTCTTGTTAGGACTTTTGTTTCCAAAGGTGAAGTTAGATTTTCAAGTGGATGAGAAGATTTATGTCTCCAGTTTAACCTTCTGAGATTTGTTCCACTGGGACCAGGTTCCTCTGAATTTTGACTAGTCCCATCTTGTTGTTCTTTCACTTAAGCTGGGATCTATGCTTGAGATACTCGAGCACCATCATTTTCATCATTCTCATCTGCATCATTTAGACCTTGAGCATCATCTTCACCAACATCATCCCTTTAAATAGGAATAAGTTCTTCAATTTTAGAATCTTCACTATCACTTGAATTTATAAGATTTCCTTCCTTATCAAAGACCACGTGGACACTTTATTCAACACACAATGTTATATTGATAAAAACTCTATATGCTTTGCTTGTTGAGGAATAGTTCACACACACAACTTGATTATTTTTAGATTCAAATTTTCCCAATGCATTCTTTCCATTATTTAGCATAAAGAATTTACACCCAAAAGGTCTAAAGTAGTAAAGTGTGGGATTTATTTTTGAACATCAATTCATATGGAGTTTTGCTTAGGATTGATCTGATCAAGAACCTATCAGTCACATAATAGTTGTACTTACAACTTTAGCCCAAAAGTTTTTTAGAAGTCCACTATCAATTAGCATAGTTCTGGAAATCTCTTTAAGAGTTTTGTTCTTTATTTCAACTACCCTATTTTGCCGAGGTGTTATAGCAGCAGAGAAGTTGTGACTGATTCCATGCTCAGAATAAAATTTTGCAACTTGAGTGTTCTCAAAATGCGTTCCATAATTTGATCTGAATTCAACAACTTTGCAATTCAGCTTCATCTGAACTTGCTTGACAAAAGTTACTAGAGCCTCATGTGTTTCATCTTTGTTTCTTATGAATATTGTCCAGGTGAACCTGTAGTAGTCATCCACAAGGACAAACACATACCTCTTTTCCCCTCTACTTTCGACTTTAATAGGTTCACATAAATCCATGTGCAGCATCTAAAGGGGTCTGGAAGTACTCATCTTCTTCTTTAACTTGAAGGAAGACCTGGTTTGTTTACCTTTAACACAAAAATCACAAACTTTGTTGTCTTGAAATTTTAACTTTGGTATGCCATAGACCTAGTTCCTTGAGATCAACTTATTTAAAAAAGATGCACTTACATGCCCCAGTCTTCTATGCTATAAATTAGCATCTTCACTTTGAGCACTCAAGAAAGTTAATTCCCCATCAGCCACAGACTCCAGATCAACTACATATATGTATTTGATCTTTTTGGGTTTAATAATAATTCTTCCAAATTTCATGCTTGATATAATACATCCATCATATGAGAATTTTAACCCATTACCTTTTTCACAGATTTGAGAAATACTTGGATGACTGTACTTAAGCCACCTTACATAATACACATCTTAAATTACAGGATGAAGTGATTTTCAAATCCTTCCAACACCTTCGATATACCCCTTTTTAATATTTCAAAAAGACACACCTTCACCTTGAATCATTTTGAGAGAGAGAAAGTAACTAATCCTTCCAGTCATGCGGCTTGAAAAACTATTATCCATAAACCAATTTTGGCTGCTATCTACTTTTACTACCCTATTTTATTTTTTATCTTCAGTAGTTGCCATAAGGGAAAACAAGGAACTAAAGGTAATTTTTCTATCATCCATTTTGAGAATGAAACCATCACCATACTCTTTTTATTTCTCAGATTTATTGGAGGAGTCTTTATGCAGCCAAAACCTGCTTCAATAGATATAGCTAGCTGCATCTTTTCTTCTTAACTTTTCTGGATTTTGGTCCTTCGGTTTATCTTTTCATCTCCTGTTTTAAGCAAGTTTTGATTAGCCATTTTGTGCATTGGTTAGTCCTTAATGAAATCTTCAGACTTACCACTTTTGTGACAAACTTTAATTTTTCCATCCCTTTTGCTAAGCTGACCACTTTTCTTCATTGCTCTAACAGTCTTTGTTGCCGAAAGAGCAACATCAGTGTCTTACTCAGTTGAGTCAGAATCTGAAGTCTTCAATGTCAGGGATCTCTTCCTTTGCTGCCTTTCTCTCCACCCCTTCGGTGATAGCATTTGCTTTATTTTCCTAGGATTTTGGAATAACTCCCAAATTGTTCTCACTTTCATGTAAAAGAGAACTTTTTCTCCTTCTTCCAGATTAAGTGAAACAACTATGATAACCAAAACATTCTAGGTGTGAACCTTTTATAGTAAACCTACTATATACCAATTATTTAAACTAGGAGGGTTGCACCGCAGAATGAGGGACTAGGTCCCTCAAAGTCAGTCACAACTAATAAAATAGTAAAGCAACAACGAAGCTAAGATTTTGCAGAAAATAAAGGAACACACTGATTTAACATGAAAACCCCCTTTCTCAAGGAAAGAAAAACCACAGCTTACCCTCACATTTTCAACAATTCACTATAATCAAACTCTTGATTAAAGATTCAATTAGAACCAACCTCTAGGTTTCTCCTGCTTATAGTAATTCTACTACAACCTCACCTTGACAAATCTGTAAAAATTCTCTCAACACTGATTAGCTCTAATCAGTTTCAAGATCAAGCAACTCTACCTAAGCACACTCAGAGCAAAAAGAAAACATTACTCTTATAGTATGAGTAACTCAGTTACTGACCAATATTTAACTCAAGAACAATTTTCTTTGTAAGAACTCATTGAACTAAGAACTTGAGATAAAATGAGTTTTTGATTTTTCTTCTTATTAACACTCCATTTTTTAATCTTGCAAAAACTATAACTTGACAAGCATCCTTTATGTTTTGTAGTTGAGTAATGATTAGGGTAAAAATATAATTGGACCAGGTGTCCTAAATAGTATAGGAAATACCTATGCACTTTATTAGACTAGATGTCAAAACTGTACAGGCGCGTGCCAACTGTACTTTAACCTTGAAGATCTAGGGACCTGGTCCCTTGTTGTAAGCTGCTCATCTTCCAAACAAGTTATAACATACATGCATATGATTGTTTCTACCAGTTATAAGTTTAGTACAAATATACCAATGTGATAGATACATATTTAATTACATCATTAACATTTTGACATATTATATCTCAGTGTAAGTTGAAACATAGATATATAGACATATAAAAGATATACGTTTGTACAATTTCTAGTTAATCTAGATAATCCTAAACTGTATTTGTATGAGATACAAATTTAAACAACTAACCATTATATGGGATACATATTATCATAAAAGAGATACATATATTAAAAATATAGGAGATACATCCTAATACTATCAAAAACTTATGTGAGATACATTTTTACAAAAAGAGATACAAAATTAGATAACAAAAGATACATATATATTATGAGATAAAAATAATTCAGTTAGTATTAGTTATGTTTTCAAACAGATACAAACACCTTATTTAACTTCAAGAATATCCTAAAATACAAAATTCATAGATGATTTTAATAAGTTTATAGAATAAGAATTAATTGACTTGTTAAAGGCGACTATTTTATAGACTCATCTCAATTCCCATTGTCTAATTACATAGTACAAATTACTAAACATTTTTTGGGATATAAAAGTTGAATTGTTTGGCGAGTTATTTGACTAGTGCAACGTTCTTATGATATTATTACATACAAAGTTAATAAAATATCATGTAAATGTAAAATCAAAATAAGGTATTTTACTGATATGTAAAGGGCAGAAATAAGAAAAGTCATATTCTGACAAACATTATTCATCAAAAGTTTAAAAAGTAACAACAATTCCACAATTGTTTTATAAAACAACAAAAAATCGAAAAGCCTAGGGAATGTAAATATAACTTAATTTGATACAGACTGGAATCTCACTCTCCTTTTGAAAAGAAACTACAAGTCGCCTGTTGTGATCTTCGTGACCACATCAGCTGTACTAATTACTGATTGATGTAAAATTTCACCAAATTTCTTGTACCTTGGTTTCTTTGGCCTTTTGGATTGTATTTTGTATTTTGGAGGTAAAACAGCTTCTTCATGAATTTTCTGAGGCAAAATCTTATATTTTTTATTCGACATTGTAAATGTCGACACTTCATAAGTCTTGGCTAAATTTTTTGGATGGTAATACTCAGAGAAAAACATTATGTCAACTACATGCTTGCTTTGAAGAAGTGCTATCACGTGTTGACATGTGATCGTTTCCAACAGAAATCTTCCATAGGTGCAAGATCCTCTATCTAGATATACAATATATTTCCTTGCTCATCATAAATAGAGTACACATAAGGAGATGATACCAAACCTGTAAAACAACAAACATTTTTTTCAATCAAACTAGATATACGTTAGTTATTAATATAGATATGTATCTCTTTAATACTATAACTATATATCTCTTCTTAACCACAAATTGGTAGTATTTCTCATTATTCAGAAACATAAATCTGTTGCAAAAAAATAGTTAGTGCATAATGACCTGTAATACAGATATTTTTATAATAGATTCAATAATATTATACGATAAAATAAACAACATAACTAATCATTAACCAAGAGGATTTTACCATATTTAGCTGCAAAATACTCATAAATGTTTTGCCTAAAGATTATTTTATATATGATAACATACACCAAAATCCATACACCATAATGTCTTAATAAGATTGATATATTTATTGTCAATTATTAAGAAAAAAGACCAGAAGAAAAAGACTAAGTAGATGATTCTGATTGAAACATGATTGAGTAGACAAAAGGTTTAAAAATCATCATAATGCCAAGTTACATTATTATGGGAATTATTGTAACGAACCTAGACTACCCCTAGTTGTTACACGGTGCTTAGAGTCCCGAGGGATCATAAGCTAACCTAT
Source organism: Capsicum annuum (assembly GCF_002878395.1). Classification (NCBI taxonomy): domain Eukaryota; kingdom Viridiplantae; phylum Streptophyta; class Magnoliopsida; order Solanales; family Solanaceae; genus Capsicum; species Capsicum annuum. The sequence goes on along the minus strand of NC_061114.1, from coordinate 130,483,518 downwards.
AAGTTGGTACCTACTTTGAGAGCTGGATAATATAATCATTAATTATGGAACATGAGCTAAAGTTCCATATGGTTTTAAATACCTAAATTCAAATTGAAATATAAATCTAGGAAAATGGCTGTCTGAATCTGATAAAGTACTAATAAACTGAACAACTAACTGACTGTTATGTCTGAAAAACCTCTAAGATTGACTAACTGAGAGTTGATGGGACAAGCCTCCAACTAACTCTACTGATAACTGAAATAAAGATATAAAGTAAGATAGTCTATCCTTGGGTGATAAGGACTCACCACTACTACTGTACTGCTGAGAATCTGAGGGACTAAGTGCGATCTGAGAACTGAGCATCAACACCTATGATATAAGACATCATAGTGAAAAAGAATGGTATGTGATCAGTAATTTGAATGTACTGGTCTACTAAATGAGGTAGGCTAACATGCAAGGTTTCATGAATAGGAGTAATGATCTATCTGAATATACATGTAAAGCATGAAATACTAAATAAATAACATAAAATCTATAGATACTAAATATGCATGAAAGTCTGTAAACTACTTAAAATACATGAAAATCTATAGACACTGAGGATGCATGACCAAACATATGACATGAACTATACGAAGTCTTCAAACTGAAATACTGAAAAATAACTGAAATCTGTATGCTTTGGTCAAGCAATACTAAGACTGGAGAACTAAACTTGAACTGTGACTGAGACTGCGGTAGGTATCACTTAACCAAAATTCCCTAATTTAATCTAATCAAGGTCCAACCTGTAACCCCAGTTGGATGATTATTAATATAGTGTCATAGGTCTAACGCTGGCTGTGTGGATCCACTAAACTGATTTCATGTCCAAAGGATTAAGGGTGTTAAGACTGAACTGATAGGTGACCCCTGTGAGATAGTCAAGCCTAATCTGATGGGTGACTAATCATATCCCATGCTGGCTACGTAGTTTTGGAGTATAGGGACTGCTATTAATGACTCTGCCTATTTGACGGGGAAGCCTCCATGCCTACCCTCGCTTGGTGCTAAATCCTACTCCCAACTGAATGACACTGACATGCTAGACTATTTTGATTTTAATTGACTATTCTGATAATGCACATGATATAATCTGAAGTTTTTCTTAAGATACTGAGACAACATTATATAAACAACTATGGTTTAGGGTATTCAATACCCCCAGGACTCAAAACAATAGTAGTAGCATGAAACTAAAACATTGAAGAACATAACATAAAGACTTTTACTAAATCAATTGCTCTTGTTGGCATTTTATCAAATACTTATGGTTTAGAATAATCATAGAATTACTAAAGGACCAATATAATTGACATGAAATTATCATGGAAAACACTAAGTCATGATTTAATTCAATAAATGATAACACTAAAACATGAGGAATCGAATAAGAAATATAACTTTATTAAAATATGGTATTAAATCAAAGTTCATGGAGATTAAGGGATAAAATCATGATTTAAAATAAAATAACTTAAAAAGATCATAACTTTATAATTAAAAAGTTTACTTGGGCTCCATGGATGAAAGGAATCCATGGATGAATATCTAACATACATTAATGGATGAGTTTTCTGAAGTTCTTGGGTGAATTTAGCAAGAAAGCTCTTGGTTTCGTGAGAGCTGGGGTTTGTAATTTAGAGAGAAAGCTTTTGAATTTTGGGAGAAATTAATAAAGAATAAACTTTTAAAAATTTTTTAGGGCTTAAGTACTCCATTTGGGTGGATTAAAATAATGGGATAAGACTGTTTTAACCTTGGACAAAATATTAGATTTTCGTGAAAATTTTTCAATTTGGGCCCCTGGCGTGACACGACGCTATCACACTATGTCACTGGAAACTGACAAATAAGAAAATGGTCTATGGAATGGGAAATCATGGTCCTTCACTTATTGGGACCTGGAAGTTCTCCACGACATGTTCCTATAATACTAGAAAATGGAAAATGCCAAATTAGCCTATGGCGCGACGCACGCCAAAATCGCTATACCTTACTAGAAATTGACAATTGCTATTTTAACTCTCTTCCCGATGCGCTGATGGGTAAAATGACAGTGTTTAACAAATGGAACTTAAAATCACTATTTCTTACTCGATTATCGGATTTTGGCTAATTTTATATCGTTGGAAAGCTAATTCAATTTCCTACGCAATGGTAGGCTCTAAACTGAAAAGTAATGAGACTTTCAAAACTTTTATATATGAATACTAATCTATTAGGACTTACATTATGCTAGGGAAATACGAGGTGTTACAATATCTCCCCCTTGAGATCGTTCATCCCCAAATGAATACTTAAGTTGAGGAAAATTTCTGGACTGAGCTTACACACTGAATATGCATGTCTGAGGCATGGAATGCATGACTGACTAGATTCATGAATTCACGAATGACATGAACATGATGTGAAACTAAAATTGAGCGTGATGGAGAAAAAAATCTTAAGAAGATTTAGTACCTTATATTGAATTTAGATTCTCGGAGAAGAGATGTGGGTACTTGGTACGCATATCTGCCTCTGCTTTCCAAGTGGCTCCCTCAACATACTAATTCCACTTAAGAACTTTGACTAGTGGAACTTCTTTATTCCTTAGTATATAAACATGATGATCAAGAATTTCAACCGAAACTTCTTCAAAGGAAAGTTTGTTCTGATTATCTACACTTTCTAAGGGAATAACTACAGCTGGATCACCAATAAACTTTTTCAACAAAGGGACATGGAATACTGGGTGTACTGAGTCTAAATCTGAAGGCAACTCAAGATCATAAGCTACATGTCCAAAACAACTGAGAATTTTGATGGGACATACATATCGGTGACTGAGTTTCCCTTTCTTGCCGAATCTCCTCACGCCCTTCACGGGAGAGATTTTCAAGAACCAAAGATCACTGACCTCAAACTTGACATCCTTTCTCCTCACATGTGCATATGATTTTTGTCGGCTCTGGGTAGTCTTAAGTCTTTCTCTTATAAACTGAACCTTTTCCAAAGCATCAAACACTAAGTCAAGCCCTATTATTGTAGCCTCATCTACTTCAAACTAACCAATTAGAGATCTACATCTCCTACCATAGAGAGCCTCAAATGGAGCCACACAAATACTGGAATGATAACTGTTATTGTATGAGAATTCAATTAAAGGCAAATGGTCATCCCAAATACCTTTAAAATCAACAATGCATACTCTCAATATATCCTTAAGAGTATGAATGGTCCTTTATTCTTGACCGTCTTTCTGAGGGTAGAAGGCTGTACTAAGGTGGACTTGGGTACCATGACCCTTTTGGAATGCTTTCCAGAAATGAGAGGTAAAGTGGGTACCTCTATCTGACATGATAAATAAGGGAACACCGATCAACCTAACCAGCTCTTTGAGATAGAGATTGGCATAGTCCTCAGCTGAGTACAAGGTATAAACTGGTAAGAAATGAGCTGATTTGGTCCTTCTATCTACGATAACCCAAATAGAGTCATGCTGATGACAGGTGCAAGGCAAACCTGTCACAAAGTCCATGTTCACTTCCTCTCTTTTCCACATGGAAATACTAAACTCTTGCATGGACCCACTAGGCTTCTGGTGCTCAATATTAACTTGCTAGCATGTAAAGAACTTAACTTCAAACTCTACAATATCTCTCTTCATCCTACTCCACCAATAAATCTCCCACAAATCACGGTACATCTTAGTGGCCCCTGGATGAATAGAGTAACATGGACCATGTGCTTCTGCAAGAATTTATTTCATCAACTTAGCTACACAAGGCTCACACAATCTACCCTGACAACGCAAAACACCATCTCCCCATTGGGAGAAAACCTTCACTCTATGATCTCTGACTGATTCTTTCAACTTAACTAGACTAGGATCTCTATCCAGCTTTTTCTTCACCTCGAAAACTAGAGATGAATCTGAGCTACTCTGCACCCATACACTACCTTCTACTAAATCGAGTAAATAGACACCTAGTCGGTCAAGCTGATGGACTTCCTGAGCTATCGGTCAAGCTGATGGACTTCCTGAGCTAACTTCTTCCTACCATCCTTAACATGAGTACGCTACCCATAGATATTCTACTGAGAGCATCAGCCACTACATTGACCTTGCCCAAATGATACAAAATGCTCATGTCATAATCCTTCTATAACTCTAACCATATTCTCTGACGCAAATTCAAATCTTTCTGAGAGAACACATACTGAAAGTTTTTGTGAGCTGTGAACACATCTACAAACACCTTAAATAAGTAATGCCTCCAAATCATTAAGGAAGACACTACAACTGCTAGCTTAAGATCATGAGTCAAATAATTCTTCTCATGAGGCTTAAGATGTTTGGAGGCCTAATCTATAACCTTACCTCTCTGCATGAGGACACAACCCAAACCTACTCTGGATGCATCACAATACACAAGAAAACTATCTGAACCTTCTGGTAGAGTAAGAACTGGGGCTGAGGTGAGCCGATTCTTCAACTTCTGAAAACTCTTCTTGCATGAATCTGACCACTGAAACTTAACTTTCTTCTGAGTCAATCTAGACATGAGGGATGAAACTAATGAAAATTCCAGCTAAACCCAAGAAACTCCTGATATCTGATAGAGAAATGGGTCTAGGCCATTTTCTCACTGCTTTAGTCTTTTGAGGATTGATTCTAAAGATATCACCAGAAATAATATAGCCAAGAAAAGCTACTAATCAAAGCTAAAATTCACACTTACTGAATTTAACGAATAACTGATGGGCTCTAAGAGTCTAAAGCACTAATCTGAGGTGGTTTGCATGCTCATTTTCCCTACAGGAGTAAACAAGGATGTCATCAATAAAGACTATGAAGAACATGTCCAAGTACTTCTTGAACACTTTCTTGAACACTCAGTTCATCAAGTCCATAAAGGCTACTGGGATATTTGTAAGACCAAAGGACATTACTAGAAATTCAAAGTGACCATATTGAGTTTGGGAAGATATTTTTAGAATATCACATTCTCTGATCTAATCTAATGATAGCCTGATCTGAGGTGTATCTTGGAAAAGTAACTGGCACCCTGAAATTGGTCGAACAAATCATCGATTCTAGGAAGTGGATATTTATTCTTGACTGCGACCTTGTTCAACTAATGGTAGTCTATGTACATTCTGAGAGAACCGTCTTTCTTAAGTACTAATAGAACAGTTGCACCCCACAGGGATACGTTGGGCCTGATGAATCCCTTATCTAGGAGATCCTTTAATGGTTTTTTCAACTCTTTGAGTTCAGCTAGAGCTATTCTGTATGGCAAAATAGATATAGGCTGAGTATTTGGGAGAGAGTCTATTCCAAAGTCAATTTTCCTTTCTGGAGAAACTCCAAGAAGATCTTCATGAAACACATATGAGAATTCTTTTACTACTGGGATTGACTCAAGAGTAGGAGTTTCTGAGTTAAGAGTCTTTGACTCATACGAGATGGTAAATATACCTGTTTGATATCATCTTTCTGGCTCTAAGGTATGACATCAGCTGACCCCTAAGAGCTATAGTACTACCCCTCAATTCAAGGATTGGTTCATTTGGGAACTAAAAATAACATATTCTATTTCTACAATGAATTAAGGTATAGCATGATTGGAGCAAATCCATGTCGAGAATGACATCAAAATTCATCATCTCTAACTCTACGAGATCAACTGAGGTAACTTTTTGAGATATTATGATCGGATAGTTCCTGTATACCTGCTTGGATACAATGGAAACACCTATCGGAGTAGACACTAAAAAGGACTCTGCTAGAGTTTTGGGACTAACTCCAAAATTGACAGTTATATATGGAGTTACAAAAGAAAGAGAAGCTCCAGGGTCTAGTAAAGCATAAATATGTAAGTGAAAGGCCTGCAATGTACTGGTAACTATGTGAGGAGAATTTTCCTGATCTTGGCTGGATGAAGGGAATATAATCTATTCATATACTGACCACTGTTAGCACTGGAAGCGGTACCTTACTGAGTCAGGCGACCGGATGGAACTGATGACTAATTGGAATGGCCCTATTGACATACATCCCTACCCTTCTAAGTAACTACCCGACACTCTCAAATCTAATGGCCTATCTTTCCATACCCGAAGCACACATCAATACCCACTCTACACTCACCCTGATGGTGTCTACTATATTTCTAACATAAAGTATTGGTACGAGCACTACTAACACCGACTTGAGACATAGATCCTAGAGCCCTATCCCTATTATTGTTTTTGAATTTGGGTACTGGGTACTGGATAAAGAGGGTATTGGGGCTAAAGACCTCTGATAAAACTAAGGACGGCTACCACCTTCTGAATTGGCTGATGGAAATTAAAACTAGCCATCCTAGCTCTCTTATTTCCTCTTTCCCTCCCCTTAATCTTTTGCTCCTCAATCTATTATTAATGGAAAATCAGCTTAGACAAGTCTATCTCACTAATAAGCATTGTGGTCCTACACTTCTTGACCACACTATCAGATATGCTAGACACAAACTTACTCATCTTAGACCTGTTATCAGCTACTATATGAGGAGCATATCTAGCTAACTGAGTGAACTTGAAAGAATACTCCCTCACACTCATGCTTCCTTGTCTTAAATTAATAAATTCTAATACCTTGGCCTCCCTCAACTCTAATAGAAAGAATCTTTCCAAGATAGCTGTGGCAAACTCTTCCTATTCTATAGGCCTTGCATCAATACCTGTATTAACTTTATACTACTTAAACCAAGTATAGGATATATCCTGCAATTGATATGCAACTAACTCGGCACTTTGACTAGATGTCACCCTCATAGCATCTGTTACCTTCTGAACCATATCTAAGAATTCCTGTGGATCCTCTTTAGACTTGGATCCCATGAAAGAAGGAAGATTCATCTGGTTGAAATCCTAAATTCTAGTTGCAGTAGTATTTGCAACTGGGTTGGCTGGAACATCAGCTGGCTATTCATTGTATGTTGTTACAGAGTTCGCTTGAGTACTGAACACAACCCTGAATTCTACATGAGAGACATGTTCATCCAGAGAATCTGTACGGATAGGCTGAGGGGCTGGCTGGGATTCTGTTCTTCTTCCGTTCTTCTTAAGAGGCATGTTTTGTAAATGGAAGGAGGGAATGAATTATACTTAGAGTTTAACTCAAGCTCATGCTCAATCGAATGACAAGAATACTGAAAGAAGGGAAACTTTTCCTAAATGGCTTGTAGCCTCTTATCCATAAGTGTGGCATGCTACACACCTATGAATAAGACTCTACTCGATGCGTTTTTTAGACTTCGTAGGATACTTTAAAATCTTAGGCTTTGATACCAAGTTTGTAATGATCCAAGCCTACCCCCTAGTTGTTACATGGTGCTTACATTCTCGAAGGACCATAAGCTAACCCATGAGCTGGTATCTGCTGTGAGCACTAGATAATATGTTCATGAATTACAAAAGAATAACTAAAGTACCATAAAGATTTAAATATCTGAATTTAAAATGAAATATAAATCTAGGAAAATAACTGTCTAAATATGTTAAAGTACTAATAAACTGAACAACTAATTGACTGTAATGTCTGAAAAGTCTCTAAGACTGACTGACTGAGAGTTAATGGGACAAGCCCCCAACTAACTCTACTGACTAATGAAATAAAAACATGAAATAAGATAGTCTGTCCTCGGGTGATGAGGACTTACCAATGCTACTGTACTACTAAGAATTTGAGGGACTAAGTCAATCCTGGAACTGAGAGTCAGTACCTATGATATGAGACATCATAGTTCCAAAGAAAGGTATGTGATCAGTACTTTGAATATGCTGGTGTGCTAAATAAGGTAGGCCAACATGCAAGGTTTCATGAATATGAGTAATGATCTATCTGAGTATCCATGTAAAGCATAAAATACTAAATAGAGAAGATGAAATCTGTAGATACTGAACATGCATGAAAGTTTATAAAATACTAAAAATAAATGAAAATTTGTAGACACTGAGGATGCATGACCAAGCATATGACAAGAATTGGATGAAATATGCAAACTGAAATAATGAAAATTACTAAAATCTATATACTTTGGTCAAGGAATACTAAGACTAAAGAACAGAACTGGAAGTACGACTGAGACTGTATCTAAGACTATAGGAGGTATCATCTAACCGACATTTCCTAATTTGAGCTAATCAGGGTTCAATCTGTAACCCCAATTGGTAGGGTGTTAATATTGTGCCACGGGTACTAATGCTGGCTGGTGGATCCACTAAACTGATGTCATATCCAAAGGACTAACTGTGTGAAGCCTAAACTAACGGGTGACTCCTGTGAGATAGTCAAGCCTAATCTGACGGGTGACTACTCATATCCTACGCTGGCTATGTAGTTTTTGAGTATAGGGACTGCTACTAAAGGCATTACCTATCTGATGGGAAAGTCACCATCCCTACCCTCACTCGGTGCTAAATCCTACTCCCAACTGAATGACACTAAAATGCTAGACTATTCTGAGTTTAACTGACTGTTCTAATAATTCTCATGATATAATCTGAAGTTAATCTAAAGATACTATGACAACATTAAGTAAAAAACTATAGTTTCGGGTATTCAATGCCCCCAGGAATCAAAATAATAGTAGTAGCATGACACTAAAACATTGAAGGACATAGCATGGAGTCTCTTATTAAATCAATTGCTCTTGTTGGCATTTTATAAAACACTTATAGTTCATGGTTTAAAATAATCATAGAATTACTAAAGGACAGGCATAATTGACATCAAAATATCATGGAAAATACTAAGTCATGATTTAATTCAATAAATGATAACACTAAAAAATGTGGAATCGAATAACAACAATAACTTCATTAAAACACGGTATGAAATAAAAGTTCATGGAGATTAATGGATAAAATCATGATTTATAATCAAATAAGTTAAAAAGATCATAAATTTATAATTAAAAAGGTTACTTGGGATACATGGATAAAAGGAATCCATGGATGAACGTCTAACATACATTAACGGATGAATTTCTTGGGTGAATTCTTGAGATTGCTCTTGGTTTCTTGAAAGCTAGAGTTTGTAATTTTGAGAGAAAGCTCTTGAATTTTGGGGGAAATTAATAAATAATTATCTTTTAAAATGTTTTTAGGGCTTAATTATTCCATTTGGGAAGATTAAAATAATGGGATAAGACTATTTTAACCCTGGACAAAATATTAGATTTTTGTGAAAATTTTCTGATTTTGGCTCTTGGTGCAATGCGGCTCTATCGCGCCTTGTCACTGAAAACTGACAACTGGGATACTTGTCTTTGGAGCGACATGGGGAAGTTGCGGCCCTTCACTGGGTGGGACTTGGAAGCTCTCCACGATGTGGTGGCATCGCATTGCAACACTGGAAAATGACAAATGCCAAATTGGCATATGGCTCGATGGGCCAAAATAATAATACTTCACTAAAAATTGACAATTGCTATTTTGACTCTCTCCATGACACGCTTACAGGTAAAATGATAGTTTTTAATGACTAAAACTTAAAATTGCCATAGCTTCTTACCTGGTTATTGAATTTCGGCATATTTTATATCGTTGGAAAACTAATTCAATTTCCTATGCAATGGAAGGCTCTAAACTAAAAAATAATGAGTGTTTCAGAATTTTTATGTATAAATACACATGTATTGAGACTTAGGTTATGCTAGAAAAATATGGGGTGTTACAATTATTTATTGGTTGTTTAAGATCTAGAACCATAAATCTCTCCTAATTAAGGTAAAAACCCATTATTTTCCTTATTTAGTGTGATTTTTAATTAAAAAATGCATCAGTTATCATGTAGATATTTAACCAAAACTTGTATATAAAAACACAAAAAATGTGATTTTAAGTAATTTAAAAAAATGAGATATGGAGTAATTATCGGTAAACATCAAAGGATTTATGTAAGTTTTACTAATTGTTTTTAGGAAAAGGATGTAAATAGTACAGTACTTTGGATGAATGTATTGATACGAAAATGACCATAAAATTTTAATTCCATGTCCTAGTCATTTGTTGAATGTCTTATATAATACTGATAAAAATTTGATACATGTCTTATACATATATATATATTTTATTCAATAAAGATACAATTTCTACATGCATTTTATGTACATATATATATATATATATATATATATATATATTTTAATCCCAGATAGAAATTTTGGTGACTTCATTAATTAAAGAATATTGCATTTAATAGTATAGCATAGTTTATTTGCATTCACGAGATTCTTGATGAATATCGAGGAGTCAATGAAAACTTAGAACATTTTCAAGTTTCAATTGATGCATCCGCTTAAGCGGCCATGGCCAGCCAAACCAGACCACTTTAATGATGGTCCATTTTACTAAACAAACATCGTTTAAGCGATATACTGACCGCTTAAGAGAAGGCCAATCTAAGTTTGGGATCACTTAGGCAATCTATGGACCACTTTAGTGCTTACCGCTTAAGAGGCACCTAGAGGGCATTAAATTCTTCCTTTACTCAATTTTCTCCTTATTTTTCAAGCCTTAAGAGACAAAATCCCTATAGAGTATGTAAAATTGGGAGAGTGATCCTTGAGAGATTGTGAGGTGTTTGTAAGCTTGAAATAACCGTTTCCTCATCAAGATCCTTGTAAGTATTTAGACCCAAATTCCTAGATTCATATTGGGTTGATTTTAGTATCATTTGAGCTCATAATTTACCCATTAATGAGGATAAATGATTCTTGAGCATAGAAGGACATGTTGATGATTTTGAAAGTGCAATTTTGCAAGCGGGTCCCACATAGGATTTTGACTTGATTCTATACCCAAAGCATAAAAATGCAATATGGGAACCATTGTTCTCGTATTAATTCATAGATTACCATTTTCATAGAGAGGCTCATGCAAAAGCTTCTTAAAAGTAGAAATCATCGATTTATCAAACTTTATTGACATTTCTTTGGTGTCCAGTAGGCTAGGCTTATTCTTCTCCTAGATTGGTCTTAATTATAGTATTTATATGATATTATGCTAGTTTTGGGTTGAGGAAATTAGGTCTTAGAGGTATATTTAGAGTTATTTGTATTATTTAGCTGATTAAGGGACTGTATTTAGGCATAATTAACTTAATTACTCTTTCTTTAGGTAGAATTGTTATCTTAGGACTCAATGAAACTTATTTAGCATCTTTCAGTGAAATTTGATACCTTACCTTAGTTCATCATAGATTTTTCCTTCTAATAGACTATCAAGGTTAGAAGTGGGCTCCTGTGGCTCACCATAGGCCAAAATTTCTATTAGTTTCTTGTAGACTCAATATCTATTGCATATTATTTTAATTACATTTTTGATCCTGATGAGGTTTTAGACATATGATTATTTATTCTAGGTTTATATTTGGGAGATGATAAGGCTGGTTCAAGTCTAGCGATTTATGATATTAAGACCAGTTTGATTTTTACATCATTGATGATATTTCTATTGGTTAAAGTTTATATTTATAACATTAGTTCGAGTTCAAGTCTGACATATGAGATACTAGTTCAAATTCAAGTCCGATATCTAGACGTTAATTATGATATGGAACTTATTTAAGTTTGGTGTTTATGGTATGAAAAAATCCATAGTTATCATTTTGAGACATGGACAATAAGTTTAATTACTCTGATTATTTTTTTTGTTTGCATTCACTGTGCTTATAAGGGCCCATATTGGGTTATTTACTTTATTAGCATCTTGGGGCTTATGGGGGTACATTTATGCATTGATAACTATGTTTCCTTATTATTAATATTCCAAGTGTTTTATTTTAGTAATTAGAGCTTTATTTCAGGTTTTCCCTTTCCCCCTTGACAACTTATTTGTCTCGAATTTTATTGTGGTTATATTATAATTTAGTTTAGTCGATCGATGATGCCCACTGAGTACCCATGACTTTGGTACTCACACTACTCGCATGTACCTTTTGGTGTAGATTTAAGTACTATCTACAATTTTTGGCACTGTAATTATGTTGGTCAGAGTTCAGAGGCAGGATGAGCTTTTAGAGCTGGAGTTAATTTTCTCTATCTTCTATTTTTGGATAGTTTTTCTATTTTCAAGACTATTGTATATTTGACTTTGATAGTACTCACATTCTTTTGGATTAAAGGCTCTTGTACCAACCTTTGTAGGTCGTGGGATGATATTACTTCTTTTTTTTTCTCTTTTGTTACTTTTATTTTGTTATGATTATTTGCTTGTAAATCATTTACTTGTATATTTTTGGCATTTATGTCATTTCCACCCATTACCCCATTACTTATAATTATGAACTATGATTTGGCTCACTTATTAGTTGGTGTAGTAGGTGCCATCATGAGTCGAGAAATTGGGTTATGACAAATTGGTATCAAGATCTAGGTTTATCAATATTGTTTGTACAAGAGCAAGTGTATAGTAGAGTCCCGTGGATCAAAATACTGACATCCTTTTCTTATCTTCGAGATGCTATTGGATATTATTAGGAGATTTCACTTCCTTCACTCCTTTTGTGCTAAGAGTTTGTGTTAGCTTCTAAGATTCTACTGGTTTCACTCTTTTGTAGATGGCTAGTACTCGAGCTATTATTCCTAGAAATAAGGACCTTGATTTTGTGTATAGGGATTCTATCAAAGGACCTAGACTACTAGAGGTCAAGGAAAACTACTAGATGCTGACCCAGCTAAAGGTCAAGATATAGATCCTTCACCAGACCTTATTTCTACTATCATACCAGAGATACCTCCACCTCAATAAATGATGGGCCCAAGGGAAGCCCAAGCTCTACTAGGCTTTATTTCATTATCATTTCTCATAGATTTTCTAGTTTTTATTTTGGGATTAGTTGGTGGTCCACTATATAATGGCGCCCGATATACAGATCATAATAGTACTAAGGTAGGAGCGCAACCTATCATTGTGGCTTTTAGAGTCGAGATCTCTCCAGTGCTAGTAGTTGTAAACTGGTAGTTGCCTAACTTACTATGTCTGTTGAGGAGCAAAAGATATTGGGTATATTTTAGAGATTGACTTTGCCTAGATTTTCTAGCGAGCTGGGTGAGGAAACATATGAGTCTTGGTTGTTTGTGTGGATAGGATCGATAATTTATGCCTAGTTAAGACTTATGGTATTGAATACACTAATTTTTAGTTGGACTTGGTATCTTGATAATGGTGAGGAGATCTTCATGATTTCAGGCGAACTTGATCTCTCCCGTTGAGATGGACTCTATTCTCCAAGGTTTTATTGGACAAGTAGATGCCTTATAGCCTTAGATATTGTCTGACAAGTTCTCATGACTGTTGCAGGATTGTTTAACCATTTTAGAGAATGAGGCTTAATTTTATAAGTTGGAAAAGTATGCCACATCTATATTACCAACTGAGTATGAGTGAATTTAGTGTTCTACATAGGGATTAAGTTTTTCTCTTTACATAGATACACATAGTTTGGTTGCTGCTGGTAGATATTTTATTGAGGCTTTTGATCATGATTAGATTCTGGAGGAGATGTCTTACGACACCTAAGGGGGCAGTGATAAGAGGATGCATTAACAGGGTAGTTTCAGTAGGATTCGGAGTGGCTCAGAATTAAAAGGTAGTAGTTCTTAGAGTAGGTACCCTCTATGCCAGTCTTATTAACTTTAGGTTCAGTATAGTAGACCTATTCATGCTCGATTTAGATTACTATTGGAGGTCAGTCCATCTATTGTGATCATCCTAGTGAGAGTAGTGGTCAGCCTTTGAGAGGCTCATTTTCTGGGTTTTTTAATTGATATGGATATTTTGAGTCAGCCAAATCTTCTAGATATAGTCCAATTCCAAAGGAGTGTTATTATTGTGGGACCTTTAGCCATTTCTCTAGTATGTCCCTAACATGGGGAAATTACGCCTGCAACATAGAGTGTTTCCATAATTAAGGAAGTGCCACCTCCAGCTAAAGGTAGTATATAGGGTCATCAGAGTAGTCCCCAAGGAGCTCGTAGAGTTACTCAGGTAGGTAGAATAGAAGATCAGTCAGGCACCCAGCTAGGTGGCAGGTAAGGATATTTATATGCAGTACGTGGTAGACTAGAGGTAAAATCTTTGGATGCTATCATTACTAGTATGATATCAATGTGCCATCAACAAACTTTTGCTTTATTTTATCTAGGATTCACTTGTTCTTATGTTTCTTCTAATTATACACTGCAGTTAGAGTCATCATGGGGTTTTTTATCTTTATCGTTATGTATATCTGCTCCTGTATATGATTTTGTAGTAGTCAATTGGGTTTATTGATCACATGTTGTGATTATTCGAGAGTTTGATACTTAGGATGATCTTATTATATTAGATATGGTGGATTTTGATGTGATTCTGGGAATGGATATGTTATCCCCCTATCATGTGATCTTGGATTATTTTGCCAAGATCGTTACCTTATCTATGCCTAGTATACCTTTGGTTATATGACAAGAATCTTTTATCTGCAAGGCAAAGAGGATTATTTCCTATGTTTGGGCTAGGAGACTTATATTGACGGACTATAAGTCTAACCCACTTATATTTGTGAAGTTAGTGTGGAGAGTCCTTTACTTGAATTTATTCCTATAGTCTATGATTTCTTGGTGTTTTTATTATTGATCTATATGGTCTTTCTTTTAAGCGTGATGTTGTGTTTATTATTGATCTTGAGCCAAACACCTGTCCTATGTCTATGTCATCTTACTGTATGGAACCTACTGAGCTTAAGGATCTAAACTCTTAACTTTAAGATCTTCTAGGTAAGGGTTTTAATATATCGAGTATGTTGTCTTAGGGTTCTCCTATCTTGTTCATAAAGAAAAATAATGGTACTTTGCATATGTGTATTGATTATAGACTAATTAACAAGGTGGCGGTGTAGAATAGGTATCCTATGCCTCGTATTGATGATTTATTTAACTAGCTTTAGGAAGTAGTGGTGTTATCTAAGATTGAGTTAAGATTCGACTACTATCAATTGAGGATTTTGGCTGAGGCCATCCCAAAGACAACCTTCAGGACTCGGAAATGAGTTCCTAGTGGTGTCTTTTGGGTTGACCAATGCCCCAACTACGTTCATGGATTTGATAAACCATGCATTCAGGCCTTATCTAAATTCCTTTGTTATTTTATTCATCGATGACATTATTGTTTATTCAAAGAGTAAGGAGGAGCACATGCATCATTTGATGATTGTACTCCGTATATTCAGAGAAGATATACTATTTTCCAAATTATGAAACTGTGAGTTTTTCCTCAAGTCAGTAATATTCCTAGGACATGTGGTTTCTGAGGATAGGATTATAGTGGACACATCATTGATTGAAGATATTTGTGATTGGAATAGGCCTACATCTTCGTCTGAGGTTCATTCCTTTATTAGTTTGATCGACTACTATAGCCGGTTCTTTGAGGTATTTGCTACTATTGCACCAGCAATGACCAGATTAATTCACAAGGAGGTTCCTTTCCGATAAT
Source organism: Capsicum annuum (assembly GCF_002878395.1). Lineage (NCBI taxonomy): Eukaryota > Viridiplantae > Streptophyta > Magnoliopsida > Solanales > Solanaceae > Capsicum > Capsicum annuum. The sequence continues at coordinate 130,467,972 of NC_061114.1, read as the reverse complement.
GTATGAAGTATGACTTGAGCTTTTAGATGATTAAGGGATTTCCTACTTCATCTTGTATATTGTCTCTTCCTATTGAAGGAGAGTGATTTACCATATACTTGATGCTTTTGCTATCGGCTTGGGTTGGGTCTTGATGCGGCAGAGCTATGTTATTTTTTATGTATTGAGGTAATTGAAGGTGGATGAGCGCAACTAAGTCACTCATGATTTGTAGTTGGCAGTGGTAATTTTTTATCTTAAGATTTGGTGGCATTATTTATATGGAATACATTATAAGATCTACCCCAATCATTGTAGTCTTCAACATCTATGACTCAGAGAGAGCTTAATTCTAGATAGGGGAGATGGATTGACCTGCTAAAGGATTATGATATCTCTATTTGTAATATCTTGTCTAGGCAAATATGGTAGCAGACTTCTTAAAACATAAGTTGGTTAGCTTGGATAGTTTGGCTTCTATTTTGGTTCCTAAGAGGCCGTTAGCACAAGATATTTAGTCCCTAAAGAACTTGATAGTTTGAGTTGATATTTTAAAATTCAAGAGGATTCTTTCTAGTGTTAATCCGAGCTTTACTTTATTTGATCAGATTTGGAGTCATCAGGTATCGGATAGGGGACTTTGTATATCTATGATCAGGTGCTAAGTGGTGAGTCCAAGAGGCCTACCATAGATTCTGGGTGTATTATGGGATTTAATGGCCATATTTGTGTTTCGAGGATTAGTGAAATGATTCAATTTACATTGCATGAGGCTCACAACTCCCGATATTCTATTCACTATGGGAGATCTAAGATGTATAGAGATATGAGAAAATATTATTAGTGGAGTGGTATAAAGAGAGATGTGGAATACTTTATGGCTAAGCCTATGTTGTTAGAAGGTGAAAGGTGGAGCATTTGAGGGCCGGTGGCTTGATTCAGAGGTTGTCCACTCCTGAGTGAAAGTTGTAATGGATCACCATGGACTTTGTTAATGGATTGCCTCTATGATTTAGATGACACTTGGATCACTGTATATCGGTTGACCAACTTTGTGTTTTTCTTTCTTATTCAGATGTCCTTCAGAGTCGAGAGGTTAGCCTATATCTATATTTGCAAGATAGTTTGCTTGCATATAGTGTCTGCATCTGTTATTATAGACTAGGGCTCGGTGTTTACTTCTAGCTTCTAGAGAGATTTCCAGGAGGTGTTGGGCACTACAGTGGATCTTAGCTTCGCTTTACACTCTCAGACCGACGATAGTCGAAATAGACTATCAAGTTCTTAAAGATATGGCTCGAGCCTGTGTTATGGATTTTGGAGGTTGGTGGGAGCAACACTTAGTGTAGGTGGAGTTCACATATGATAATATCTTCCATATGAGTATTGAGATGGCATTAGAGATTATATGGTAGACATTGTCGGTCTTTGATAGGTTAGTTTGAGACCTCTGAGGTTAGGCCCCACAATATTAACTTGCTTTAAGAGTTGTTTGATAGAGTTAAGGTGATTAAAGATAGGCCGAGGGTAGCTTAGAGTAGGAAGAAGGCTTATGCAGGTCGTAGACTTTGTTCCTTGAGGTTTGGAGTTTGAGAGTGGGCATTCTTTGAGTATTGCCTATGAAAGACGTGATGAAGTTTAGGAGAAAAGACAAGCTTAGCCCCAAATGTATTAAACCTTTTGAGATCCCTCACATAATTAGAGATGTGGTTTATGAGTTAACCATGGCTCCAGATTTTCTGCTGTTCATCAAGTTTTCCATGTATCTATGTTGTGACATTACACTCCAGATGAGTCACGTGAGCTTCGGTGGGACTTTGGTTAGTTGGATGAGAGGTCGACCTATGTAGAAGAGCCAATGTAGATATTAGCTAGAGAAATCAGGCGGTTATACTTTAGGGAAATTCTTGTAATTAAGGTTCAGTGGACACCACCCAGTATATGAGGCTACTTGGGAGATTGTGAGTAAGATACGGGCCCAGTATACCCACCTGTTTAAGCCTTTAGGTATTCCTCACCCTTTATTTTCACAGACAAAAGTTCTTTTCATGTAGATATTGTAATAACCTCCTGGTCATTTTCTGCTTTTCCACATATTTTTGCTATTCCAAGCTTTGCTATAGCTGCCTGATGTCAAAACTACACCTCCAAGAAGTATAATGCGATCGAAGTAAAATATAGTAACCCAACTAGGTTAGGCTTGAACTCACAGGGAATATGAAAGAAATATCTCTTAAACTTGTTGAAATAGTCGGGTATGCAGAAAAGTAAATGGGTGGATTTTCTGTAACCAGCAAAAAGAAACAAGTCTTGAATGATTTTGGTTATAAACTATCTGAAATCAACACTAGCGTTGTGTTCCCCATGGATTCTAACTCCCTAAGTTTCTTGTGCTCAATCTAACTATCTCAATGCTATGTATGCGGAATTTGACAAGATAAGTATTACTAGCTGTCTTATGAATGCACTAGTAAATTTCACAAATTCACCTTGTGAGTCTCAAGGCCTTGCCTTACTAAGCCTTGACCTCGATCCCAGTTTAACTCTCACCTTATAGGTCTCAAGTTATTTGACGAGGGTTAATATACTCGGATCACTATTTTAATCTTCTTTTCCCAATCTTGAACTCCCTTTTGAGAATGATCACGAATACATGTAGGTCCTTTGCTTCTGTAGTAGCTAAGGAATCAAACAACACGAAGAAGATCACACAATCCATGGAATTCACTGAAGAAATCATTGAATTTATCTCATAATAATGAAAGAAGAAAACGCAAAGTCTCAAATCAATTACGTAACCGAAAACCAAGAACCAGAGGATTCCAAGATCAAAAGTCAATCTTGAAATCAATATATGTTTGTACGAGTATAAAGTGTGTAACCTAATACAATAGTACCTCAAGGGTATTTATAGTTTCTCAGAATAACAAAGAAAACCTAACTAAAATAGAAAAGGAAAATTAAGTTGGTAGTGGCTATGCCTCTAGTAACGAGTTGTCAGGGCTGAAGATGACTCGTTAGTTGCTTTCATTTAACTCTTTTGTGCTTAGTGATGATAACACATTTTTAGACCTCATGAGTCGCTTGCTGGAAGTTAGTGTCATTTTAGTGACTTTTCACCTTTCAATACCTTTTGTTTGTTTTCAGAGCGACTCCTCACTATGAGTCAAAGTCACTCCTAGTGGCTTGTACCATAGGGTGTCAACTTGGATATCTTTAAGACTTTTGATAGTATTCTCAGGGCAAATCACATCACGACTATTTGTCACTCCTAACGAGTCATGGTAAGCCCCAATTAGGGTCATTCAACGATCAATGCTCATTGTTAACGCCACGACTTGGGCCTCGAGTCATATTGTCATATGACGACTCATAGTCTAGTTAGTGTTTTCGATTCTTCAGCTCTTTTTCATCCAATTCTGTACCAAGCCACTTCAAACCTAATTAACCTGCAACACACATAAAACACACATCATATCTAACAAAGTGGCCTAAGTAATTGCATATGTTCATTGTTTTAAGCATTGAAAGTACCATGAAACCATGGCACATCAACACCCTCAACTTAAAATGTTTGCATGTCCTCAGGCAACAAAAACAAAACAAAACAAACATGATGCTTAACTAAGACAAACCTAAGAAACCTATGGTAGTCAATTCCAATTTAAACTCAAGAATGTTACCTCCTCCTATTTTAACATTTTTAAACTAGTTATGTGTATCAATGTAGCACAATAATATGACACAAAGTAATCAAGCTATGACATTATAATAGTAACAAATAATCATGCGTATATACAAATTACACTATCTGAACAAATACACTACTAGCAACACAGCCCATGAACTCTCACCACAAAAAAGTCCTGCTTAATGACATAAATCATGTATGTTACTCAAGGATGATCACGAAACACTCACACTCACAAAGAAATTCTAACAATGTGCGCAAAATACCATAGGCTTCCCGTTTTTTCTTTAACTTAGTTTTCAGACAATCAGGTTAGGATCAGTATAGGACTTTACTCGACTTGTAATATACGCTTGGGGGCTAGTATAGTACATTTGGGAATTTAGTGGCTATGACTCCTTAGTACTACAATTATATTTTGGGGTTCATTTATCAACCACTTTTTATTTTACTCCGCCCTTATTTCTTCCTTTTATCCTTTTATTGCTCATTCAGTTTGGGGGCGATTTCCTTTATGCTTTCTTTTTTCTTTTTTTTTTTCTTTTCTTTTTCCATTTTCCCTTTTTTTCTTTTTCTATCACACTCAACCTTACTTTCTTTTCTCTTATTTTATGCCCTTCTTCAAATCCATTTTAAATTATGCACCGTTATGATAACCACCCTCAACTTAGTCAATTTTCCTGAGTTGTGGTGCACAATGTTCAAGGAGGAACACGACCAAAATATGTTTATTGTAATACAAATTGGAAGGTGAAAGGTGAAAATAAGAAAATAGTATATCAGGCTTAAAATTGGGATCAAGGGATACTTATTCATATTTGGAAGGTTGTTTTAGGCTAACAGTGTAATGATTTCAAGAACATCTTATAATCCTTTCCTAACCAACTATCCTACAACCTAGGAAAGACCAATGGAGTAATTTTTGGACTAAACACACAAAGAGAACTAAGTAGCATCTCACACACACATGGCACATAGTTGTACCATAAGCTACTCCTTATTTGGTTCATGCAAAAGTTAGATATGATTATTATGACCCTGATCATAGTACCATAATAAGATTCACAATAATCACATTTCAAGACACAAGGCTACCCCCTAGTCGCGACAACAATACTTACAATTACAAGTGACCACAAGCAAACCTATGAGCTGGTACCTGCTGTGAATACTGAATAAAGTAACAAAATACAAATGTACAAAAGTAAAATCACAATGCCATAAGGTTTCAATACTGATAAGATAACGTAAAATTGGATACTGAACTACGTATCAAAACATATTGAAATACATATCAAAACATGTCTGAATGATTGAAAACATCTAATATAACCGACAGACTATCTAACTGACTGACTGCATGTATGAAAGCCTCTAAACTGGCTGAAGAGTTGATGGGACATGCCCCAACTAACTCCAAAATAAAATAACTAAAATAAAATGTGAGAATACTTAAATAACATAATATGTCCTTGATAAATGAGGACTCACCTTAATTGTTACCGTTAATAGGCTAAACAGACTAAGTGCAGTCAGGAAACTGAGCTTCCGAACCTATGATATAAGACATCATACCACAAAGAAAATTGTGGTCAGTACTTTGAATGTACTAGTATATGAGATAAGGTTAGGCTGAAATGCATAGGTTCATGAGCATGAAATACTGACTGAATAGCATGAAATAATGACTGAATGAATAACATGAGATAACTGATGTATAATATGTGTGAAATCTATAAAATTTGAGAATGTATGAGCAAGCATATAACATGATACTAAAATAGCCTGCAAACTAAAATACTAAAATCTGGTAACTGAATAACTGATAAACTGTATTCTATGGTCAGGCAAACCTAAACTGAATTTTTAACTGATAGTGTGGGAGCTAGCTACAACTAATATGATCCAAATCTTTTACTGGGCTCCAACCTGTAACCCCAGTTAGAAGGGTGTTCGTATTGTGCCACGTGTACAAATACTGGTTGTGTGGATCCACTAATCTGATGTCCCAAAGGACTAAGGTGTCATGATTAAGTGACAAGGGACCCATTAAATTCTATGGTGGTTTCGTAGGCCTGGAACTTAGGGACTGCTACTAACGTCTCATACTTACTGACAGTGGAGGCAATTGCCTCATGCCTAACTAATGGGGGACAAACCATCACTATGTTCACTTCGTGCTAAGTTTTACTCCCAGCTAAAAGACACTGATTAATGGATTAACCTGATCCAACAACTGAACATGTTACTTACAGAATGACAAGGATCATGGTTTAGATTAAACCATTCTGTAGATACTAAAAAATATGTGAACAACTAAGTAAAGGGTGTTCATAACACTCCAGGACTCAATGTAACAACACTAGGAATAGATGAAAGCTTTGAAACCATAAAAGGGAATCATTGTTCCAAATTCAATACTTGGTAAATTCATCAAACATATGAGGGTCATGAATTAAAGCATGAAAATGGTTTAAAACATATAATAATAACTTAGCTTCAATACTAAAACCATAAATCAAGGATTTAAATTGAAAATATCACCATTCCAACGTGTAAGTGCTAATTCCCTCAAAAAACAATTGCAAACATAATGTATAACCAAGATCCTAAAACATCATGGAGATAATTGATCATAAACTAGCAATTTCATAATTTAAAACATAAAGATGGATTCTTGGATTACATCGGTAAAATGGGGCTATGGATGAACATCACACATACCTTCATTGATGAATTTGTGAAAGTTCTTAATGATTTTCTTGAAAATAAATCTTGAATCCCTTGTTTCTTTTAAAGAGGTTAGGGTTTGTTCTTGAGAGAGAATGCTTTATTTTGAGAGAATTTTGTGAATAAGATGACACATTATAATTTTGGGACCCTCAATCTCGTGTTATGGACCAATTGGCTGAAGGGAAAAGACCCAATTACGAAAATAAAGCTGGAAAAATAAGGGGCGGGTGAGGCATGCACCGTGGGATGTACCACAGGCATTCCTAGTAGTGCACTAGAGGGTGCGCCGTAGGCTTATCCCAGTGTTGCTACTGTTTCAGTGATCCAAACACACCACTATGTTCGTTCAAATATTTTGAAACTCACTCGAGATGTACTATTGATAACCTCGATCATGAATCAACTAAAAAATTAACCCGAGGTTGGGAAGATCGAAAATAAAGTCATCAAAGTTTAAGGGGCTTTGGAAATGACTAAGTCCTAACACTTCGTGAAATTTTCTAAATCTTGAACCCCTTTAACATGCAATAGTGAGCTATATTGTGCTAAGATATTATGGGATCTTACATCACATATATATACACATCACACAACTCAAAGAAAAAACAATTTTTTAGAGGGATATCATTTTTGTAACACATTTAATCAAAATAATAAAACATCAACTACCTTAGGTACTTATTTTTCTACTAGTTAAACAAAACAAAACACAATACCAAACAAAACACATCAAAACACAATTACTTCCTAGATATGCCAGTTCTAATCAAACTAAATTAGACAAAAAAGAAGCCCAACATAAAAAATCCGCAACGGCTGTGGTACACCCCCACCCCTAACTTAAAGGATATGCACTATCCCCAGTTCATCTAGAATGTAAGAACAGAGAGTGAAGACATACATGGGTTGCCTAGGTGCCAACTTATGAAGTATCAGTCTTGGGGCCCTAAGAATGGGCCCCACTCTCATCAGTAGATATCCTAGTGGTGCCATATATGCTCAAATAAATAGTGGTCCCGATGGTGGTCGATACACTCAAAGGTTCCTTTAGGATGGATGTAGTGCTCCTACTCAAATCAATTATATCTGTAGCCATCTAATCAATAATTTAAGAGCTACTAACTTCTATCGCTGTATAATGGACCCTTATCTTATGGTCCCATGCAGAATCAACACTAGACGTCTTGACCACCATAATATCACTCTTCTTACTCCTCTTTGTTTTATTTTTCTATCTCTCACCACCAACTTTTTTAACAACTTTCCCCGTTCCTGTGCCTACAATATCTGAAACCTCTTTCTCGTAAATCTTATCAATAACAAGGTAAGTAGAATGGTCTTTCATGTTTTTCTCTATAGCATCCCAGAGCGTGGCTAATTCCCCACGTACACCTTCCAGATCTGGGACTAAAACATTTGCAAATTTTTGGTTGATCTGCTGCTCTAACCCTTGAAATCGGGTCTACATGCCCATATCTCACTCTATATCTTATTCTTGACCCATGGATGAAGCCCCTCCTCTATATTATCCAATTTATGCTCCACGATGCTCAATATTTTTAGCACCTTAACCAAGAATGTCTGTGGGATTAAAACATAGCCAGTGGGAGCTCGCTGAGAAGTGAATGGTCTCACCGCATGAGGTGGGGTAAGATTCTAAGAGGTACCAGCTGAAATTTATCGAGGCCTAAGGCTTGTAATGAGCAGTCTCTGTAGGGGTATCACAAAGATCAATAACCCCAGAGTATTAATACCATTTCATTCAGCCTGAAATAGCTCTCAGAGTAAACTGGCACCTACTTTGGATGCCTTGGAGATAGTGTTAGAAACATCTCATATCAAACCTAAATCTGTATTCCCTTATACCTAAAAGTAATGGTCGACTCTCAGGATATTTGTAACCTCCTAATCTATACACAACAGTGTCAGCAGGCAAGGAAAGGCTAAGATTGTGCCTGTGCACATCGCCTAGTCGCGGTTCTCTCTAACGATCATCTCTGCTACATCAATCTAGTAGCCCACTATGATGCCTACAACCAGGAAAACTCTATCCAAACTCAGTACATTTTCCCTATTTGTAGGACTCAAATAATGATTCTCCAGCGTCCACCAAGCCTTTATCACAAAATTCAGACTACCCTTCATAATCTATGTTGAAGGGCCATCTCTGCCAACCACCTAACGAGCTTCCTCCTGCTCTATAGAAATTATCCAAAACATCCATTAAAAGTGAGAAAACTTGTCCTTTAAACCAATCTATTTTTTTCACTTTACATATTTCATCCATGCAGCGATTAGTCTCAGTGGGATTAGTAGGTAGCAGGAAATCCGTACCATGAAAGAATCTAAAAAATGTCTATGTCGAGATGTTCACCCAAATAACTCTGATCAAAGCATCTACCGTTGGGTCACCAGCCTTCCATAATAGTCCCTTTGGGTATAAAATCTTTATCATAATCTGATATGTGACATAGAACTCTCGCACTAATGCTAGGCTATACTATTTTGGCGCTCTAGTCATCCACTCAAAGTGGTACTATCTAAATCTAACCTTGAATTCCAGCATTTCAGACACCGGTAGTACTCAATTTTTTCCTTAAATAGAACTCTCTCATTAGATTCCTGGTGGAATAGGTTATGGCACTATCTTTGTTATATAATTTTTGTATCTCGAGGTACCCCATCGATTAACAATCGGTTAAATCGCTCTCTTTCTCCTTATAATTCTCCAACCCCTCATGTATAACTCCTCATTTTAAGACCTATTATTTTCAGCATCCTCTTGATTATTCTCATCTTCTAGGCCAGACTCATCTCCCAACTTACCTTCCTCTTTAGTTTGGGACGGTGAGTGTGGTGGTGATTAGCTAGGATTTTTCATCCTTTTCCTTTGGGAAGTGGTGAGTCTTACCCTAGAGAAGAGTTACCGCCTTGAGTTTATTTCTTCCTTGGTTCCACCACCCTTTATATTGGGTATTCCTCCACTAAGCTAGTCAAATCTTCATCGTCAATGGCTTTATTTTTGAGACGATAAAGGGGGGAGGGGTGAGCTAGATTCTTGGTGAAATCAATATTGGGTGGAATTGGTACCCATTGAAGCACACACATTAGTTAATCCTTGAAAAGGAAGGAAAATTAAAAAAATAAATAAATGTGTTACAGTAGCTGGGCACCCTATGAGTTAGGGTACGACTCGCTACCAGAGATTACGAGTCATTATGAGATGGTGGGGTGGAAGGGAGCTTATGAATTACTCATTGATCTTGTAATGGGTCCTCCTAATAATTCATTGCATTAGACAACGACTTATTATCAACACTCATTGCCTGGCCAAAAATCTTTTCTTGGTGCCTTTCTCTTCCCAGTCACCATGAGTCCTCACCATGAGTTGTATAGTGAGATAATGATTCATGGCATAAGGTGTTCTATGAACAGAACCCAAACTCCTTCTTGCACTTATGTTTCTAGTGACTATGGTTCACGTAATGACTCATTAAGTGACCCCACAAGTCCTTGTGAGTTCCGTAGATACTACGACATAGGTGTTTCAAAGACATGTATTTCAATTTTTTTTCATCCCCACCGGGTACTTAGACTTTCCTTTATTTCAATAAGTATAACAAACTCATAATTTATCTCACAAATAACTTCTTACAGATATTTCATTTTTTTCCCATTTTTGTTCATATTTATCATGTTTCTTAAGAACAAATGGGTTTTCAACTTAGGAACATAAATATTATCAAGGAATCCATGCAATCAATTCCAACTTGAGAGATAAACTAACTGAAGAATACAACTTACTTAATTTCTTGCTTTGGATCCCTTGAAAATTATTTTGGATTTTTGCCCTAGTTCTTGAGAGACACACTTTTGGGATAAGAATTTTGCTTGTGAGTTAATGATTGGGGGTGAATTTAAGAGCATATTTTAGGAGTTAATGAATGGTATTGGGAATAGAAGGAGTCACAAATTTAGAAATGGAAGGAAATTAGTTAAGGGGCCATTTTCTTTTTAAATTGTGAAATTCTGGGTCGACCCATTGGGCCCATGATTTTGTGCTTGACAATGAGTCAATGTAATGAATCGTTCTTAATGACTAGCAGTTGTAGACTTCTTTTGTTATGACTAGATTCTTAGTTGCATCTCTAATCATAACAACTCAGGGTCACGAGTCATTTTCACTGATAATGTCTCATTCTGAGAGTTTTCATGACTCTAGAGAGCACTTACCTGATGATGATCTAAGTGTCTAGCTTCCCATGAATCTGGTGATGACTCATTATTTGACGCAATGACTCGTGCAACAAAAATTTTTTTGTTCCTTTTTTGTAATCTCTAGCCCTACATACTGAACACACAAGTTATCCAATAATGTAATAAATACAAAACATAGGTTGCCTAATGCGCAACTCTTGATTTAATGTCGCGGAACGATATGTCTAAGTTGGATACTCAGACTTTACCATCTAGCCCATGGTTTGCCTTGCATGCAACACCTAATTTAATGTCGCAGCATGATGCAATTGCCTTGCTTACTCAGACTTCACCAAGTTCCATATCAATACATACTCTTACCTTATTCGGTTTCCTATACAATGCTTCACTCGCTTTTTATTTACCTTGAATAGGGCTTCATCATCACGGTCTAATTCACTAGCACCATATGGGAATACCCTCACCATAGTGAATGGTTGATAAAAACTAAGCTACGCCTTCAATCTGAAGATTATGTGGTCTCTGTCAAATATAGTAACACAAAAAAGGTTGGGGTTGAATCCCAAGGGAATATGTGGAATTACAACTTTCAGCTGCTATAATCAATGGCAAAACTAGAAAAGTAAATGGGGGGTTTATAGTGCCGATATATAAAAAAATAGCTAATATTAACTTTGGTTATAATCATTCGTTGATGAACACTCGGATTGTGTCTCTCCTGCTTATCAACTCCGTAGGCTTATCATACTTTATTGAACCAACACAATAACTTGCATGCAGAATCTGATAATTTATGTACCATCAACCGTTATTTAGACTAGCTGACAAATTTCACCCTTGATCTTTTGAGTCTCAGGATGTCTCCATGCTAACCCTTATACTAGGTCCCAGTTAACTATTACCTTTTGAGTCTCTAGTTATTGGATGACATCTAACCATCTTACTTAGATAATACCTAGTAGCGTTGATCGATAGTTAAACTTCAAATTACTATTGTAATTATCTTTTTCTAGTCCCTACTCTATTGGAGTAAGTAGAAATAATCTAGGCAGGATCCTAACATTTGCAACCACTAAGATAGTTATTAAATTAAAGATAATACAATGCATTAATATCAGTTCAGAACAACGTAGCACTTCTCCTACTTCGTCAATCTGCCATGATTTCCACAACCCAAGCTAAGGATTTTTAGCCACTCATGCTTGTGAAAGAATCAACAACATTCATAATTGAAATCATAAGATGTAATCTCAATAATCATAACTAAAATCCCAAAACATTAACTGAGTTAATCAACCATAATCAATACATAAAAATTCCAAGGCCAAAATTGGATCTCAGAATCAAAATATGTTTGTAAGTATTAAAAGTGTGTCACTTCTTCTAAAAAACACAGAACGGATATTTATAGTACATGAGGAAACCCTAAAATTAAATCCCAAACAAATAAAAAGAGAGAAAGGTTTCATCGCCACTTACCAGTGTCGACATGCGGCCTGGCCTTGGGAACATATGCACATGCGGCCTGACCTTAGGCACATGTTTTCATGAGTAAGTGCCAAAACAATTTTTTGCACTGTGTACTCTCTGGACTTTTGACTTTTTGCACTTACCTTACCTACATGTAGTCCTCATGTGCTACATACAGTCTGTATGTTGTCATAGGTAAGTGCTGGAAGTTCTCTTTTAGATCATTCACTTTCTGGATCTATAATTTTTGTAGTTACCTTAGTCACATATGAACCACATATGCTACATATAGTCCATATGTAGACATAGGTAGGTGTCAGACCTTCCAATTCTTGCAACAATTCTTCCAATCTTAAAGTTTCAACATATGCTTTGGTCACGTACATCTGAAAAGTGTAAAAAATACTCAAAAAATGATCAAGTAAGTAGCTAAAAACTCAACTTTTCAACTTTTTTCTTCAACTTTGCCTCCAAAACCTAGTTTCCTGCAAAACATACTCAAAACACATCATATCAAACAAAATAACCTAAAAGACTTGCATATTTTCACCATTTTAAGCATCAAAAGTTCTATATTTCTATAACACATCAACAACCTCATCTTACAACTTTTGCATATCCTCAGGCAACATAATTAAAACAAAACAAAAAATGATGCTTAACTAGGAGAATTTAAGCTTATTCAAGGTAGTCAATCAACACTTTAAGCTCAAACCACAATATCTTCCCTTATTTCAATCTTTCAAAATCAATTGTGTATTAATATAAAGCACAACAATATGACACAATGGGAACAAGGCATGAAATTACATTAGCAACAGACAACTATGCATATATAGACAAGTTAAACTATCCAAAACAAGTAAGTAACTAGCAATATGAATCATGTGACCTCACAACAAAGAAGTTCCACTCACTCATATGAAATAATGCATGTCAATTCAGGAATAGTCAAGAGACACTAACACTCATAAGAGAAGTTTCAATCAATGTGCATCAAATACCATAGGCTTGCCTTTATTTTCTTTACCTTAGTTTTTAGATAGTCAAAGTAGGATCATTATAGGACTTTTCTCGGCTTGCAAAGTAGGCTTCGGGGGCTGGTATGGTGCATATGGATATATTAAGTTACCAGGCCTCCTTAGAACTAAACTACTTTTGGGGTCTACCCAATAACCATCTTTTTTTATTCCAACCTTATTTCTCCCTTTTTATTCTTTATTGCACATTCAGGTTGCGTGTGGTTTTTTATTCTTTATTTTTTACAATTTTTTTCTTTTTCTTTTCTTTTGCTACCACACCAAACCTTACTAGCTTTTTCTCTCATTTTACCCTTCTATATATCTACTTTAAATAACACACCTCCATGGTAACCACCTTCAACTTAGGCAATTTTTATAAGTTGAGGTGCAAAATGTCAAAGGAGGAACAAGCCAAAATAAGTTACTACAATACAAATGGGAAGGTGACAAGTGAAATAATAAAAATAGGCTATAAGGCTCAAACGGGGATTAAGGGATACTATTTCACATTGGGAAGGTCATTTTGGCTAAAAGTGGACTAAAACCAAAAATAGGCTATTATCCTTTCCTAACCGACTATCATACAACCTAGGCAAGGCTAACTGGGAAAGTTAAGCATTCAACACACAAAGGGAACCAAGTAGCATCTCACACTCACATGGAAGAGAGTCAAAATTACAATCAACTACTTTTCTAGTTCATGCAATTATTAGTAAGTGATTATTATGTCCCTAATGTAATGTCATAACAAGATCCACAATATTCACACGTACATATATTTACACAGTTCTAAAATTTTAGAGGGGTATCATATTTCTCAAAATTCAATCAAAATCATAACAACTTCCCTAAATACTTAAAAATCTTCTAATTACACAAAAACATAACGCAATACGAAACAAAACACAATACAACATAAAAGTTATCCTAGACATACCAGTTCTACAACTATACCGTGGATGATAGGAAAACAAAAATGACAACAAAAACCTATGATGTCTATGGTATACCCCACCCCCACCTAAAAATTATGCAGTATCCCCATTGTGCTAAAATTATATAAAACAAAGGGAATAAGGATATACCTGGGATGCACTAGGAATCTGTGTCATGAGCATCTGCAGGTGAGGGTATATCCACTAGTAGAGATGGTGGTGGTGGCGGTGCACTACTAAAGGATGCACTCTCTACTATTGCTTCATACCTCTACCTCTCAAAAACTAAAGAATCTATCAAATCATTTTTGGACTTTTGAAAGGCCTGATCATATGGCATGTTGGGATCCTACAGATCCCCCATGTGTCCTATCTTAGTCCCAACTACTAGGACCTTCTCCTTATCCTCCACAAATAAATCAAAGTGTCTGGGTCACCTAGAGGTAATATCAGAACTATTGGGGGTATGAATAGAGGAGTGACCATCATATAGTTCCCTGTGAGAGAGCATACCTCTACTCTTAAGGTATCTACCTTCTCTCTAATATGACATAAATCTGGTGTCTCAATCTCTACAAACTAGTTTGCAACACATCTCTAAAAAATATTATTACGTGCCTATAAATCAGTATATAACTCTGACATAGAAACTCTGTGTACAGCATCTCATCTAGCCTTTTCTATCTCTCATCTAGTTCGAACCCATGGTCGGATCTTCCCATATACAGTATCCACCTCAGTCTCAACAGTATGTAACCGCTCATTAGTGAATCTCTGACTGTACACTAGGCTTAATTAAAACTTATAAGATACCAAATACATACCTATAGCAGCAACTGTAGTGGATGGACGAGGGGGAAATAAAGAAGCAACCATAGGTTCTAAACTAGAAGTTGGGGCTATGAAGAAGTGGCTAGTATCCCCTTATCATGAGTGCTCAAATTTGGGGCCACTTTTTGCTCACCCATCTCAAGATCAACACTAACTCCCACATTATCTCCGTGAAAATCAGTTGGCTCTATGGAAACTGAAGAGACCTTAGACTAGACTCAAGGTACTACAACAGGCTTACTAGGTATAATGGGAAAGGCCGGGTATTTTGGATCATTCATAGTCTTCGTCTGTGTAGTAGTTGTCACAAGTAATATTTTATTGATTCCTGGTATATTTGGTACACCTATCTCAACACAACATCTCTGAATAAGCCATGGGAATGGAAATATCGTCGCCTCCCTAAAGTCTCTATCATGAATCTCATGTTAGAGAATAGTTGCAAAGTCAATAGCATACCTGACCATCATACTATCAAGTAGGGCGGCTCCCTCCCAAGTCAATACATTATTTAAAGTAGTCAAAAACAGTTGATATATGATGATCAACTACTACAACTTAGCAGCAAACTTCAATGAGAAATTCTTATCACACCATGTCCTTCAATACATAGGGTTTTATCACCCAAGGGTGAAATATAGTCGCTATCCACCTAGCCATCTCAACTCTCTCACATCTATGTTGAACCTCTCTCATGATATGTCTGTCATGTGCGACTCTCAGTCTATAGTCACACTCAGTTTTGGATACTAGAGTGACATATTCTGGACTAATAATAACCCGATGGATAGTCGCTATTAAAATGCGACCTTGACCCCTCTAATAAGGGTCTGTTCAAGCTTTGGCTGCTCCATATGCCTCATTAGACCTTAAATCTTCACATTAGAAGAAATAATATATAATGATATGATGTATAAAACTCTCATACCATATCTAGGCAGTAAGAACCAAGTGGTCTTGTCATGCACTCCATCTGATAATAATCAAAGGCGGCCCATAACTGTGGTACTCCAATCAACCCAGATAGATCAATCTTGTGCTCCTTAAAAGTAATTCTTTTAGGCTTGTTGGTCTATGAGATGTGGTATTTTATATCACATATCATCTTCCTTCTCTCCACACACAACCTTGAGTTATTCTTATCAAGATATGTCTCCAAGGTTTGTATAGGGGCAGCAGAGCTCTATTACTATTGTGCTGGTTCCTCCTTATCTAGAATGGTCACCTCCTGGGAAGACTACTCTGTACCCATTTCAGACTAGGGTTCACCTGATTGCTCGGCCTAAGCTGTAATGCCCACCTCAACTTAGGGTACCACCAATGACTCCTCCTAATCTGAAGCCTCAGATGAATCCTGGGACCATTCTCAGACTGGGGGTTCTAAGCTATACCCTATAAAATTGGCTCAGAATATAAATCATCATCCTTATCATCATTACTTGGTGGAGGAGAGTGTGGAGGTAATCTCTATTCTGACTTTATCCTCGGTCGAGCTAGAACTTCCTGGGCAGCCTGAATAGCCTCTGTATAAGACCTAGGTTGGGTAAAGGCTGGCCTTTTACCCTACGGCTGTCCCAAAGTGCCAAAAGTAATAGTCGTAGTTAATAGGATCACTTAGACTCTAGTCACTCTGTTTGTCACCCCGATCAAAAGTTCTCTAATCTGTCGAATATGATACTTCTCCATCGAGCCACTAGGATTCGGGGACTCAACCTGTCTCTTTAATGTATCAACCTTATTTTTAGCCACTTTTTGTTCCATATGTAACTAAAAAACTAGGCACTAGCTTCCAACAAAAAATGGGGGATTGCAAGAGTTGAAGAAAAGCATCGAACTTTTAAAAGCTTGAGTTTTTCATTGGATGTTGTCCTCAATTTAACACCATGTAACTTATTTTTGATCCCAACAAGTCCATTATGCACACATATATTAGGAATCATGATTCAATGTAAACTAACATGGCCAACTTTTGGTATTCCTCTATTTGTTCATGTAATCTTTTGTTTAGGGCCTAACCTTAGAATTTAATTCAAAACAACACCCTACATCAAAATTTTAGTCTACTTCACGAATCCTACATAGAAACATGATTATTTCTATATATTTTGCATAAAAATACACATGAACTTACTTGTTTACTATTTAATCAAAATATAACTATTAGGAGCCAAGAAAGTTACCTTTTCTTTGAGAATACGAAAGTCAACTTTGAAGAAATACCATAAAACCACAGATTAAGATTTTATTTAGTATGATGGGACAAGTTGGTACCTCAAATAAGTTTCAATTTAGCATTTTCCTAAGTGTGGGGTTAGTTTATACTTTGAGGAAGAAGTCTGGATTGAAAGAGAAAATGAGATTTTGACGATTTGAATGAGTTAGAATAAAGCAAAATATGTTTAAATAGTAAGGGGGTGGTGGGATAATTAGGTCTTATTTAGGCATTGGTGGGCCCTAAATTTTAAATAAAATTCAGTCCCACAAGTAAGTTGCGTACGACAGCCATATGTAGCCTGCCATTAGGCGCATGTCCCATATGCGGTCCGCATATGTTGGGCGCAAGTGGGCCTAATTTTTTGTCCCAACTTCATGGACTTTGCATTTTAATTTTTTCCCAGCTACTTATGATTCCTTAACTTGAATTTATGGTTTCAAAAGTATGATTATTTGTCAAAGTCCAAAACTCGCCATTTTCATCCTCAAAATTTCATTTTTTAATTATCGCTCAATTTTACCTGGCCTAAGTGAGACTTGTGACCCTGATGGGTTGGTGACAAAGTCCCCTTACTTGGGAAGTTATGGATGTAGAAATGTTACCATATTCTGGGTAAGTCCATATGCAATAAACCTTCAAAAGAAAAACAAACAAAAGTGAACACTAAATTTCCTCCCACCTAGCTCTTGATTTAACGTCGTGGTACACATAGCTATATTTGTTTCTTAGACTTCAACAACAAACTAGTAGGTTTTATACCATGAAGCTTTTCATTTAACATTGTGGAATAATGTGGATACCTGGTTACTTAGAATTCATCATGATACCTATAAGAATACCTTTTTGGGTCATCGATACAATCTATCACCGACACCACTCTTATATCGATCGAGTGCTTCGTTATTTTTTGGATGTTGAATATGGCCTACTTTCCATTGTATCTAAACTTCAGCTCTCCCTTCTCCATGTCAATAATTTCTCCACCTATAGCCATTAATGGTCTCCCCAATATGATAGGCATCTAAGCATCAACCTCATAGTACAGAATGACAAAGTCAGTTAGAAAGATGAAGTTATCAACTACCACAATCATATGAAGAGAAAACAGCATTTCAGTTGATTTAGGAGGGCTCAATATAATTTCTTACATACAGCCAACGATATTAAATTTATGTTGGCTTGTAAATCACATAAGGCTTTGGCAAATCGAGATGACCGAATAGTGCATGGTAAAGTGAATGCTACGGGATCATCCTTTTTCCAGGCCAAAAATATAGTTGTGACTATACTACAATGGTTCAACCCATCAACATCCTCAATCGTAACCTCTTTTTTCTTTGTAACCAATTGTTTCATAAACCTGGTATATCCAGGCATTTGATCCAATACCTCAAGAAGAGGTATATTCAAGGTCAACTCTTTCAATATCTCAATGAATTTCTTAAACTAATATTCCTCTCTATTATGCTTCAACCACTAAGGAAAAGGTAGGGATGGCCTTGGAATTTGTCTAATTTTTGTCTTAACGATAGAACCTTGCCTTTGTCCTTACCATTTGTACCATTCCGACCCTTTTCCTTTCCTAAATCTACAATGGGTATATCATCAATAGTAGTTTTATCATGACTTAGTGCTTCCACTGTAGGACGTGAGGGATCTATAGCATTTATCCCACTCTTTGTGGTGATGGAAAGAACATGACCATCATTTTTTAGATTTTGTAAGTTTGTTTAGAAGGGTAGCTAGCTTCCTCTGATTTAGTGTTGCTGACATCTGCCAGAATTGTTTTTACAACTACATAATAGAAGTAGCATGAAATTCAACCTTCTATGTCAACCTTGAAATGTCAGCTTAATTTTATTAAGGCTGTTCTCCTGATTTTCTTGACCCTTTACTACCTTAGTCAGCATCACTTCTATTCTTTATTCTACATCTCGTCTTCCAAGTGGAATCTATCTATCTCCCTTCTCCCTGTAGTCATCGTTATTTCTCTAATCATCATCTGGTACCCTACTCCGGTCTTTATATTTGTCATAATAGTTCTAACTTTGGTTTCCTTTCCCTTGGGCTCGAAAACCTGCCAACTGATGATGTAAATAGTTTGTTTCCACCTCTAACTCTGACTCGTAAGCTTTGGAAGATGAACCCTATGCTCCTTTTCTATTAACTTTCTCAAAACTTACTACTATAAACTGCTTTGCTAGTAACCCAAGATCAGTTCTAAACAGTGCAATATCTTGTGCCATGGAATCATCAGTTACTTTCTAATTGTAGGAGGCACCAATAGCATATGTACCAGATCACCTATCCGCCTCTGGAGTTTTCCACCTTCGGTTAGTGACCAAGATCTGATCTAACATATCTGAAGCTATTTCCCAGCATAGTCTCATAAAATCTTCTATAGAGATGGTGTCTTCCATGGCTCTAGAACTGATGGTTAGGAAAATCTTCTATAGAGATGGTGTCTTCCATGGCTCTGGAACTGATGGTTAGGTCTCTATAGAATATGTCCAATAAGTTAGTCCCTGAAATTTGATGGTTAGGCACCATACTCAACTTCTTCTTGAACCTGAACCAAGCCTTGTACATGGATTTTAATTGTAGCTGCTTAAAGTTATAAATCTCATACTTAAGCTACAACATCCTGGATGAAGGAAAGAACTGGTTTTAGAATTATCGGTGCAACTCATTCCATGTAGTGATAGATCTTCTTAGTAGTTCCCCTAGCTATAAAGATGCTTCTCCTATAAGTAAGAAGGGGAAAAACCTCAATCTAAGTGCCTCTTAATTTACCACTGGATTACTATACGAACTGCAGCTCCCAATGAAATTTGCAAGGTGCATGTTTTCATCATCTATAGGTAAGCCCACAAATACACCCTTCAAATTTAAAAGCTGAATCATTGTTCATATTATGTCAAACTTCGTGCCTGAGGGTAAAACAGGAGGAATAATGGCTCCAGTATCTGCCAGCTCAATGTACCCCAGATCCTTATCATCATCCTTATATGGATGCAATTATTAGTACATTGGGATTACCTAATCACAACCACCTCTAATTATATTTTTATTTCTAATGAGTACTGCTCGATGGTCTGCTTCGTACCTTTACACAGGTAAATCTATATCTTGATCTATCTATTGAGCATCTTTTTCCATCCTTAAATTAGCAGCTTGTGCTAACAACACCCTTGTTTCTTTGTCAATAATGTCCTGAACTTCTTCAGAAGGACGGTGAGGCACCTAGTATGCATTATCACGAACCCTTTTAGGAATATCATCTCTTCTTGGTTCTGTCTTTCTACTTGGTGTTTGTTGAATTCTCTTTGAATTTAGATTCACTACAAGTAAGGGATTGCCTCTACTCTATATACTAGGCATACACTGACGTATACTCAACTAAGAATAAAAAAGACTCGAAAACTATAACAACCTCTATTCACAACTCTACATCATATTCCCTGGCGACGATACCAAAATTTTGATAATACCCAAGCTACACTTTAATCTAAAGATCATACGATCATTTTCAAGCCATATCTTATGAGTACAAATATCAAGTGGAATCCCTACTATCCGCAATAGTCCATCCTATAGTCCTCTTCACCTTTAACAACACTAATAACAATGCCGTAACCTGTGTCTCTAATAAATCAACCATAATAATGATCGAAAAGGTATTGTCATCCCCTAAAAATGCATAGCATTAGTGAGATGAGAGGGCCTTTAATTCCAAGATCGATGTCTCCTTAGTAGATGACCAAGATAAAGAAGTGGTTGCATTCTTTAGATCCAGATGATACTTCTTCGAAGCATAATAAGAAGAACCTCTACCATAGATTGTACTCACGTAATACCCCTAGCTTAAATTCATCCCTAGAGTGTTAAGGAATAGATCCCAAAACAAATAATATTTATTTGATGTGGAATTCCTTAGATTTGGACTTTCCAGTGAGTAGGAAATTGGATTATCTTTCCAGCGATATAAGATTTACCTAAATTCGATAACCGAGTTAGAAGTTATGATTATTTTAGTTCTAATCGTAAAACACCATGATTTGGCCCCTTAGCTCATCGTGGAGAAGTGTAAAATCACAATTGTCAATTTTCAGTGAGACTACACAATTTTTGTACGTCACGGAGAGGCCCAATTTCTCATTTGGCAATTTCCAATGAGACCTCGTGATACTGGCGCATCTCTTCAGTGGTCAAAATGACAAACTAAAGGTCTCCGTGATTGTGGCATGTCGCGGTGAAAGCCCAATTCCCGTTCATCCATTTATAGTGAGCCACCATGATAGGGGCACATCGCGGTGGCCACCAAGATCGGGAAAATGTACGTTTTTCAATTTTGTATAAATATTTAATGGGGTATTTTGGTAAATCTCCAACCCCCAATCCGTCTAAAAACAAAGGATTAATCATATTTCAAGCACTTTATGCTCTCTATTCACCATTCTTACCAAAGAAAAAAACCCTACAAATCCGAAGCTCCTTCTCCAAGAAACCCAAATTCCTCCATTAATTTTCCAAGGAAATTCAAGATTAAGGATTCCCAATACAAGAACTCTAAGAATTCATCTCCAAAGCATCAATAGGAATCCAAGATTCAAGTTTCTCATCAAAGATCTTTAATTCAAGGTATGTGGGGTTTGAACAAGGATAATTCTTTCATCCTTATGCCCAAACCATTATTTTATTTACAAATTTACTGCAATTTATGAGATTTTCTATGAAATTCAAGTTAGGGTTTTATACCCATTATCATTAATTGCAATATTATGAGATTTCTCATGATTAAGATGTTGAATTATATGATTATATTTATATTATTATGCATTGTGCAGTAATTTTCAGATTTTATGATGAATTATAAGTGTTTACATTATCAAGCATGAATTTTTAGATGTTTTAACATGAGATTGATGCATGGGTTGTTAAGCCCCAATTTAAGACTGTTATTTTGAGATTGTTTGTTACATGAGCACCCTCAGATAAGATTATTTACAGATTTTGATAAAGATTTGACCTTTTGGTCCTATGCTAAGATAGGAATCCACTTTGTTCAGATAACTTGAGATTTAAAGAAAGAAAAGCATAATTGGTTTTCTTGTATACCCTTGTGCTATTTTTGAAGTGAATTTCTTAAGATTTTGAGAATAAGAATAGGAGTAGTATTTAGCACCGAGATGGGTAAATTACTATGGTTTTATTCCCTAGAACTATGTTCCAATGTAGGATTTAGATTTATTCCCACTTCTACATGGATTACTGAGAGTGTTATCTTAAATATACAAGTTCTATTTCGATGGCAAGGGTAGAATAGCCCTACCTAATAGGGGCCATACGTGAGACTCCATGGATGCTCACATGTTGTATGTTAGTTAGAAAAAACTCCCAAAATGATGTCCCCTACTCTTCAACAGTCTATTGATTTAAAGCTTTAATATTATAGCATATGTTTTAGGAGTTATGGTTTTAAGATTCTTAAGTTTCATTGGTTTGGGTTGTTTGTTCATGTAGAGAGGTAAGGTCATAGCCTATGCTTCTAGACAGTTGAAGCCTCATGAAAAGAATTACCCAACCTATGATCTTGAATTAGCTGCTGTGGTGTTTCCTTTGATAAACTGGAGACACTATCTGTATAGTGTTCATGTTGATGTGTTCACGAATCACAAAAGCTTAGAATAAGTGTTTACTCAGAGGGAGTTGAATCTTCATCAGAGACGGTGGTTGGAGTTGTTGAAAGATTATGACATGACTGTGTTGTATCATCTGGGCAAGGTCAATGTAGTGGCAGATACCCTTAGTAGGTTATCTATGGGCAGTGTTGCTCATGTGGAGAATGATAAGAAAGAGTTAGCTCAAGAAGTTCATCGTTTTGCTAGATTGGATGTTAGGTTAGTTGATTCAGGTGAAGGGAATGTTTGGGTTTAGAGTAGTTCTGAATATTCTCTAGTTTCGGAAGTGAAAGAGAAGCAAGATAAGGATTCTAATTTAGTCAAATTGAAGTAGTCGGTTAAAGACCAAAAAGTAGAGGTTTTCTCCCAAGGGGGAGAAGGTGTGTTAAAATACCATAATAGATTGTGTGTGCCATGTGTTGATGAGTTGAGACAGAGAATTTTGGCTGAGGCACATGGTACGGGTTATTCTATCCATCTAGGTGCTACAAAGATGTACCGCAACTTGCAGGAAATCTATTGGTGGAGTGGAATGAAGAGTGAAATAGCAAAGTTTGTTGCAATATGCGCAACTTGTCAACAGGTTAAGGTGGAACACCAAAGACCTAGTAAAATGTTGCAAGAGTTTGGTATCCCCACTTGGAAGTGGGAAAAGGTGAATATGGATTTTATGACTGGTTTACCCCAATTGCGACATCATCATGATTCAATTTGGGTTATTATAGATAGATTGACTAAGTTAGTGCATTTCCTGCCAGTTCACACATTTTATACAGCTGAGGATTATGCAAAGTTATATATCTGAGAGTTTGTTAGATTGCATGGGGTTCCCTTGTCTATCATCTCAGATAGGGGTACTCAGTTTACTTCCCAGATTTGGAGAGCTTTTCAGAAAGGTCTTGGTACCCAAGTCCATCTTAGGTCAGCTTTCCACCCTCAAACAAATAGTGAAGTAGATAGGACCATCCAAACTTTAGAGGATATATTGAGGGCATGCACTCATGATTTCAAGGGTAGTTGGGATGATCATTTTCCATTGATTGAGTTTGCTTATAATAATAGTTATCATGCTAGCATTCAGATGTCCCCGTTTGAGGCTCTTTATAGGAGAAGATATAGATAAACCAAAGGTTAGTTTAAAGTTGGTGAGGCCACTTTACTTGGGCCTGACGTAGTGTTTGAAGCTATGAAGAAAGTTAAGCTGATTAGAGAAAGGTTAAAAATAGCCCAGAGTCGTCAGAAATCCTATGCAGATGTGAGAAGAAGGGACCTCGAGTTTGAGGTTGGTGATTTAGTGTATCTGAAGATTTCACCCATGAAAGGGGTGAAGAAATATGGCAAGAAGGGAAAACTTAGTCCCCGATATGTTGGCCCTTTTAGAATTGTGAGTCATGTTGGGAAAGTAGCTTATGAGCTTAATTTGCCAAAAAATATTTCAGCCGTTCATCCTGTGTTTCACATCTCTATGCTTAAGAAGAGTATCAGTGACTCCACTATAGTAATCCCTTTAGAAAGCTCAGATGTTTAGAACAGTCTTTCTTACGAAGAGATTCCAGTTGAGATTTTAGATCATTAGATCCATAGACTAAGGAACAAAGAAGTTCCATTGGTCAAAGTTCTTGGGAAGAATAAGTCTGTTGAGGGTGCTACTTGGGAAGCAAAAGTAGATATGCGAGTCAAGTACCCTCACCTTTTTTGCATAAACTCAGATGTAGTTATAGGTAACATTCTTTCTTAATTTAGTTCTTTTATAACCATACATTCAACTATATAGTTGCCCTTATGTAAGTTCATGCACTCATAGATTACTCAAAAGCTCAGAATGATTTAGATTCAGACTCGCTGCTTATTTAAGTTGTGAATGCTACCTTATTTTCTCAGATTCCTCAAAAATTTCATCTTAACTAGCCACATTCGAGGATGAATATTTCCAAGGGGAGATATTGTAATATCCCATGATTTATCCTAGCTTAAATTTTTCCCTAGAGTGTTAAGGGATATCTTCCAAAACAAATTACATTTAAGATTCACCTAAATTTGATAACCGAGTAAGAAGTTATGATTATTTTAGTTCAGTCATAAAACACCGTGATTTGGGCCCTTTATGCATCGCAGAGAAATGTAAAATCACAATTGTCAAATTCCAATGAGACTCAACGATTTTGGAGCATCAAAGGGAGGCTCAATTTCCCATTTAGCAATTTCCAGTTAGACCTACCGATACTGGTATATTGTGCCAGTGGTCAAAATGTCAAATTAAAGGTCTCCGCGATTGTGGCGCTTCGTGGTGAAAGCCTTGTTCCCACTCATCAATTTCCAGTGAGCCACCAAGATAGTGGCGCGTCGCGGTGGGCACAAAGATAGGGAAAATGTATATTTTCTAGTTTCGTATAAACGTTTAAATGGGGTATTTTGATAAATCTACAACCCCCAATCCGTCCAAAAACAAAAGATTAATCACATTTCAAGCACTTTATGCTCTTTATTCACCATTCATTTCAAAAATAAAACCCTAGAAATCCAAAGCTCCTACTCCAAGAAACCCAAATTCCTCCATTAATTTTCCAAGGAAATTCAAGACTATGGATTCCCAATACAAGAACTCTAAGAATTCATCTCCAAAGAATCAATAGGAATGAGATTCAAGTTTCTAATCAAAGATTATCAATTCATGGTATGTGGGGTTTGAACAAGGATAATTCTTTGATCTTTGTGCCCAAAACTGTACTTTTATTACAATTTTACTGCAATTTATGACATTTCCCATGAAATTCAAGTTAGGGTTTATACCCATTATCATTAATTGCAAGATTATGAGATTTTCCATTATTTATAAGTTGAATTATATGATTATATTTATATTACTATGCGTCGTGCAGTAATTTTCAGATTTTATGATGAATTATAAGTGTTTACATTATCAAGCATGAATTTTTAGATGTTTTAACATAAGATTGATGCATAGGTCGTTAAGCTCTAATTTAAGACTGTTATTTCAAGATTGTTTGTGCCATGAGCACCCTCAGATAAGATTATTCATAGATTTTGATAAAGATTTGACCTTTTGGTTCTAAGCTAAGATAAGAATCCACTTTGTCCAGCTAACTTGAGATTTAAAGAAAAAAAAACATAATTTATTTTCTTGTAAACCCCTTTGCTATTTTTGAAGTGGATTTCTTAACATTTTTAGAATAATAATGGGAGTAGTATTTAGCATTGAGATGGGTAAGTTACTACGGTTTTATACCTAAAAACTACCTGCCAATGTAGGATTCAAATTTATTCCACTTCTAAGTGGATGACTCATGTTGTGATCACTAAGATAGAAGTTATATTCCAATGGCAAGTGTAGAACAGCCCTACCTAACGGGGGCCAGACGTAGTACTCCATGGATGCTCACATGTTGTATGTCGGTTAGAACAACCTCCCAAAAGGATGTCCTCTACTCTTCAACAGTCTATCTATATAAATCTTTATGATAAGAGCATATGTTTTAGAAGTAATGGTTTTAAGATTCTTAAGCTTTAAGATAAAGTATGTTACAGATTTTAGAACTAAGTGTAATAGGTCACCAAATTTACGTTATATGTTTTATCATTATGATTTATGATCTTCAGATTTCATGTTACTCAATCCTGTGTGAGTCATTTAAATTTAGCATGCTTGATTTTTAAACTGTGATGGTATTGTTTAGTTATTGCATGCACCCCCATATACTCAGTACATCCTCAAAGTACTAATCCATATATATGTCTATGTCTACATTGTCTCATAATGTAGGTTCAGTTGCTCAGTATCAGCAGCATGAGTTATTCCTGAGCATCTCATCTACATACCTGCAGTTGGTGAGTCCTCGTAGTTTGGGGACTTAGTTATTCATACTTTCAGTTTATTAGTAGATGTTTCTTTATTCATTTCAGACAGTTTGAGTCAGCTAGGGAACTTTCCCAGTGACTCTCTAGATTCAGATAGTAGAGGCTTGTAGGACTACTAGATTCAGTTTTAGATATTTGATTTAGAATTCAGATTTTTCAGTATTGTTTTACCATAACTTCTAGCTTGTTTATAATAAGATTTTCCGCATTATTATGATTTCATATTCATATTTCCCCTATATTGAGATCTAGACTTAGTAGAAAGCATCCAGGGTTAGCTCAAGACAACTTGTAGTTTGGAGCACCGTGTGGAATCCCTAAAACTAGATTTCGGGGTGTTACAACTCACTATCTCATAATACTCATCAATGCCATATCTATCAAATTTCATGATCACCATTTCTAATGCCATCTCTATAAGTAAGTGGGAAAGATTCTTAGGGTTCTTCCCATATAATGGGAAAGTAAGATGGATGCTATAACTAAGAAAAGGAACCTCAAAACCCTCACCATGGATGAACTCATTGGAAATCTAAAGACCCATCAGCTCAAGAAACAACAAGAGATGGAGAAGAAGGTGGCAAAAAGAGAAAAATCCCTACCTTAAAAATCTTATAAATATGATCTAGATGGTGATAAAGATACTAATATTACCTATTTAGCAAATAAGATTGTTAGATCCATGAGGATGAGTATTCAGTTCTAAATAAAGGGAAGAAATAAATTAAAGAAAAAGAGTATTTAGACTGCAAGTGAAAAAGAAACGATCAGGGAATAGGTCACTGAAAATTTGAGAAAGAAAGAACCCGCTGAGTATGCTAGAAAGCAAGCTAGAGGAATATGAGGAGATTATTCCAGTGATTTAGATAAAGCTTAGAAGACTGGAGATATTTCTATGCTAGTAGTAGAAGAGGGTTTAGTTATCTATGATTCCTTGTTTACACTCAGGGCAAACACAAAAGATGAATAAAAAAAAGAGGTAACTCTACTTGATATTAAGGAAAACCTATATAATTACAATGCTAGGAAGATAAAAATGTGTGCAAGTGCATTGTTAGACTATATATGTGAACTAAACTCTTATAAGAATGCCTTGGAAGAAAAAGTAGAGAATTAAGAGCATGGGTTGATTACTCTAACTCTTAAAATTTCTGAAACTTAAGAGTTGTTTACAAGGATAAGCTCTAGAAATCTTAGTCTAATAAAGAATCTGAAGAAAGTAAATAGTGTTGATAGTAAAGTGAAGAAGAAAGCCTTACAGATTCAAATTTTGAGGAGAAACTGAAATCTTTATAACAATGATTCATAGCAGCACTGCAAAAGAATAAAGAATTAGATAGGGACCTAGTCCAGCTGAAGAAAGAGTTGAACAAGTTTCTTAAGTCGACTACTTCCTTACTAATCTTTTTTTATTTAACCAGTAAAAGAGCTAATGATGGTATAGGTCTAGGCTACCTAGAAACATTCCAACCTGGTAAGTTTACAAGGAAGACTAGTTTGCTCATAATGATGGAAGCAAAAAGAACAAACCTTTGTGCACTCACTATAGAAGAAATGGACTTTTAAAGGAAGGCTGTCAGCACTGGATTGAGGTAAAATTAAGAAATACTGAATAGACTCAGTAGGAAAGTACTCATCCTAAGGGTATTGAGTCTCTGAATATAGGAAAGAAAAACCCATCACTGCCTAGGTGGGCTAAGAGGAATTTGATGACTCTATTGTCCTACTACTAGGAAATCAAACTCAAGTGGGTTCCAAAATCCGACAAGTGATTATGATTCTAGGCATGGGAAGGGGATTGTATTTAGGACAAGCTCATTAGTGGAAGGTTTAATTGTGTTCGCTCTCTCAAGACACTTCTGATGAAGGTGTTGTATGCGAATTAACATTCCTATCCCAAGGATGAGCACAAAGATGTGAGAAAAGATGGAAAGTCCAAAGCAATGCTAAAGTAACTCTCGACATTTAAAGAATGTCAAGTCTAGAACTAGGTCCTCAGAACTATTTCCAGAACAAATTGGGATATCGTAAAGTGAAGTGAATCCAACAACCTTATGATGAGATAGATCAAGGTAGCCTAACCTACTATTAAATGAATTATTATCTCTCCACAAAATTATCTATGTCTATGAGGTAGGTATCATCGGTAAACTAGGTATATGTTGGTCTAACTCAGTACCATACCAATTCAGGTATACACCCAAGGGAACAATTTTGAAGATGGACAGATATGAAAAGCACAAAGCTGAAATTCATTCAAACTAGAGAGGAACATGGTCCTATTTCTCAGGTTAGTATCTTGTATATTAATATTTTGTATGTTCAATAACGACAAAAGCTCTGTCCTTCTATTCTTTTGTCACAACAAAGTTGTCCTATTCCAAAAAGGGAAGGTGACTCGCTTAAAAATATGACATTGATTATGTCCTATTCCCTTAGAAAACCCTTCCTTATGCCTATTGTTATCGTAAATATAGGTGAAACCACTCTTTCTTCTCTTAAAAGGAAAAATATAAATCCCTAATAGCCCTATAAAGAAAAGGGCACTCTGATGGATAAAACTTTACTACTTTCTTTTCATTCAAAGAATACCGAGCATGGTATTGAGAAAAATCCCTTCCTAAACTTCCTAAACAAGCATATCTCTTTTCTTATTCTTCCAAAGCTTATATTCTTCACTCCACCTATCAATGAAAAATCATCCCTAATTCTTTTAACCTATTATGATAATAATGATTGAATGGATAAAACTCGGGTCTCTGAAATTCTCATCTTGTTGTCAAATAGTCCAGGAAAAAGCTTAATTGATCATAGGAAAATCGACGTTAGTAAAACACCAAAAATTTCTAGAAAATTGTCTGGAAGTTTTACTGAGATACAGCTAACTCTTGAGGAACCTAGTCCAAAGAAGAGAAAAGTAGCTGAAAGAGAATTTGTGATCACTTATGTTAGAAAAAAGAATAGAGAGAAAAGTAAGGTAGTATCTAATAAGGATAGAAACAGGTTCTTCAAGTATCAAAAGGTGTTAACTGGGATTATTTTATATTCAAATATGCAAGCAGAACTTGGTATGATGAAATTTGTTGAGCTGGTTAAAGACCAAGGCTAGATGCATCTTTTGATAGGACCTGTTCCCACTATCTTCGATGAGATAGTTAGGGAATTCTATCTTAGTTTGGAATAATCAGAAGATGAGAAGCATCTGACTACACAAGTCCAAGGAAAAAAGATAAAACTAAATGAGGAAACACTGGGAAGCATTTTGGAAGTTCCTATATATGGGATGAGAACTCTCTCCAAATAGTTGCCTTCAATAGAATTTTGGCAAAGGCATCCAGAGTCAATGAAAAATTTATGGCTGTGGTAAATAGGGGAACTCATTCAAGAGTGAGTTTAAACTGATTTATGACTTTGTAAACAAGGTAATTCTACCTAGGTCACAAAATAAAAGAATTTCCTCAGCCACTAACTTATATCTGATGGAATGCTTGAGTAGATTTAAGTTTATTAATCTGCCTACATTGATGATGGAACATATTCATGAAGTGGTTCTTGGGAAAAATGGAAAGAATGGCATGCCTTATGGATACTGGCTAAACAAGGTACTAAATTATCATGGTATTGTCTGTGATTTAGGAACTCAAGGATCTGTAGTTCAAATGTTTTGCAGAAAAACACTGGTCAAATAGAGTCTGCCAAATCAGGTAGCAACTATCATAGGGATCTAATCAAGGATATAGAGGAACTGAAGGTCAAGTCAACTGGCAAGGATGAAGAAATTAACAAGGTTTAGGAGAAAATTAGCATCTCTCTGAAGAAAGTGTATATGACACTAACATGCTTAAAGCTGAGAATGGTGAACTTAGGAACAAGTTATCAATTCTAGTAGATGAAATCGTAAGGTTGAATGCAGAGATAAGGCATCTTAACAATAACCTATTCCCTGCTCCTTCAAACTCTTCCTAGTCCCACACTTCTTAATTCTTCCAATAATCCATGCAGCTTTTGTTTCTGAACATTCAAATTATGCACTTCTTTAATACTTACTCTACTCATGAATAAATATTTTCTTTGTTTGTTACAATTTATTATCTTTTATTGCTAAGTTGTTCTTTATGTTAGTGTTGCCTCAGTGGCCATGAGTTAACTAATCTGTGCTTATTTTTCTCTTCGCTTACTGTTAATCCTTTTCAGTAATGTAAAAAGGGAAAATACTACTGAGTTCAGGTAGCAGGGACAAGACACCAAGTCAATTAAGATCCAGATGCAGACCTGAAGAGTCACAATGACAGGGGGAAGTTTTAGCTGCAAAATGACAACAAGGGACTAGGTCCCTGTGTTGTATGATAAAGGAAGCATGATAATGGGGAAAACATTCATCTTCTGGTGGTAATGATACTAATTAAATATGATGAATATGCACTAATGATCAAATTGTATGGTATAGTTTGTCATCATAAAAAAAGAGGAAAATTTCTATATGTAGTTTTGATTATGAGAATCTAAACTCCGAGGGACCAAGTCCCTAGACATGCGAGGTATAGTCCAGTTATCACACACCTTCTGCATAGATTTTTCATCTTGTGTAACAAACATGTAGCTGCTATTTTGTACAATTTTGTACTGACTTGGAAAACTGGTCCAATGATCTTTCTAGCCGTAATCATCATCCAGTTATAAAAGGAAAGAGTTGCCTCTTCAAAAAGCGTGTTATTGAACATTCTAAAGAGTGAAAAGTGAGGCATCAAAAAGTCCATTTTCAAGACAACTCAAGAATTGCTTATGTTCCTATCTTTGTAATATGTATAAAGAGTGTGTGAGTATTCTTGACTAATGATTTATAAAAGAACTACTTATTCTATAAGAGTAGTGTTTTTGAGTGAGAGTATTGCATAGGTAAAGTTGCTTAGGTGTAAAGCTGATTAGGGTTAATAAGTGTAGATGGCGTCCTTGATAGAGTTACTGATACCGCTCAAACTATATCTCTCTAATGAGAATGTAAGCGATCGTTGTCAATATATAACCTAACTAGGTTGGGATCAAATCCCACAAGGAATATGGTGTGAACTTAAGTCGTTTACAATTTAATCAACTGATAGTTGGATGTTTCCTGAGATGGGACATTTTTAAGCTTAACAAATAATTGTTGGTCACTTTACCTTCGGTGTTTGTAATCAAGAGTTTATGGAAAAACTAGAATTATGTTCACTAGGGGTTTTGGTACTTGACAGATGCGAATAGTGCTTCAAGATTCTCATAGTAGGTAGGACAATAGATTATCTTTATCGAATTTATACCTAAATATCTCTAAATGTCTCTTGACCTACTTAAGCATTTAATTGCCTAATCCCTCGGACTTAGGGAATTTATATTCACTGACTAGACTTTACCTCAGTATAATGAACCTTTTTACAAATGTCAATTATCAGGTTAATGTCTTAGCATCTACTCACACATCAACACCCTCAACTTAAAATAATTGCTTGTCTTTAAGCAACTCAAACACAACTAAAAGAATACAAAGTACATTTGGCAGTCAATCATCTATATCATATCAAAACATCTTCACCATCTCCAAGGTCAGTCAATTCAAGAACAACTTTGTATATTATTAAAGAACAACAATGCAACACACAGGGATCAAGATATAGCCCTAACTCAGCAACACAACCGTGCATGTATCAAGTTTATACTACCCAAATAAGTCAGTAACTAGCAATATAACTAGTGTGCCCTCATTATAAAAAAATCTCCCTTTCCTCATATCAGATATCACATATATAACCATGGGGACAATCACAAGACACTCACTCTAAGAATGAAGTTCCAATAAATGTATGCCAAATACCATAGGCTTGCCATTATTTTTA
The DNA here is from genome assembly GCF_002878395.1 of Capsicum annuum. Taxonomy (NCBI): domain Eukaryota; kingdom Viridiplantae; phylum Streptophyta; class Magnoliopsida; order Solanales; family Solanaceae; genus Capsicum; species Capsicum annuum. Next base: position 130,435,451 of record NC_061114.1, on the reverse strand, counting down.
TTACCCCAATTTTCGGATAGGTCAGCTAGGATCACTATAGGTCTTCTCTTTCGCTTGTAATGTAGGCTATGGGCTTATATGATACTCAATGATATTTAAAGTGACTAAGCCTCCTTGACACTACACTAGCTTTTTGGGGTTTTACTCATTAGCCTTTTTCTATTCTTCTCTTTTCTTGATCACACTTATTTAGGATGGGTATGGTCTTTTCTACAATCACTTTTTCTTTTCTCACAAGTTTTTTTCCCACCGTACCCAAATTTTATTATTTTCTTTTAATTTACCTTTCTTCTTACTCATTTTACATCATGCTCCCCTATGATATCCACCCTCAACTTAGGCCATTTTTCTAAGTCAAGGTGTACAGTGTCTAAGGAGGACTAGGAACAAAATAGGTTCATTGTGATATAAACAGGAAGGTGATAGGTTTCATAAAAAAAAAGGCTACTCAGGCTCAATGCAGGGATCAAGTGATATTCTACTTACAGGGAAGGTTATTTAGGCTAAAGGTGAGCTAATATCAAAACAACCTATGATCTTTTCCTAACCCCTATCCCTAAACCTAGGTAAGACTAATCGGGCAAGTTCTGGATTCAACATACAATGGGAACTGAGTAAGATCTCACACGCATATGGCATACAAGTATATCACAAGTTACTATCAGTCAGTTCATTCAGCTATTTAGCACTGAGTATTCCATCATTAGAACTAATGCCATACAAAGATGCACAGTGGTCACACTTAGATGCAATTAACCCAAGTAACTACTTAGTCCATTGGAGAGGTGCTCAAGTATTACAAAAACAAGTTAACTACCTCAAGTACTACTATTTGTTCTAGTTGGCTACAAAATGTTACAAAAATAATTATCCCTACACCCCCAACTTAAAATCAAAGAAAATTTGAACTAAGGGTTAGGATATACTTGGAGTAGATCATGTATAAGGATCATGGGTTGCCTCCTATTTAGTGCCTGATTTAACGTCGCGGTACGACTCATCTCAATTACTTTAGACTTCATTGAGACAGATAGCGAAACTACTTTTCATCGAGTCTTTTGGACTAATATAAAGTTTGACTCATTGCCCATTTACCTTGAAAGTGTTGCCGTATTTATTTTCAAGTTCCACTACTCCAGAGGAGTAGACTTAACTAACTCTAAATGGGCCTGACCACTTAGATTTAAGTTTACCTAGGAACCGTTTGAGTCTAAAATTGAATAGAAGCACCAAGTCACCTTTTTTGAAGTCTCATTTGTCTATCCTCCAATCATGATACTTTTTAATATTTTCTTTATATAGGTCTGCTAGTTTATATGCCCTGAGATGGAATTCATCTATCTCATTCAGTTGTTCCAGTCTCAGCTCTGCTGCCTTTTTCCAACTCAAATTCAACCTTTTGAGTGCCAATGAGGCCTTGTGCTCCAGCTCTATTAGTAGGTGGCATGCTTTTCCACAGACTAGCTGAAATGGTGACATGCCAATGGGTGTCATAAAAGCAGTACGGTATGCCCAAAAAGCATCATCAAGCTTCCTAGACCAGTCTTTTTTACTAGCATTCATTGTTTATACTAGGATGTCTTTAATCTCTTGATTTGACACCTTTACTTTCCCACTAGTTTGTGGGTGATATGGAGTGGCTACTCTATGCTATTTTACCCCATATTTTTCTAAAGCCTCTTGAAACACTTTTTTGCAAAAATAAGATCCTCCATCACTTATAATAGTACGTGGTACTCCAAAGCGAGAGAAGATGTCCTTCTTGAGAAAAGAAACAACTCTCTTTCCTTCATTATCATACAAGGCAATAGCTTCGACCCATTTTGAGACATAGTCAACAGCAACTGAAATATACTTCATCCCATACGAGCTTAGCCAGACATCAAATAATTCTACTTCAAGCTTCGACCCATTTTGAGACATAGTCAATAGTAACTGAAATATACTTCATCCTATACGAGCTTAGCCAGACATCAAATAATTCTACTTCAAGCATCTTAGTCAAAGGCATCTCATGTCTTTTGGAGATTGACCCCTGCCTCTGATATTGGTCGAATTTCAGCACAAACTCATGGTCATCCTTGAACAATGTTGGCCAATAGTAGCCACTCTACAATACCTTCCTAGCCGTTCGGTCACCTGCATAATGACCTCCAACTGGAGAAGTATGACATGATTTAAATAAACATAATACATCCACTTCTGGCACACATCTCCTTATAATATTGTTAGCAAATCACTGAAAAAGATATGGCTCATCCCAGAAGCAATGTGGCATATCATGCAGAAATTTCTTTCTTTGATGGAAAGAAAGATTTTCTAGAATAACCTCACAACATTATTTGCAAAATCACAGAACCAAGGCAATTTCTCCACAGCAGCAACCAAGATCTTCTCATTAGGATATTCATCATTTATCTCTATTTCATCACTAATTGCCTGCTCACCTTCCATTCTAGATAGATGATCAGTAATCTGGTTTTCACAACTATTCCTATCTTTGAATTCAAAGTCAAATTTTTGTAGCAGCAACACCCATCTAATCATCCTCGGTTTTGTATCCTTTGTAGACATCAAATACCTTAAAGCTGCATGGTCAGTGTGACCACCACATTGGTCCCAAGCAGATAAGCCCTGAATTTCTCGAAAGCATACACTACAACCAGGAGTTCTTGCTCAGTGACAGTGTAGTTCTTTTGCTCTTTATTCAGTGCTTTGTTGGCATAACATATTGGATGAAACAATTTGTCTCTCTTTTGTCCCAATACAGCTCCAAGGGCAACACCGCTTGCATCATACATGATCTCAAATGGTTTTGACCAGTCTGGTGCAACCATGATAGGGCCTTAACCAGCTTCTTTTTAAGATATTCAAATGCCTTCAAGAACTCACCATTGAAGGACAACTTCACTTCTTTCACCAAGAATTTGTAAAGTGGATTTGTAACTTTCGAGAAATCTCTTATGAACCTCTGATAAAAGCCAGCATGCCCAAGGAAACTATGCACTCCCTTCATTGAAATGGGAGGTGTTAGTTTTTCAATAACTTCAACCTTGGCTCGATCAAATTCTATATCTTTTGCTGAAATTTTGTGCCCAAGAACAATGCCCCCTTTACGATAAAGTGTCCTTTCTCCCAATTAAGCACCTAATTAAATTCAATACATCATTGCAAGGCCATACTCAGGTTTGCCAAATATAACTCAAATGAGTCTCCCACCACAGAGAAATCATCCATGAATACCTCTATGGTGTTCTCCACCATATCCGAGAAGATAGACATCATGCACCATTGAAAAGTGGCGGGTGCATTGCACAACCCAAACGGCATCCTCTTAAATGCAAAGGTGCCATATGGGTAGGTGAATGTCATCTTTAGGAGCAATACAGATCTGATTATATCCAGAATACTATCTAAGAAGTAACACCATCCCCTTTCAACCAATCGATTAAGTATTTGATCCATAAAGGGCATTGGGAAGTGGTCTTTCAACGTCCATGGATTTAGTTTGTGGTTATCCATGCTAACTCTCCAACCAGTACAGGCCTAAGTGGAATCAGCTCATTTGTTTCATTTGCAACCACATTCATGCCTCCTTTTTTGGGCACGCATTGAAGTGGGCTCACCTATTTATGATTTGAAATAGGGTAAACCGCTCCTGCATCTAACCACTTAATAATTTCTTTCTTAACTTCCTCTTGTATTGGTGGGTTAAGACGGCCCTGGTTTTTGATGGTTCGAATACAATCTTCCTCCAGTTGAATTTTATGCGTGCAGATGCCAAGGGGAATGCTAATAATATTTGTGATAGTCCTTCTGATTACTCTCTTGTACCTCTGAAGTATGGAAATAAGTGCTTATACTTGTTGCTTTCCCAATTCAGCCATAATAATAATGGGTAGTGTGTTTCTCTAGCCAAAAAACACATACCTTAAATACCCAAGTAGCTCATTCAATTCCAACACCGGTGAATCTTCAATAGATGGCTTAGCCGGTGGTGTTAGTCTATTCGCAAGATTAAGGTCTTGCTTCTTAGGAGCATAATGGTATGAACCCATTCTTGACAAAGAAGAAATAGTCTTTTCAAATTCCTCAATGCCTTCATGATCAAAATTTATCAGAACTACAGCTAAAGGCTCGACAACACGTTGCTCCTCTATTTACATCTCCTGTTTATCCTCATAATACACATCAACTACTGAGAACACACTCATTTATTCATGTTTCTTCATTGATATACACACATCAAATTATACCACCTCATCATTCATCCTGAATAAGAGCTTATTCGCACTCAAATCAATCAATACACTTTCAGTTATGAGGAAAGGTCGACCAAAGATTACGAGCACCTAAAACTCCACCTCGCAATCCATAATCACAAAATCTATAGGTAATATGAAGCTATATACCTTCACCAACACATCATATAAAATACCAATAGGTTATTTTACTGACTTATCCGCCATCATGAGTCGCATGGTGGTGGGTTTAGGTTTTCCCAGGCCTAGCTTTCTATATACAGCCAGTGGCATCAAATTTATACTGGTTGCTAAATCGCTTAGTGGTTTTGTAAAGTTTAGGGACCCAATAGTGCATAGGAAGGTAAATGATCCTAGGTCTACTTTATCTACACTAAAGAACTTGTGGAGATAGCCCTACAATGAAAGAGATTGTCCTTCGGCTCATGGCTAACCTTCCATTTCTTTGTGACATGGTCTTTCATAAACTTCGCATATCCTAGCATTTGGTTGAGTGACTCCACCTAAGGTATATTTATTTTTAATTGTTTGAGCATTGCCATGAACTTGCTAAATTTTGCATCATTAATTTTTTCTTTCAATCATTGAAGAAAGGGAGGTGGTGGTCTTGGGAGAGTTTTAAACTCTACCTCCTTCTCCTTCTCTTTCCCCTTTTCCAGAGCATCATCAGCACCATCCAGCTTCTCAGACTCCACTGGACATTCTTTTTTAGATTCATCATCTGCCTCAGTCATATCTTTAACCAAACTTTTGCCCATAGAAGGGTCAGGTAATATCTTACCACTTCTAGTGGTAATCTCCAGACTTGAACCATCATTTCGTGGATTCTGGACTGTATCACTTGGTAATATTCCACTCTTCCTCTGGTTGAATGCTGCGGAGAGTTGGCTCATCTGCTGCTCTACCTGTTTGATTGTGGTAAAGTGTGAGTTTACCAACTGACTAATAAATGACATATCTGTCTTCATGGTAGTCACACCAGAGTTGGTAGGCTTTACTTCCTTTAATAACTTAGCCAACATGTCCTCCATGTACATTTTTTTAGAACTTGTTATAGCATCTTCACGATTTCTAAGAGGGACATAGAGCCCGTTCCTATCATTATAATAATAATTACAACCTTGATTCCTTTGGCTACTGCATTGGAAACCCCTCAGATTATTCACATAGTTCGTTTTTTCTTCTGCATCAGCATCAACTCTATCTTGAGAGCCCATAGATTTTATCTTCTCAATCTTGCCTGATAGCAAGTGCTTGGTTAGTAGATCCATCTGCATTTTTAGGTGAGCCATGTCTTGGTCATGCTCCTTATCTCTTCTGTGTTTGTTTCGCAGTAATAACTACAGCAACAGTGGGGCTGGATACCACAGAGTCTCTAGTATGCTATGCTCGACATTGTTTTGTCATTCTCTCTAATATTTTTAAAGCCTCTGGGAATGTAAGATCAACAAATGAACCACCAGAAGTATTATCTACAATTGATTTTGTAGCAGAGTTAAGAGCCCTGTACAAAGTCTCCATCAAGTGTATGTCTGTCATATTGTGGTTCGGACACTGTGTCAGCTTCTTCTTGAATGTCTCCCAGGTTTCATGCAAGGCATCAGTTGGGAGCTACCTAAAGTTGCTGATCTTATCCCTCAATTGTACCCTCCTAGAAAGCGTAAAGAACCTTTCTAGGAAAGATCCTTTCAATTGCCTCCAGTTGTTTAAAGAATCAGGTGTCAGCTCATTAAGACACAATGTTCCCTCTCCAGATAGAGATAATGGAAACAACCTCAATAGGATAGAATTATAATACACTCTTGGGTTATCAAAGGATTTATAAATGGTGACAAAGTTCACCAGATGCAAGTTCGAGTCATCCCCAGGAAGGCCACCAAACAACCCCTTCAGATTGAGGAGTTGAATCATAGTACTCGTAATGTTGAATTTTGCTCTAGGTGCCAATGGTGGAGGAATAATTGCACCCGTTGAACTTGCTCCATCCATTCCATCATCATCATCATTGAGGTCATACTGGACCAGCTGGTAATCTTGTCTTCCTCGGAATGGATAGTTCCTATTAGCATTACGTTGTACTGGTGCAGCTACTTGCTCTGCATGCCTTGGGTTACCAGGATTTAGCAACTCCTCATCTCCCAAATCTTTATCCTCAAGATTTGAATATCTTGCTTGTTGACCGATATTTTGCACATTTACCTGAGCTCTATCTAAGGCTGCTAATCTTTCAACCTCTTGACGGTCTGCCATTCTTCAAATTCATTGCAGTTCCATATTAAGTGGTAATAATGGTTTTATAGAACTTCTGGTTCTTGGCATACACTACAAAGATCCTGCAATACACAAAAACAACAAATAAAAGTAAAACTAGGAAACTTGACTAACAGTTAATTAGCGCATACAATCTTTAATTTACAACTATATTCCCTGGCAATGGCGCCATTTTTGATACCGCTCAAACTACACCTCTCTAATGAGAATGTAAGCTATCATTGTTAATATATAACCCCACTAGGTTGGGGTCAAATGACACATGGAATATGGTGTGAACTTAAGTCATTTGCGATGTAATCAACTGATAGTTGGATGTTTCCTGAGATGGGGGGTTTTTGAGTTTAACAAATAATTGTTGGTCACTTTAGCTTCAGTGTTTGTAATCAGGAGTTTATGGAAAAACAAGAATTATGTTCACTAGGGGTTTTGGTACTTGACAGATGCGAATAGTGATTCAATATTCTCACAGTAGGTAGGATAATAGATTATCTTTATCAAAGTAATGCCTAAATGTCTCTCGACCTACTTAAGCATTTAATTACCTAATCCTCTCGGACTTAAAATTTATATTCACTGAACGGACTTTACCTTAGGTTAATGAACCTTGTTATAGCATCAATTATTAAATGGAAGTTTTTTTTTATTTTTTCCAATTCCTTGTTGATATTTCATTTCCTACTATAGTTGATTTCTTCTCTTAAGCAAATCAAAGCAGGTGTTATCTATTGTTTGTAACCAATAGACGGCAATTAAAACCTCAGAATTATCAAGGAGTCCATTACCTTTCAAATCTTGAACACTTAGCATCTTATCAAGACTTACACCTAGATCCCATAATTCGGGTTAAAGGGATTTTTCCACTCATAATACAAAAATCGAAACAACTAGTTGTATTCATGATTTGAAAGTTAAACTTACCTCAAGATGAATAATAACTAGTGACTCTCCAATTCAATCACAATAAAAATCACAAAATATTGATGAAAATCTCTTCAAAGTTAATTGTTTTTCAAGCCAAGAAACTAGAGAGAAAAGTAACAAAAATACATGTCTTCAACTTAAGTCTCGAAACCCCTTAAAAAACCCTAAACAAGACTTCAAATATTTTAGCCTAAATAAGGACACAAAATTACAGAGATTAATAATTCCTCAAATTAGGAGATGACATTCGTGACAACTTATCAGGAGCCTGACGACTTATCACAAATGTCGTCAGCACCTTCTTTATTTTTAGCACTTCCTACTTAAGGTTGACGACAAAATGTGTTGACCTATAAAATCTTTGAAGACTTATCATGGATATCATCACTTCTCTACCTCAGCTCCCATGTTCTGTCTTAGGCTGGCGACACCTTTGACGTCCTATCAACTATTTGACGGCTTATCAGTAAATGTTGTCACAATATTCAGATGAGGTCCATTCTTTGTCTAAGGTTGACGATGAAGCTGATAACTTATCATTAGGATGACGACTTATCAGGCATTTCATCATCCACACTTCTCTTCTATTTGCTTCTGATTTCAGCTCTTTTGCTTCTATCCTTGTTTGTTCTCATGCATCTTGGATTCTACTGCAAAATCAAAGATAAAAAAATAAAAAATGACAAAATTTGCTTAAGACTTTGCAATTATTCTCAGTTAAAAGCCTTAAATATGTTAGCGTTTACTCACACATCAGTTACCAAGATGAGCTGGTACTAGAGTGGATGATAGTGCAAGGAGCTTAGAGTTAGGATGATATCTAAAGTATAATCAGGTGATCGTTTAAAGGGAATTTCATTTGTGCTTGTGAGAGATAGCCATGGGTTTTCCCATCCTAGGTTTCCACGTAAAAATCCTTATGTGTTTTACTCTTTTTGCACAGTCTTTGGTTTTCTTGTACTCTATTGTTTGATTGCCTATGTGTGATTCTAAGGGACCTGATCCCTTACTATGTGGTGAAACCCCAAAGTGTTTCAAAAATTTGGACAAGGCCCAAAACACGAATCCTATCCTCAGAAGCAGTCAGGAACACATGTGCATCCTCTCCAGGAGCACCCAAAAATTTCTTCAGAGCTAACCTCAAGTACCTACCCAAAATCTGCTCCTAAGAAGACATAACAGACTGGGAAACAACTGGTAAGATGACTACCGATTTAGGAAGAATCATATCTAATAGTTGAACTAAACCATCTTTGAGAACTACTGCAGAAATAACCCCTGGTGGATCCTGGACTGGTGCCTGGCCCACCGCTGGATGTGGCGGAAGAACCTATGGCTCAAGTACAAGAATAGGGTATAGGAAATGTGTCCTATCCTGGCCCCTATCTGGGGACACGTCCCTATTCTATCAACAATCTCTAGGTCATCCATAACCTCTACGTTTTCCACATTCAATAACAGGAGTAGGATCCTTGGGTTCTTGATCGAACCCTTCTCCCATGTAGCGGCTGTGCGTGTCTTGGTATTATGTAGAAGTGTAAAGTCAAGGAAATATTCTACAAAGCAACAATGACTCTTGGAAAAATATTAGTGAAAGAAGTGAAAAAATCCTAAGAATGTCCCATAGCTTCCTAAAGATAGGAAACGAACGTCAACATTCTAATCTGCAGAACTTTACTAGACACTTGCTCTTGTTCCAACAAAACTGGTGAAACCTAGCTTTGATACAAATTTATCATGACCTAACTTATAAGTCATGATGGCACCCACTAAATTCTTCCAATAGGTAAGCCAATACCATAACCTAGAGCTAACACAATGGGTTAATCCAGTAAGAAAGGCCCAGCATAGGCAAAATTAAAGAACACTAATTGTAAACATAAGGGTTCAAGATAGAATAAACAATCAAACAAGATACGAAACCCAAAATCTGGTAGAGTTAGTACAAGAGCATCTAATAGTATCAATACAACTCCAAGTATATAATAATCAATACATCTATTTAAAATACTAAAGACTAAATACAAGAAATAGATGGACAATGGGTGACTCAAACTCCATAATCTCACCTAATTCCCGAAAATCAATCACTGCATGAGCATCAATCAATGATGACAACTAATACTTAATTTGGCCCAAAAATGTACAGAAGTGTAATATGAGTAACAATATAATGGGTACTCAGTAAGCATCATCGACCAACTAAGCTAAGTTATGATATAAAGATGAAATAATTAAATACAATCCTATGTAAGTCAAGCAATGGAATCGAACCTAAATCATCTTCTTCATCATTATATATAATAAGTAATCAAAACGGAATAACATTATAACATAAGGCATTAACACATGTCAATATTACTGTGCATAACAAGCAATAAGTATCAGAATAATAATGTATCATAAGGCATCAAGGCTTGCCAATATCATTGTGCATACGAATTAGACAATTCAAAATCATACACATTATAAACTATAACATAAGCATTCACAAGTACAAAGTTGACTCCCATACTCCAACTGCTGCACAGTGAAAGAACTCATCATGGTGTCCCATACAACCGGAGAGTACACACAAGCGAAACATAAAGGAACAAAGTCAATGTTATTTTCAACCTCCTCATTATTTCATAGATTTCCACAATTTCCCTTAATCGACCAATTGCCAATATTCGTAATGATCATCAATGTTTGCAATTGAAAAAATGAACTAAAAACTCATAACCATAGTAATAATTATATCACCCAACAACAATTCATCACTACACACTAATTGCTTCTTCTTAGCTAGCCAACGTTTATAACTAGTCCAATTACTCACTAGTCAACATATAACCTCTAGTTATTATCTATCCACTATTCATCACATAATAACTATTCATGGGTCAAAGACCAACCATTATTCACTAACTAGGCAGTATCTATCATCTAGCCAAGATTCACCACTAGACCATATTCGTTAATTAACCAATACTTATTTCCAAAAATCATTATTTCACTAGTCATCATTTATCAAATGGTCGTTAATCACCATATATTCACTATTCATTTATCGACTGACATATTTTATTAACTAGCATCAATAACCCTCAAATCCTTATTTAACAACTAATCAACATCATAGACTTTGTCATCAATAGAAAATAATCATCACCTTCGCTGAACCCATTATCACTAATCTCCATAACGAAATAATCATCAGTATGGTTCCCTAATCCATTAGTAGCCATTAGTTACTTAAGAAATACCCACCACTAACCATCTTTTAAACCTTAAGTCAACATCTATACCACTTCATACCTAAACTCATAAGAAGACTATGACCAACAACTCTAATAAAATCATTATACCCAACTACACAGGAGCATAAATAAACCTATAATTGTTACACATAGGGCTCGTCGGGATCGAACCAGTTGATGTACACACATGCACATCAATAATTATCCTCCAGTCCTTTAAGATATCATCACATCATCATAGTATGCTCTGGCCTTGTCTGGTATCATCATATCATCATAGTATCCTCTGGCCTTATACGATATCATCACAATATCCTCCGACCTTGTTAGGTATAATTATATCATCATTTTATCTTCTGGCCTTGTTGAATATCATTATATATTCATAGTATCCTCTATCCTTGCCAGTTATCAATATAACATCACAATATCCTCCGACCTTGCCGGGGTATCAACATATCATAATAGTGCCCTCTGGCCTTGTCGGGTATTAATATAACATCACAATATCCTCTAGCCTTGCCAGGCATCAACATATCATCATAGTGCCCCCCGGCGTTTTAGGGTACCAAAATATCATCACAATATGCAAATTAATATCATTAATAAAGGACAATCCCCATGAGGGATAAAGTAAATAACAAGCCCCGCGAGGGCTAAAGTAAATAACAAGATCCATGAGGGCTAAAGTAAATAAATATAAAGGATAAATAAAGAAGAGCTTACCACCATAATCCAAATTTCATCATCACTATCAATTTATCAATAGTTATATGTATATACTACATAAATAATATAAACTATCATTGGGTTTTCTCATGGAACTTATAACTTCAGCACCAATATCTTTCTATGTCCCATAACAGAGAGATGGGTATATAGATATGTATAATAAGAGGCAAAATCACAAACGCAATTAATCGTATAATGAGGCATCATGAGTACAAGCATAATTTATTGAATAGCTATACATATGATCAGCAAACATGCCTACATGAACCATTAACATTATCTTCTCTAATATCGACAATAGTAAAGATTTATAGTATGGTTGTTCACATAATTATTACGCATGATCATAACATGAGCAATAGATATTAATGGCATAATCTATAGCTTATTCATAATATAGTCGATAACATCATATATGGCTTAGGCCATTTTTTAGTCAAGGTCTCATTTGATAGCATGTTCGTTAGCCAAAACAATAGTCAATGATCATAACATAATTAATAGCTCAACATATGCTTTAGCCAATAAAACATACAAATCTATAGTCACTTGGGCATTAATATTCATGTCATTTCTCATAACCAACAAGTATTAAGAGTCATCAATATTGCCTCCAAAGGGCACTCTCTAGTCAATTACTAAGCCTAAGGGTTCGGGAGAACTAATCATAAGTTTGGCCTTAGGTGGGTCAACAAGACCACATCTAAATCCCCAAATACATTCTACCTCAATTCCTACCCCAAACTAGGTTAAAATATCAAAATCAAATCTTAGATGTATAGCAAGCCATCATAGTCCATAAGGTAGACATTCTACTCAAGCACCTTTACTAAGTCTAATGGATCTAAGACAACCTTCTTTCATATAAGAAACTAAGGCCAACGTATCCTATGTGTGAGAAATTAGAGCAGTTTACCTAATTTATAGTATTCTAAGCCATTCTCATGCTAAACATAAGTAATGAAGTCCATTCCACCTAATATATAGGGAAACAAGTCAAGCTTTTCAACTCAACGATTCACATAGCTTATATGGTATAACTAACCCAATTCTTGCATCTCATCAATCCCATACTTAAAGCCCATCCCAATAGAACAAGATATCAGACTATACTAGAATATATCTCAATCTTACTAGGTGTAAGCCTAGCCTACCTAGCCTTCAAGAAAACACACAAACTAGTAAACCTTTGCTTTCTCCTTTCAAGAAGCTTTGTCAAGGTTCAAGGCTATCAAAAATACAATTTACACATCACTACAAGAATATCGATACCCATATTGCACCATTATGCTTTAGGTCCAAAAACAACACCAAAATCCTCAAGTGGGTCCCATTTACTGAAAAAAATAAGCAGAAATATAGAAATGACCTAAAGGAACATTATATAAGTCCTCCTCTATATCATCATATAGCACAAGTATTGATAGGATAGGAGTACTTGAGCTCTACCTTTTCTACCTCTATCTCGATTTTTATTGAGTTTTGCTTAATGATCTTCTCCGTATCTCTACATTACCATCTCTATCTCTTGAGAAATATAAGGAACCTCTATATTTGTTTTTACATTAGAAACATTTTATTTTGGTAATGACTGGTGAGTGGTTTGATCAATTATCTCCTAAACAATACCAAGAGAAGGAGGAGTTAAGTCATCTGGATTATCCTAAATCCCCACAAGATGAGCTTCATATCTATGTTCTGTTATCTTATAGTTCTGCTATAGGATTTCTTCTAATTCAAGATCAAGTGGGAATAAGGGATTGCCTTGACTCTTTGTTCTTGGCATACATCAGTGTATGCCTAAAGAATAACAAAAAAGTAAAACCCAAAAACTTCAACAACTTTAATAAATAAATCAGCAATCTTAATCCCCAACAACGATGCTAATAATTGATGTCGCCCAAATCTACACCTCCAAGATTTATGATATCATTGAAGTCAAATATAGTAACCCAAATAGGTTGGGGTTGAACCAATAGAGGGTAGGCCAAAACTATCTCTAAAACTTATTGAAATAGTTGGGTGATGCAGAATAGTAAATAGGGGGATTTGTTGTAGTCAGTAAAAAGTAAAAAGACATGAATGTTTTTTTCATAAACTATCTAAAACAAACACTAAGAATGTGTTCCCCCTGGATTCTAAATCTGAAGGTTTCTCTTTCTTAATCTGACTATCTCAATGCAATGCATTCAGAATCTGACAAGATAGGTATTACCAACTGCCTTATGAATATATTGGTAAATTTCACCCTTTACTAAATGGATCTCAGGGTGTCGCCTTACTAACCCATTCCCTTGATCCCAATTTGACTATAACCTTGTGGGCCTTAAGTTATTAGGTGATGGTTGATATCATTGAATCATTGTTATAATCTTTTTTTTCTGATTTTGAACTCCCTTTTGAGAATGATCGTGAATATAGGTGATTCCTTAACTTTTGCAGTATTTATGGAGGAAAATAATATAAAGAAGATCACAATATATGCAACAACAGTGATCTAGATGAATCTCATACTTCCCCTACTTCATTAATATGCTAGGGTTCCCAAAATCCTAGCTAAGGGAATTAGCCGCTCGTAGTTACAAAACAACCCATGGACTTAATGAAGAAATCATAGAATATCTCACAATAATAAAAGAAGAAACCCAAAGTCTCAACTTAATTATGTAACCAAAAACCAAGAATAAGAGGATTCTAATATCAAAAGTGAATCATGAAATCAATATATGTTTGTAAGAGTATAAAGTGTGTAACCTAATACATGAGTACCACAAGGGTATTTATAGTTTCTAAAAATATCTAAGAAAACCTAACCAAAACCAAATAGGAAAATTAAGTTAGTAGTGGCTACATCTTTGGTAATGAGTCATCAAGACTACAGATGACTTGTTAGCGGCTTTTATTGCTCTCTTTTATGCTCAATGATGATGACTCGTACTCATAACTCATGAGTCATTAGTTGTAAGTCATTGCCACTCTAGTGACTTTTCACCTTTCTACCCTTTTTGTTTGTTGTCAAAATGACTCTTCACAATGAGTCATTGTTGCTCATAAAGAATCACAACCTTTATCTATTTCCAATGAGACTTCAACATGCCTATCTTCAGGACTTTTTCTAGTATGCTTAGAACGACTCACACTACAACTCATTTTTACTTCTAATGAGTCACGATCAGCCTCAACTTTTGCCCTTCAATTACAAATCCTCACTTTTAAAACCATGACTTGGGCTATGAGTCATATAACCACATATCAACTCATAGTCCAATTAGTTCTTTTGATTTTTGAGCTCTTTTTTATCCAAATCAGTTCCATGACACTTCCTACCTAATTAACCTACAACACTCACACAAACCACATATTATATCTAACAAAATGGCCTAAGTAATTGCACATTATCACCATTTAAACCATATATAGTGATATTAAACCATGGCAAATCACTGTCCCAAGTCATTTGTGACTTATTTGTGCTTACAATTTAGTTATCTAGTAGTTCGTATGGTTTTTAGAGCCTATTCTCCATTTTGAAATCTTTATTAGCAAGGGTTGGCTATCAAGAATACAATTTAGTCTAACAACCTTGTATGTTAATTCTAATAGTTCCATTAGCTCCAACACATCAATTTATTCTAGGAGGACCTTTGAATTGGATCCCAAGGCTTCTAGACTTATTTCAGGCTATTGGATAAAATTTGATAAAAATGACCCATGGATGTAGGGTCTATATTTTATTGAAATGATCCTGTATTGAAATTTTAAAGGCATTATTGTGTCTAAAATGTCAAATATGATAGGGAAGCATAGTACATTTGCATTCACGGGATTTAAAATGAATCCATAGGGCTTGGTGGAGACTTGGAATTTTTCTAAGTTTTCAGTTGTGCAGCTTAGCTGATGCATTTTCTTAAGCAAACCCTTAGTCGCATAAGCGGAGGCGACTTTAGCAACCAAGTGGTCTACTTAGAGGGAAATTCTAGGAAACCAGATCAGTTTATCAAAACCCCATCACTTTAGCGAACATTACTAAAGCAATGTTCTGACCACTTAAGGAAAGTTTATCCCAAGGTAGGGTCGCTTAGGCGATTGATGAACCGCTCTACAGGTGACCACTTAAGATGTCAAGTAGCTACTTACGCGGCACCTAAAGGGTATTAAATTCCTCTTTTTCCCTATTTTCTCAGTATTTTCACAAGTTTAAAGAGCCATAAGCCCTAAAGAGTGTGAAAAATTAAGTAAGTTATCATTGGGAGATTGTGGGGTGTTTGTGAGCTCAGAATAACTATTTCCTCAAAGAAACCCTTTTATGTTTCTGCCTATGCCATGGTTTAATTCTTCTAATTAGACCTAAATCTCTATATTCTTGTTGGTTTATTTAAGTATCATTTCAGCTCGAAATTTACCCATTCTTGAGTGTGAATAATCCTTAAGCATAGAGGGACGTGTTGATAGTTTTTGTACCGGTGATTTTGCAAGTGGGCCCCTCAAGGGATTTTGACTTAATTTTGGATCTAAAGCATCAAATTACAATATGGGTATCATTATTCTAGTATAAGTGCATAGATTGCAATTTTTATTTTGAAGCATCATGCGAAAGATTTTTGGAAAAGAAAATTATGGATATAACATATTGTATCAGGATTTTTGGTATCAAGGATTTGTATAGATATGATATTATGCAAGTTTTGGGTTTGAAATTATGTCAAAGAGGTATATTTATGTAATTCCTCGAATCTAGTACCCAAAACGTTACACGGTGGTCATGACCCCGAAGGAGCACAAACTAACCTATGACTAAATTTGTACCTCTATACTGCATAACAGACTGTATAATGCAGAAACATAAACTGAAAGGCCATAAGGTTCAATACTAGTACCTAACTGAAAATATGGTATATCAATACCAAAATAACTGAAATAACTATATGACATGCTATAGTCTGACAGCCTTTAAATTATCTGAAAAAATAGTTGATGAGATATGTCCTCAACTAACTTCGACTACTGAAATAAATTGAAAAATGAAATAGTAATAAAATCATCATATCCTAAAAGGATGAGGACTCACAGCTGAATCTAACTTCTGAACGTGGATGCTAATAATGCTCTGGAGCTCGTGCTTTTAAACCAATAGTATAAGACACCATAGCACAAATACGTTAGTACTTTGAATGTACTATTAACAAGTGAGGTAGGCTAAATGCAAATGGTTCATATGCATGAACAGTACTAACTGACTGACTAACATGAACGTGAGAATACATGTATGACTACTTAACTGTAATTGAGATCGTGATAGGACTGAATACTGAGTTTATTAATATTGATATCAGAGTCACTAATGAGTGAGAAAGATTTATACTATATTACTGAATACTGAGGTATTAATACTATGTTACTGATACATTAATAACTGTGTCTTATGGCTCTGATTATGAAGAACTGGTCTGGTTGGTTAGATCTGATAGTTATGAAGTTGAATACTGATAACATGAGTTTTGATAGCTGAAATAACTGATAACATGAGTGATTGTATCTAAAAGTCCTGAATCTGATGGAACTAGCTGAGTTCCATACTATATCTGAGTAACTGAATCTGAGATCAGTCCAATCTAGTGGGTGATCTCTAAATATGATGACACTGATACTGACTGACCATGGTTGAGATCAGCCCTGTATAGTGGATAATCCCAGAGTCTATTTATAATGATAATGATTGACTATATCTGACAGTCCTAAATCTATACTATTGAGCTGAATTGATTATATCTAACAGTCCTGATTCTGTAACTGAAACTGTGGGATGTATTTATCTAATCGACATGCCCCATACTATTCTAATTAGGTTCCGACTTGTAACCCCAGTTGGAAGGTTGTCAGTAATGCCCCACTGGTAAATACAACTGTTGTGGAGTCAGTCCTAATCTAGTGGGTGACCCCTAGGATCAGTCCTATACATTTAAAAATGTTAATGGGTGATCTCTGAGTATGTCAGCCCTATCTAAGTGGTGACATCTCGTACCTATGTTGGCTACGTAGTTCTGGAACTTAGGGATTGCTTCTAAGGATCTTAGTCCTATCTCGCGGTGAGTCCCCATCCCTAAGCTCACTCAGTCCTGAATCCCGCTCTAATTTGAATGACTTTAAACTAATTAACTAAGTTGAACTGATTAAATGAATTGAACTGATACTAGTTGTATTTTCTAGCTGAGCTAAACTGAATTTTCTCTATTTTATTGACAAATTGAATGTACTGAGTTATGAGAACTGACTGAGAGTATTGTAGTTACTGAGATTAACTGGGAATGCTGAGGTTACTAAGATTACTGAGTACTAAGATTACTGAGATTTCAGGGTTTTCCTGAGTCACATGACTGACTAAGTTCTATAGATCATGGCTTGACTGAGAGTATCGTGAAAACATGACATGGCTCTAGGCACACAACTAATATTTCGGGTACAAGTACCTACAGGATTTGATGGAAAGAAATTAACATAACATGACTTACTTGAACACATGACTAACATCATAATCCATAATTCATGTAGTGAAGCACTTCATTAAACATATGATATGCATAAAATTGTACATAATTAGGGATTTAATGATACCATACCAGTTGGACACTTTTCATTCATATAGGCATTTAATCAAACACATGGTACGCATGGTACATATAAACATCATTATACAACAATTAAACATCATAATTCAACTCTAATATCATCATCTAGGGATTAATCTTAGGTTCACATGAATATACATCTATACAAATCAATTCCACATAACATTGATCACCAAACATGGAATTGAATTCAATTGATCATTCTCAACATAAACAAAACAAACACAACATGAAATTCATAAATAAATCCATAAATTTGAACATAAAAAAGAGATTCGTCATCTTTATGGATGAAAGGAGTCCATGAATAAACACTATGTATACCTCAAAAGCTTGAATCTTGAAGGAGGTAAACTTTTCTTGAAGGTTCTTGAATGGTGATGCTTTGATTATTGAGTTTTCCTGGAGAATAGTTTGAATCTTGTTCATGGGTTTTGATCTAAAAAAAATCCTAATTTTGAAGTTATGGATGAATAAGGAGTTATGTGCTTTGATTTGACATGATTGGGTGTTAAATAGGGTAGAAAAAGACCCAAAAATCCCTTTAAAACAGAGTTTCATCGCTGTTTCGGACAAACCTAACGGTCTGAGTGATGGACCGTCACTCTGGGGACTGACCATCACTCCAACCATCATTTTTGGGCCCAAAAACATCCTTACTTCTTCAGTTATGATGGCCAAAGCGATGGTCCATCGTTGACTTGACGGTCCGTCAGCTTGTCCATCGTTCCTGGACATCTCTGACAGCTCTCAGTAAAACGGTCATAACTTTTTACTCAGATGCTAGATTTTGGAGAAATTGATGTTGTTGGAAAGGTAATTCAATTATATATCTATTAGTGGGTCTTTAGATCAAAATTCTGTGTATAATTGGAGATATTCTTGTTTGAAGTTGACTATTGCAATGTCCTTCTCAAGAATTTAATCTGTAAGGGATGTTTTGATTCGTTTAATAGCTAAGACAAATTTGAAAACTTAATATGCATCTAAGTTTATTATAAAACTACCAAATGACTATAATTTATTTCTCATGAGCTAGAATCCTGATTCTACTATCAGTTGGAATTCTTGGGGTATTACAATATCACCCTCCTGTGAACATTTATCCTCGAATGAGACTGAGTAGGAGAGGGGAAGAACATAAACTGACATACATCATGAACATGAATAACTGGAACATGATCTCATGGCTGACATGATTGATAACTGAATATAACATACTAAACATGCATGTCTGATGCATGACTGATAAACTTAATTAATGCATATCTGATGTATGGATAATTGACTCATGAATACATGACTGAATGTCCTGATAAATTGAATTTCTCATAGTGAGAATGGATGTTTGATGCATAATTACCTGACTGAACTGATATATGAATGCATCACTTAATATGCAAGATTACTTAGTACCAAGTTTGTCATGGGGATCTGAGCATGAATTGAATACCAAGTTTGTAATAGTAATTTGATTAGGGAACTGAGTAAGTTTAAGAAAAATTCTACGTAACTAAAAAGTACTGATGACCCCATGATTATGCTAGAAGCATGCATGACTGGGAACCTAACAACATGACTGAGGTAGAAATATGACATATAAACTAAATTTTGTGAACTGAGCTGAGCCCCTAAATACATGGTTCATGTCACGCCCCGAAAAGTGGGTCCCGGGGTGTCACATGATGCTTGAGGCTACGAGTAGCCCCAAGCTAACCCTTTGAGCAATTTCCATTCAATTCAACACAAATCAACGGGGTTTCCATAAATAACCCACAAATATCAACAGAGTAATCATCATCCAAGAATAAAATAAGTTCAAAAAGATGACAAATTATGACTTATTAGTCAACTCCCAACATCTATACTAGTCTGACAAGCCTCTAAAAAAATCAATAAAACCAGCGAGTCATTGAGACATGACTCAACTGACTCATACTCCGTTATCAAATGTAAACAATTCCATGGAACCAACATCAGACATCACTTCCTCGAAATATGAGGACTCACCACAATAGAGGATGTAGAACTTTGTGCTCGAAGAATCACTATCTAACCTGGAACTAAGCACCTGAACCTATATTCTGAGAAAATACAGCCCACATCCGAAGATGTGGGTCAGTACCATGGAAATAAACTGAGTATATGGGGGTGTATGCAGTTGTATAAATATCATCACCATAAATATGTATAGGAAATATGCAGGATGTATGAAAGACTCACATAGCCCGAAGAAAATCATCATAATCATGAGAGGATGAAATAAGTACAATAACACATGTGAGTCATCATATAATTTGTCAATCACTTTCAGTTCATCAAGAATATCAATTCTCATAATGTAAATATCATTTAAATCTTTCAAAAGATTAACTTTCACAATTCCACTTTCAAATCACTTCACCATTCACCATAGACACAAGAAAACACACACACACTGGGAGATCCTATAACCCACATAAACCATGTAAGCTATATGGAGTCCAACGTACAACCCACGTTGGGGAGAGCCGTCCTATCCTTGCCATCAGAGTAGGAGTATCAATATCAAATCCACACAAACTAGTGATCACTATATAAATCAGCCTCAGGCTTACTCCTACGGGGGCACGTAGTTCTAGGGCAGTAAGGTTGCTTTATATCTCCCACTCAGTGCTAAAGATTTTTCCAAAACTTAGCTCAGATCATTCAAAGACAATTCACAACAAAACAATTTCAGTAATATATAAATATACATCGGGAGCCATCATGCATCCCATCTATCAAAATCAACCACGTTGTGTATTTCTTTCACACTCGAGTTCAAAACAACTCCATTAAGAACAAAATGTCAAATCATTCAAAATAACTCAAATATTCAACATCAGCGTGCTTATAATACACACATTCTCAAAAAACACAATTTCCAATGGGAATTCACGATCTAAATATCAAAATCATGATAAATATCGTTCAAGATTCATGCTTTATATCTCCACACATGTAAATTCCTCTTTCAAAATTATAAAGATCAAGATTTCATAATAATCATCATAAGATATGGATTCATGCTTCAAATTCATAAAAAATCAAATAAAAATCATGCCTTTGTAAAGAAAAGTACTTTTGGGCACAAGAACGAAATAGAGTTCTTGTTGAAAAACCCCACATACCTTGAATGATGAACTTTAGATCGATACTAGTTTTTGAGATGTTAATCGTGACTTTGAATGATGGTTCTTGGAGTTGTTAAACTAGGAACTTGGAATCTTGAATAAATATACAGAATTAATGTTGAACTTTAGAGGTTCTTGAAGTTGGATGTAGGAGCTTAGGGTTTTCTTTTTGATGGAATTTGATAAAATATAACATATAATACTTTTAATAGGATTTAATAGAGGGTCTGGATGGATTCTGTGAGGGGGAATGACCAAAATGCTCCTAAAAATCAAATAATTCTTGAATCTGTCCTTTGGTGGACTGTTTTGATAGTCTGATGTAGATCAATAATAACGTTTTACTCCAATATCCAAATTGGATGAAACCAATTTCATTAGAAAGAGGACTCTCATATCTTTCAACTGATATATAGTATCTCTCCTAGATCATTCTGTACGAGGAGTTATGATCATTTGAAGTTGACCCAAAAATTTACTTTTGATAGGCTAAAGTAGTTCGACCATAACTTTTTGCTCTGATAGAAAAATTGGATGAATCCAATTTCATTGGAAAGAGGACTCACAGATCTTTCCGTTGATATATACTACATCACCTAGATCATTATGTACAAGGAGTTATGAACGTTTAAAGTTGGAGCAAAAATACGCCAGGCCTCAGTACTTTTTTCTGCATGTTTTACTATTCATTACTATTCACAGTGCGATCGGAATGTTCAAAACTCGTCGCTCGGGTGTCCGTTTTGGATGATCCATATATTGTTGGAAAGCTTATTTGATACTATATGCAATGGTGGGTCATTATTTAAGACATTCTGCACGGAAAATTTATAATTCATTCCAGAAGATAGAACCCATCAAGTTTACGCACAAAATTTCAACAAAAAATTTCTCGGGGTATTACATCATCCCCCCTTGGAAAAATTTGTCCTTGAATGATGCTAGGCATGCCAAGATTAGATAGGGAATAGAGTATAGGGCTGAAACCATTCGTTAGACTCATCACCACATCGTTTCTCACTCTGAATGCAACATAGAATGCACAAATTCAAGAAACTACAGCTGAACACATAATAAATGACAGCTGAACTGCTGCAACTTTTATCACAAGTGAATGATTTAGGAAAGAATGCTACCTTTGGCTTGATCGGAGTACGCAGAAAATAGGTATGGGTACTTGGATCGCATATCTGCCTCAGCTTCCCAAGTTGCACCCTCAACAGATTGGTTTTGCCACAACAACTTGACCAAAGGAACTTCTTTGTTCCTTAGTCTTCGGACACTGAAATCAAGAATCTCAATAGGAATCTTATCAAAAGAAAGATTTTCTTGAATGTCAGTACTCACAGAGGAATCTACTACCACAACATTGCTAATATGCTTTCTAAGCCATGAGACATGGAATATTGGATGAACAGAGGACAAATCGGAAGGCAACTCGCCCTCATAAGTTACCTTACCAACACGACTAAGAATTTTTTAAGGACCAACATAACGGGGACTAAGCGTCCCTTTCTTTCCGAATCTCTTCACCCCCCTCATGGGTGAAATTTTAAGATACACTAGGCCACCAACTTCAAAGTCAAGGTCTCTCCTTATAACATCCGCATATGACTTCTGAAGACTCTGCACAATTTTCAACCTTTCCCTAATCAACTAAACTTTTTCCATAGCCTCAAATAAGGAATTAGGACCACTTATAGCTACTTCACCCACCTCGAACCAACCTATGGGTGATCTACACTTCCTCCCATATAAGGCTTCAAACGGAGCCATGCCAATACTAGAGTGGAAACTGTTATTGTAAGCAAACTCTATCAACGTTAAGTGATCATCCTAACTTCCTTTAAAGTCAAGTGCACAAGCTCTCAATATATCCTCTAAGGTCTGGATGGTCCGCTCAGCCTGACCATCGATCTGCGGATGAAAAGAAGAACTCAAAAGCACTTGGGTACCAAGACCCTTCTGAAAAGCTTTCCAAAATTGCAAAGTAAACTGAGTACCCCTATCCGAAATGATAGACAAGTGAACTCCATGCAGTCTGACTAGCTCTCGGATATACAATCTAGTGTAATCCTCAGCAGTATATAAAGTATGAACAGGAAAAAAATGAGCAGACTTAGTCAACCTATCAACCACAACCCAAATGTAATCATGATGGCGTTGGGAAGGAGGTAAAATAATCACGAAGTCCATATTTATCTCTTCCCACTTCCAAGTGGGAATACTAAACTCTTGCATCATACCACCAAGTCTTTGGTGTTCAACCTTAACCTGTTGGTATGTTGCACACTTAGCTACAAACGCTGCTATATCTTTCTTCATGCCACTCCACCAATAGATTTCCTGCAAGTCTCAGTACATCTTGGTGGTACCAGGATGAATAGAATATCGCGCCCGTGCGCTCTAGCCATAATCCTCTTTCTCAGATCATCAACATTCGAGACACACAATCTACCTTACAATCTCAACACACCATCTCCCCCTTAGGAGAAAACCTCTACTTTTTGGTCCTTGACTGACTCTTTCAGTCTGACCAAACTAGCATCTAAGTATTGCTTTTCCTTCACTTCCAAAACCAAGGAGGATTTGGAGCTACTCTGAACCCCTATACTACCTTTAACAGAGTCAAACAACCTAACCCCCAATCTAGCCAAACGATGTACATCACGAGCCAACTCTTTCTTACCTTCTACCATATGCAAAACACTACCCATGGACACTTTACTTAGGGTATCCGCCACAACATTGGCCTTGCTCAGATGGTACAACACACTCATATCATAGTCCTTTAACAATTCTAACCATCGTCTCAGCCTAAGATTCAATTCTCTCTAGGTAAACACATACTGCAGACTCTTATGATCAGTGAAAACATCAATATGGACACCATACAAATAGTGTCTCCAGATTTTCAAAGCAAACACAACAGCAGCCAACTCAAGGTCATGGGTGGGGTAATTTTTCTCATGGGGTTTCAACTGTCTAGAAGCATAAGCTATCACCTTACCCTTTTGCATCAATACACATCCCAACCTAACTCTCAAAGCATGACAGTACACCACAACACCATCAACACCATCAGGCAAAGTCAAAATAGTGGCTGAAGTGAGTCGAGTCTTCAACTCCTGAAAACTCTTCTCACAAGATTCGGACCACAAGAACTTCAATTTCTTTTAGGTCAACCGAGTCATAGGAGACGCTATAGAGGAGAAACCCTCAACAAAACAGCGGTAATAGCCAGTTAAACCCAAGAAACTTCGGATATCAATCGGAGAAATAGGTCTAGGCCAATTTCTAACAGCTTCGCTCTTTTGGGGATCAACTCTAATACCCTCAAAAGAAATGATATGACCAAGAAAAGAAACTGACCTTAGCCAAAACTTACACTTACTAAACTTGGCAAACAACTTGTGATCTCTAAGGGTTTGCAAGACAGTTTGGAGATGATCGGAATGTTCATCCTCACTAAGGGAGTACACCAGTATATCATCGATGAACACTATGACAAACATATCCAAATATGGTCTAAACACTCAATTCATGAGGTTCATAAAAGTTGCTGGGGTATTAGTTAACCCGAAAGACATAACAAGAAACTCAAAATGGCTATAACGAGTTCAGAAAGTGGTTTTTGGGATGTCACACTCCCTAAATTTGAGTTGATGATAGATGGAACGAAGGTCTATCTTTGAGAAATAACTTTCACCTTGTAATTGGTCAAACAAATCATCTATTCTCGGAATAGGGTACTTATTTTTTGTGGTAACTTTATTCAGTTGGCGGTAATTAATGCACATACACAAAGAGCCATCTTTCTTTCTCACAAACAACATAGGATCACCCCAAGGAGAAACACTGCGCCTTATGAAACCCTTATCTAGTAGATCTTTGAGTTGGTCTTTTAGCTCCTTAAGTTCTGTAGGGGCTATACGGTAAGGAGGAATAGAAATGGGCTAAGTATCAAGAAGATGATCAATCCCAAACTCTATCTCTCTATCAGGAGGTATCCCTGGGAGATCATCCGAAAAGACATCAAAAACCTCATTGACTACGTTAACAGACTGGAGAGTTGGAGTCTCAGACTTAGTATCTTTGACTCTAACCAAATGGTAAATACACCCCTTGGAAATAAGTTTTATAGCTTTGAGGTAAGAGATAAAATGACTCTTGGGTGACACAAAATTCCCAGACCACTCAAACATGGATGCACCCAAAAACTGAAACTTGACCACTCGGGTCCGAAAATCAATAGAGGCATAAGAAGAATACATCCAGTCCATACCCAGAATCACAGCAAAATCTACCATGTCTAACTTAATCAAATAAGCCAATAAGACTCTATGAAGAACGGTAATAGGAAACTTTTTATACACTTTCTAGGCAACAATCAAATCACCCACTGGGGTAGAAACTAGGATAGGCTCAGGAATAATCTTAGGACTCATTTCAAAATTCACAGCAATCAAAGGTGTAACATATGAGAAACTAGATCTAGGATCCATCAAAGCATACACATAAAACTGAAATATATGAAGCATACTAGTAATAACATCGGGAGAGTCCTCCTATTCCTAGTGGGACGGTAAAGCATAGAATCTATTTTGGCGCTGCCCGCCAGCATTGCTAGAAGAGGCGCCCTGAGTTGGGGCTTGGCGAGTCGCTGGAACTAGAGAACTAACAGTCTGAGTCTGGGTTTGAAGGCGATAGTCATGACGCCCTCATCCATCATGTGGACAATCTCTAACTTTGTGACCCATTTCATCACACCAGAAACAACCCCTCTTCTCACCTGAATGAGCCCTACCATACTTAGGACAAAGGGGATAATTTGGCTTACTGTTAGCACTATACTGAGACCTGGATGCATATGACCTGTTACCTTGCTCTTGCCTACCTCTAGGCAGGGGAGCACTAGCAGATGACGGTTCTGGCATAGATGAATGATCTTGATACTAAGGGTGACTCCTTCTCTGTGATCTAGTCTGACCCTATTCGTGCTGCTGGAACCTAGCTCTCTTATTCCCTCTCATTCTATCTCTCTCCTTAATATTGTTTACCTCAATCTATAGGGCATGAGTCATCAGCCTAGAAAGATTCATCTCATTGTTCAGCATAGCAGACCTACAATCCTTAACTACATAACTAGACACTCCAGTCACAAACTTACTCATACTAGCCTGATTATCAGCCACTAAGTCAGGAGCATACTTAACCAACTGATTGAACTTTAGAAAGTACTCCCTAACAGTCATAGAGCCCTGTCACAGGTTCATAAACTCTTCCACCTTCACCTCCCTCATCTCCAAAGGGAAAAACGTATCCAGGAATGTATCCCAGAACTCTTACAATGTTTTAGGGATAGCTCCCCCACCTCTACCTTTTCTCTAAGCAATAACCCAATCATAAGCAAGGTCTTTCAACCTATACGCAGCCAACTCCACAATATGTTCCTTAGATACATGCATCACCTTAGTAATCTTCCGCACCTCCTCAAAAAACAACTGTGGATTCTCATTATAATTGGACCTATAGAATTTCGGCAGATTCATCTGCATGAAGTCATGGATCCTAGCAGCAGCTGAATCACCTCCCTGTTACTATGGAGATGGGGCCGAGTTAGCCTGAATATTTGCAATAACAACTTGGGCCAGCGCCTGAAAGGCTACCCAAAATTCAGTATGAGATATATTTTTATTCAATAGGTAAG
Source organism: Capsicum annuum (assembly GCF_002878395.1). Classification (NCBI taxonomy): domain Eukaryota; kingdom Viridiplantae; phylum Streptophyta; class Magnoliopsida; order Solanales; family Solanaceae; genus Capsicum; species Capsicum annuum. The sequence continues at coordinate 130,408,529 of NC_061114.1, read as the reverse complement.
CGGGTTGAGGTTACTGACCATCATTATTTCTTCTTGCTCGACGTGGAGGCATATTTCTGAAAAAAGAAGAGCAAAAATCAATAGCAGAGAGAGACACTTTAAGAACGATAGACTTCTAAAAGAAAGAATCACACTTTTTCCTAAAACGTCTTATAGCCTCTTGCTCATTGATGTGGCACGCTACACACCGATGATTAAGACTCTACTTAACGCGGATTTTCAGACTCCCTAGGACACTTTAAAACCTTAGGCTCTGATACTAAGTTTGTAATGCCCCGAAAAATAGGTCCCAGAGCGTCACACGGTGCTTGAGGCTACGAGTATCCCCAAGCTAACCCTTTGAGCCATTTTCATTCAGTTCAACACAAATCAACGGGGTTTCCATAAATAACCCTCAAATATCAACAGAGTAATCATCATCCAAGAATAAAAGAATTTTAGAAAGATAACAAAATATGACTTATTAGTCAACTCCCAACATCAATACTAGTCTTACAAGCCTCTAAGAAAATCAATAAAACCAGCGAGCCATTTAGACATGCCCCAACTGACTCATGCTAAGTTATCAAATGTAAATAATTCCATGAAATAAACATCAGACATCACGTTCTTAGAACATAAGGACTCACCACAACAGAGGATGTAGAATAGCATACCCGAAGAATCACTATCGCACCTTGAACTGAGCACCTAAACCTATATTCTGAGAAAATACAACCCACATCCGAATAGGTGGGTCAGTACCATGGAAAGGAACCGAGTATATAGAGGTGTATGCAATTGAATAAACATCATCATCATAAATATTTATAAGAAATATCTAGGATGTATGAAAGACTCACATAGCCCGAAGAAAATCATCATAATCATGAAAAGATGAAATAAGTACAATAACACATGTGAGTCATCATATAATTTGTCAATCACTTTCAGTTCATCAAGAATATCAATTCTCATAATATAAATATCACTTAAATCTTTCAAAAGAATAAATTTCACAATTCCACTTTCAAAAGAAGCTTAGGGTTTTCTTTTTGAGGGAATTTGATGAAATATAACATATAATTCTTCTAATAGGCTTTAATATAAGGTTTGGATGGATTTTGGGTGAGGGGGATGACCAAAACGCCCCTAAAAATCAAATAATTCTCAAATTTGTCCTTTGGTGGACTGTTTTGATAGTCTAAAGTAGATAAACCATAACGTTTTACTCCGATATCCAAATTAGATGAAACAAATTTCATTAGAAAGAGTACTCTCATATATTTCCATTGATATATAGTATCTCACCAAGATCATTGTGTACAAGGAGTTATGATCATTTGAATTTGACCCAAAAATTCACTTTTGATAGACTGAAGTAGATTGAAGATAACTTTTTGCTCCGATAAAAAAAATTGGATGAAACTAATTTCATTGGAAAGAGGACTCGTAGAGCTTTCCGTTGATATATAGTAGATCACCCAGATTATTATGTACAAAGAGTTATGATCGTTTAAAGTTGGAGTAAAAATACGCCAGGTCTCAATACTTTTTCCTGCACGTTTTACTGTTCACTACTATTCATAGTTCGTTCAGAATGTTCATAACTCGTCGCTCGGGTGTCTATTTTGGATGATCCATATATCGTTGGAAATATTATTTGATACTCTATGCAATGGTGGGTCATAATCTTTGAAATTCCATGCGAAAAATTTATAATTCATTCTAGAAGATAGAACCCATCACATTTACGCACAAAATTTCAAAGAAAAATTTCCTGGGGTATTACAGCTCACGACTGAGATTTTTAACTTGATGGATAACTTCTAAGTACCCTCTACTCTAACTAGAATCTTTATACGAAGAAAAACAAAATTTAAGACATGAGAAAGTTGAGAAATGATAGGGTATCTCCCCCTTGGGACACTATTTCCCTCTAAGAATGCTCACCTTACTGAGATACTGGGGCGATACACAGGGCATCAACGGACTAATTCATGACTGAACAACTCATGCTGAAAATCTTAAGCTAAAATGATAGCAAGAGATCTAACGATGCACATCATGAGTATGAAGGGCCTATAATGTACCCGATTCTATGCAGGGGGAATTTCCTTGCTCATGGCGAGTATGAAGAGCATAAAAACTATTCTAACGTTGACCACTAGTGGTACTGGAAGTGATGCCCTGCTGATGTAATCTTTTCCCTTCTGAGCCCTTACTCTATATTCTTGCATCTTGTGGCCATGCTTACCATATCCATAATATACCTCACTGCTTACTCTACACATACCTAGGTGATTCCTAACACACTCTTCGCAAAGAGGATAGTTAAGACTCCTGTTCTCACTACCCTGGGCCTCAGATCCTAGCAAACCATCAAGTTTGCAATGCCTTAAATCTGGTACCCAAAATATTACGCGATTATTCTCGAACTTGGGTACTAGGGCACTAGCTGAAGATGGGTTGGAACTGAAAGCTTATGACTATACTAATAATGGCTACTACCCCCTGACTTCGGCTGAGTAAAGTTGAAACTACCTATCTTTGTCCTCTTATTCTGCCTTTTCTTTATCTTAATATTTTGCTCTTCTATCTTCTGATCATAGGTCATAAGTATGGCTAAATTTATGTCACTATATAGCATGGTAGGTCTACACTCCTTAACCACACTATCATTCACCCCTAACAAAAACATACTCATCTTGGCCCTACTGTCTGCAACTACATGAGGGGCAAATCTGGCTAATTTAATAAACTTAAGAGAATACTTTTTCATAGTCATATTGCCCTACTTGATTTTGATGAACGATAGTACCTTATATTCTCTAACCTTTAGGTAAAAGAGCCTCTCTAAGAATGCAGTGAAAATTTTATCCCATTTTATAGGCCTTGCCTCATCTGCCCTTTTTAACTTTCACTGCTTGAACCAAGTATGAGCCACATCCTGCAACTGATATGTAGCTAGCTCAGTACTCTTAACAGTAGTCACCCCCATGATATTTGTCACCTTTTTAACTTGATCTAGGAATTCTTGAGGGTCCTTATCTAACTTAGACCCAAGAAAGGATGGAGGTTTCATTTGGGTGAAGTCTCAAATCATGGCTACAGCTGAGTTAGCCACTAGGTATGCCAAAATGACTGCTAGTCGTTCATTTTAGGTGTCGACCAACTGAGCAAGAGTAGTGAACGCGGTCATGAACTCCACAAGAGAAACATAATCATCCAAAGGTTCTTCAGGCTAAGGGGATGACTGATTTCTACTTGTTCTTTTAGGAGGCATGTTCTATAGAAAAAAGGGAGAAACAGATTAGACTGAGAGTCTAACTTTGAGCCTATACTCACTAGCACGTCATAAATACTGAAAGAAGGGATACTTTTCCTAAATCATCTCATAGCCTCCTACACATAAGTGTGGTGCACAACACATGCATGTACAAAACTCTACTAGATGCAGCTTTTCATACTTCCTAGGACGCTATTGAACCTTAGGCTCTGATACTAAGTTTTAACACCCAAAATATGGTATTCGAAATGTTACAAGTTGCTCCTGACCCTGAAGGACCACAAGCTAACCCATGACTGATATCTGTACCTGTATACTACATAAAAAACTATATAATGTGGAAACATAAACCAAAATGCCATAAGGTTCAATACTAGTACATAATTGAAAATATGGTATATCAATACCAAAAGAACTGAAGTAACTGTCTGACATGCTGTAGTCTAAAAGCCTCTAAACTGTCTGTAAATAGAGTTGATGGGACATGTCCCCAACTAACTTCGACTATTGAAATAAATTAAAAACTGAAATAGTAATATAATCATCATGTCTTCAAAGCATAAGGACTCATAACTAACTTTGACTTTTGAACCCAGATGCTACTGATGCTCTGGGCTCATGCCACCATAGCGCAAATGCATCAGTACTTTGAATGTACTATTATAGAAATGAGGTAGGCTGAATGCAAATGGTTCATATGCATGTACAATACTAACTGACTTACTAACATGAATGTGAGAATACATGCATGACTACATAATTGTAAGTAAGATCATGAGAGGACTAAATATGGAGTTTTGACTACTGAGTTTACTGATATTGAAAAATGAGTCACTGATGAGTGAGAAAGACTGATACTATGTTACTCAATACTGAGGGACATATACTATGTTCTGATACATGAATAACTGTGTCCAATAGTTCTGATTATGAAGAACTGGTCTGTTGACTGTATCTGACAGTCATGAAGCTGAATGCAGATAACATAAGTTCTAATAACTAACATAACTTAAAACATGAGTGACTATATCTGAAAGTCCTGAATCTAATGGAACTAGCTGAGTTCCATACTATATCTGAGTAACTGAATCTGAGATCAGTCCTATCTAGTGGGTAATCTCTAAATCTAATGATACTGACTGACCATAGTTGAGATCAGCCCTGTTTAGTGGGTGATCCCAGAGTCTATTTATAATGATAAGGATTGACTGTATCTAACAGTCCTAAATCTTTACTACTAACCTGAATTGATTGTATCTGACGGTTCTGATTTTATAACTGAAACTATGGGATATATTCATCTAACCGACATGCCCCATACTATGCTCACTGGGGTACAACCTATAACCCCAATTGGAAGGGTGTTAGTACCACACCATTGGTAAAGAAAACTTTTGTGGAGTCAGTCCAAATCTAGCAGGTGACCCCTAGGATAAGTCCTATATATTTTAAATATGCTAACGGGTGATCCCTAAGTATGTCAATCCTATCAAATGGGTGATATCTTGCACCTATGTTGGATATGTAGTCCTGGAACTTAGGGATTACTTCTAGGGAACTAATTCCTATCTAGCAGGTGAGTCCCCATCCCTAGGCTCGCTCGATGCTAAATCTTTCTCCCATTTGAAAGACTCTGAACTGATTAATTGAGCTGAATTGATAAACTAAACTAAACTAATACTAGTGGTATTGTCAAATGGATCTAAACTGAATTTATTGAGTTTCATAGACTGATGGAATGTACTGAGTTCTGAGGAGTGACTGAGAGTACTATAGCTATTGAGATTGACTGTGAATACTGAGGTTACTGAGATTACTGAGTACTTAGATCATTGAGATTACGGAACTACTGAGAGTATTAAGATTTCCGGGTTTTCCTGAGTCACATGATTGATTGAGTTCTATAGATCATTGCTTGACTGAGAGTATCGTGAAAACCTGAAATGGCTCTAGGCACACAGCTAGTATTTTGGGTACAAGTACCCCTAGGAATCGATGGAAAGAAACTGACGTAATATGATTTACTTGAACATATGACTAACATCATAATCCGTAATCATATACTGAAGGACTTCATCAAACATATGATATGCATAAAATTTTACATAATTGGGGATTTCATGATATAATACTAGCTGGGCACTTTTCCTTCATATAGCCATTTAATCAAACGCATGGTAGGCACGGTACATATAAATATCATTATACAATACTTAAACATCATACTTCAACTCTAGTATCATCAACGTAGGTTTTAGTCATACGTTCACATAAATATACATCTATACACATCAATTCCACATAACATTGATCACCCAACATGGATTTGAATTCAATTAATCATTCTCAACATAAACAAAATAAACCCTACACGAAATTTATAAAGAAATCCATAAAATTGAACTTATAAAAGAGATTATTGGGCTTCATGGATGAAATAAGTCCATGAATTAACACTATGCATACCTCAAAATCTTGAATCTTGAAAGAGGTTAATCTTTATTGAAGGTTATTGAATGGTGATGCTTTGATTCTTGAGTTTTCTTGGAGAAGGGTTTGAAATTTATTCCTGGGTTTTGATCTTAAAAAAACCCTAATTTTGATGTTATGGATGAATGAGGAGTTTTTTCCTTTGATTTGACATGATTGGGTGTTAAATAGGGTGGATAAAGACAAAAAAATCCCTTTAAAATGGCGTTTCACCGCTGTTTCAGGCAAAATTGGAGGTCTGAGTGTCTGTCACTTTGGTGACTAACTATCACTCTAACCATAGTTTTTGGGCCAAAAAATAGCCTTAATTCTTTAGTTATTACAGAAAAATCGACAGTCCATCACTGACTTGACGTTTCGTCAGCTTGCCCGTCGCTTTTGGACAACTCTGATAGCTCTCAGCAAAACGACCATAACATTTTACTCCAATGCCTAATTTTTATAAAATTGGTATTGTTGGAAAGATAATTAAATTATATATCTTTTTGTGGTTCATGAGATCAAAAATTATTTGTATAATAGGAGATATGTTCGTTTTAAATTGACTATGGCAATGTCTTTCTCAAGAATTCAATCGGTAAGGGATGTTTTGATTCGTTTAATAGCTAGGATGTATTGGAGGACTTAATATACATATAACTTGATCATAAAACAATCAGATCACTACAATTTGTTTATCATGAGCTTGAAGAATGGTTCTACTATCGGTTAGGATTCTCGTGGTATTACAATTTACTATAGTTTCAATTTTTTAGCCGATTAAGGGACCATAATTAGACATAATTGACTTAACTACTTATTCTTTAGGTAGAATAACTTCCTTAGGACTTAATGGGACTTATTTATCATCTTTTAGTGATATATGATACCTTAGCCTATTTAAGGGTAGATTTTTCCTTAGAATGGATTATCTTGGTTAAAACTGGGCCACTACAGCCCACCTTAGGTTAAGGTTGATATATCTTTCTTATAAACTCAATAGGCCTTATACATTATTTTAATTACATTCTTGAGCATTAGGAGGTTTTAGACATAAGATGGTTTATTCTAGATTTATGTTTGGGAGATGACAAGACTGATTCTTATCCAGGGATTTACGATCTTAAGACTGATTCAATTCTGACATCATTGATGATATTACTTCCAATTCAAGTATGTTATAAATGATGTTAGTTATAGTTCAAGTATGACATATGAAACACTATTTTTGGTTCAAGTCTAGAATTGAGAGTTTAATTATGATGGTTATGCAACCGATTTGACTTTGGTGTTTATGGTATTTATATATCAACAATTTTTGTGTCAATACATGGACAATTGGTGTAATTATTGTTATTATTTAGTTTTGTTTGCACTCATTAGGCTTACGAGGGCCCACATTGGGTTATTTAATTTATTAGCATCTTTAAGATTTATGGGGTCCAAGTTATATGGAGCTATCTATGTTTCTTTATTATTTTTATTATTATTATTATTATTATTATGAGTGTTACTTTCAGTAATTGGAGCATTATTCCAAGTTTGACCGTTCCTCCATGACGTACCTTAGTTACCTCATAATTTAATGTATTTATATTATTATTTAGCTTAGTCTTCCGATGATACCAACTGAGTACCCATGGTTTTGGTACTTATACTACAGTTTTGTTCCTTTTTGGTGTAAATTCGAGTACTAGTTGTCGTTGTTGATGTTCTGATTGTGTTGGTCGACAAAACTGGGTAGATAGAGAATACCTAGGGGCACGAGAAAACTCTTTCTAAAGAACTCAGCAAAATATCCCCATAACTTCGTGAGAAGGGGTGCCTCTTCACATCATAAAGGGGGTCGCAGTGACCAAGCTCGGGCGACTGTTTACCAAAAATATAAGTCTCCACAAAGTTGTAAGGCCATGTATGGGGGCTGATGCATGCCCAGTCCCGGAAGGTCAAGGAAATTGGTGACCTGATGATAGGGGAGCCGGCGACCTAAGCTCCAGTGAATGGCAGCGGTAACTATAATGGTCCCAATGTATCAAAATTCCTTTTCGGGCAAGTTCTAACCTGCATAAAAGGCGTAATGATCTGGGCATTGTCTCAGAGAGTTCTGAGATAGGGTGAGCTCTTGGAGATGGAGTTGACCTTTTTGAAATCTTTTGTTTTTGGATAGTCTTTATATTGTCAAGAATGTTGTATATTTACTTTGTTTGTATTCATATCCTTTTGGATTAGAGGATCTTCGACCGACCTTACTAGGTCGTGAGGTGATATTACTTCTTTTATTATCTTTTGTTGATTTTATTGTGTTATGATTATTTTCTTGTAAATCATTTACATGCATATTTTTTACATTTATTCATTTCCCACCAATTAGCCCATAACTTATAGTCTAGATTATAACTTGGCTTACCTACTGGTGGGGTAAATTGGGTGTTATCAAGACTCGGGAAATCTAGCTATGACACTTAGCCTCTTAAGAGGTTGTACCAGATATCAACAATTGCTAATTTTGGTGTAGGCCTACCAAGCTCCAAACGGAACCTTGAGATTTGATCGGGACCTCGTAGAGACAAATTATATAATCTACCAAACTAATTTTGATGTTTCATACTTAATCTGAACCTTAAATTTTTGAAAAAAAGATCATTTTAATAAATTAAGCCCCAAGAACCCTTTAAAGTATAAGTTACTAATTTTTTAAACTGAGGTCAAAACACAAACTAAAGGCTCCAAAAACGAACAATCCTCGCTACTAACCTCAATTCGACATTCTGGATCTAATGAAACTATTCAAAATGCCATCTAACTCTCTAAACAACAAAGATTGATCAAGGTCAAGTATATGACTGTTAAAGCTTAAAAGATCACTAACTCTCCCAAATTACCTCTGATTGCATCGAGATTCGTGCCATCCACCCCCACTCCCTAAGATAATATGTAGAAACTATAGGAAGGGCAAAAATGGTTAAAACACATAAAAATTAATATTTCACACTTCAAGTCATTAAGTATCCACCAGTAAATTTTAGCTCATCATTGATCTACAAAGCAAGAAAATACCTAAATTGGTAAAGAGTTGAGGCTAACTACTACTCATGTCAGACTAGACCTCTAAAGTAGACTTCTTAACTATAGGAATATATCTAGAATGTAACCATCTAACATGCCTAACTAAAATGAACACAAATCTTTTACAAAGGTCAACCTCTCATCCAACTAAACTGAGTCTCATCAAAGCATGTGAGACTCATCCAAAACATAGCACTGAATCATAGATACATGAAAAACTTGATGAACGGCTAAAAAATATAGCAGTAAGGCCAAATCATAAGAAGCCTCTCCAAGTATCCAGAGAATTTTAAAAGGTCAGATAATTAGGGCTAAGTTTGCCCCTTTTTCGAACCACATCACACCCTTCATGGGAAACACACATAGACTCCATTACCTTTTGTAAACTTCAAGGCACGAATTCTATATTCTTCATAACTTTTTTACTTTCTCTAGGCTACCCAAAGCATATCTTGAACCATTTGAACCCTATACAAAGACTCATAAAACAAATCAGTACCATGGGGCATAACCTCTGCAGTCTCAAATAAACCAATAGGTGATTGATAATTCCTACCATACAACTCCTCAAAAGGTGCCACCTCAATACTCAAATGGTAGCTATTATTTTAAGCAAACTACACAAAGGACAATTTTTCTCCACTAACTTTCAAAGTCCATAACACATGTGTGGAGTATATCCTTCAAAACATTAAGATTTCTCTCCAACAGACAGTCGGTTTAGGTATGGAAAACTGTGGTAAGGTCAACCTGAATACCTAACTCTACCTAATATGTATACCAGTTGCTAGAATTGAACACTAAGCCTTTATCTTAAATAATGGACATGGGTAACCCATGAAGATAAACTAACTCTCAAACATAGATATGGGCCATTCTCTTAGCACTGAAGGAGATCTGAATAGATATAAAAATTGTAGATTTTATCAACCAAACTACCATGAACCAAATGTTGTTAGAACTATGAGAATTATGGCGCATCCACTCATGAAGTCCATATTGGTCCTCTCCTACTTCCACTTAAGAATGGGTAATCTCTGAAGTAAATCACCTAATACTTAATACTCATCTTTCACCTTAGGACAACACAAGCAATGAGCTACAAAGTCTAACATATTCATCTTTATACCATTCCACTAGTAATGTTGCTTTAAATATCCGTACAACATAATCACCCTTGGGTAGATAGAATACCTGAAACAATACACCTCCTCCAAAATTAAGGTCACCTATCCACCAAATTCATCATACAATCTCATCTTCCAATCCTCAAGACACCATTAGAATTGAGAAATGTTGACTTACCCTCTCCACTCAACACCTTATATCAAATCACCCTCAAACTATTATCATCAAACGCATTAGATCAAATCTTCTCTATCAAATAAGATCTAAAATATATTCGAGTATCGAAATATCTAGCCTAACCATCAGGTTATCTAAAGACTAAACCCCCAAGGATAAAGGCCACACATGCATCAAGATATAATCTAAACTCCCTATACTAGTTGACTTTTGGCTCAAGGCATCTACAAAACCATTAGCCTTTTTTGATTGATCCACAATAGCTAGATCATAATCCTTAAGCCACTCAAGGAAACACTATTATCTCATATTAAGATCCTTCTAATTGAAAAAGTATTGAAGGATATGATGATTCGAGGAAATCTTACAAGGAACTTCATACAAGTAATAATGCCATAACTTCAACAAAAATACTACGGCTGCCAACTCTAAATCATGGGTAGGGTAAATTTTCTCATTAGGCTTCAACTAATGATAAGCATAATAATCACCTATTCCTCCTGCACTAATATTAAACCCAAACCAACACAAGAAGCATTACAAAATATGATAAAACCTAGACCTTCTTAGGCAAGCTAAAAAAAGAGCCAAAGTCAACAATTATTTAAGCATTTAGAAGGTCTTCTCATATGCATCCGACCACTGAAATACCATTTTTTTGAGCCAACTTTATCAAAGGAGCCACAATATATAAGAAAACCTCCATAAAATGATGATAATAACTCATAAAACCAATGACCTTCAAAACTTAGTAGGAGAAGTAGGTCTATCCCAATTATGAATTACCTTCATCTTGGTCGGATCAACTAATATACCGTTCTTGGTCACCATTGCCTAAGAAAGAGATAGAATCCAACCAAAACTCATACTTGAAAAACTTGGCATACAACTTCTCATTATGTAATCCCTGAACTACAATCCTTAAATGCTTCACATGATTGGGCTTATTCTTGGAATAGACTAAGGTGTAAAATATAAATACAATCATAAAGAAGTAAAGATAGGATCATGATACCTTGTTCATCAACTCCATTAATGATGTAGGTGCGTTAGTCAACCTAAAAGATATGACCAACAACTCATAATAAATGTATCGGGTTCCAAAAATCCATCTTCGATAAATATGAAGATCTAATATTCTGGTAATACACAAATGTCAAATCAATCTTTAAAACACTGAAGAACCATGAAGCTGGTCAAAAAGTTTATCAATGCGAGGAAGAGGATAGTTGTTATTGATCGTTACTTTATTAAAATACCTATAATTAATGCACATATGCATAGAACCATCATTTTTCTTCACAAGAAAGATAGGGGTACTCTAAAGAAACACACTAGGTCTAATGAACCCCTTACTTAACAAATCTTGCAATTGCTTCTTCAATTTCTATAACTCAACTAAAGCAATCCTATAGGGAGTTATGGAAATGGAATTGGTGCCCAACTCTACATCAATAGCAAAATCAATATCACCACCAGGAGTCATACCATATAATTCTAAAGGGAACACATCTATGAACTTGCAAACAACTCGAATATAATCCATATGAGGTAATGAGGCAACACTAGTATCTAAGACATTAGCCAAATAAGATAATACCCTTTCTCTATTATGTGATGAGCATATTAAAAAGGTACAACATCATTTGAACACGAATTAAAAGTACCCTTCTAAATTAACCTTGGCACACTCATTGTGTAATGCCCTAAGAGTACCTCCTTGATGTCACATGATCACTAAGACTACGAATAATCCCCAGATAACCCATGATAACAACTAGGCACTGAACTCATAGGGATGTAAACTAAAACATGCATAATAACTAAAGGAACACCATTTAAAATCTCATTTTAAACTTGTAACTTAGAAATCTCTATAAATCTCTTTAAATTGAAAGAAACATAGTCTGACAATCCTCTAATATGATAATTACAGAGTCGTTGGGATAGACCTCAACTGACCCAAACTAAAATGAATAACGAGAATTAACATTAATGAATATTTGAAACTCTAATAAACTTGGTCCTCGGAGTATGTGGATGTACCAAATATTGGGATGTAGAAAGTAGTACCTGCGATCAATCGTACTACTGAGGAAGAACACTAGAACCTACATTATAATATAATATTGCATATAGTATATATGGATCAATACTTTTGGAATTAACTAAGTATATGGTCTTAATGCATAAGAAAAATAGAATTATACATACTTACAAATAATGTATGCTAAGTGTAAAGGGACTCACCTTGGTCATGATTAAAATTTGAAAGATAAAAGATCACAAAACATGAATAATAAGGTGTAATGAGTAATCTTAGTCAGTCATTACTCTTAGTTTATAAAATCTTTACTTTTATAGGATATTTGTATAACTGACTTAAACCATGTGAACTATCATGCAGTCCAACGTCTTACCCATGTTAAGAAGATCTATTCTACCCTTGACATTATAATTAAACCTTAACTTAAGGTGATCACTATACTTAGCCCAAATGGAGAAAGGAAACACTCTCTAGTGAGGTACCTTAAACCTATGGAGGCACGTAGTTTTTGGGAAATAGAATGAGCTAAACCTATATTTCCTTCTCAATGCTAAATACTGCTCCCCAAGCATATAATTATTTACTCATACTTATGAAATACACTCAAAATAGAATATGGGTTTGTAAACTAGAAACCAACTATGCTTCTCTAATTTAAATTATGCTCATGAGGAAAAGTTGTGGATTTCGAGTCTAAACTAAGATCATACAATCTAATTGAACTTTAAATCATGTTATGATACTTGTAAATTGAACTCATAAGCTTACACTTCTTGTATCTTAATAACTTATGCTTAAGTATTGATATCATGCATTATTTCATAGAAACTTTATATCAAAATAACATACTAAATGTATAAATTGGAAGCATTTGTAAACTTATCAAACTTTATTTTAAAATAATAAAAATCATATCATAATATAAATTTATTGAATACAAGTTTAGTGACTCGAAACAAGAGGAGGGAGTGGTGGTGAGGTTGGATTCCTAGGATGTTTGTAAGAGGGATAGTTTTAAGTATCTTGGGTCTATGATTCAAGGGAATGGTGAGATTGATGAGGATGTATTTAAACATATTGGAGAAGGTTGGATAAAGTGGAGGTTCGCCTCGGGAGTGTTGTGTGATAAGAAGGTGCCCTTAAAGCTTAAAGGCAAGTTCTACAGAGTGGCAGTTCATCCGGCCATGCTGTATGCTGCAGAGTGTTGGCCAGTCAAGAACTCCCATATACAAAACTTGAATGTAGAGAAAATGAGAATATTATGTTGGATGTGTCGACTTACTAGAGAAAATAGAGTTAGGAATGAGATTATTCGGGAGAAGGTGAGAGTGGCTTTGGTGGAGGACAAGATGCGGGAAGAAAGGATAAGATGGTTTGGGCATGTGATGAGGAGGGGCATGGATGCCCCAGTTCATAGGTGTGAGAGGATAGCTTTGGATGGTTTTAGGAGCAGTAGATGTAGGCTAAAGAAATATTGGAGAGAAGTGATTAGGAAAGACATGGGGCTGTTACAGCTTTATGAGGACATGACTCTAGATAGGAAGGTGTGGAGGTCGCGGATTAGGGTAGAAAGTTAATGCATATATGGGTTATAGCTAGTATTTATGGAAATATGGTGTAGCTGGATTAGTAAGCTTACGATTGTGCTAATTGGTAGCAGTCATTTGTGTTTTTTACTACGACAGGTGGCCTTTTATTATTTCTTATTTACTGTTTTTAAATTTCGTATTGCTCTTATTTTCATGTCTCTCTTAGCTCTATTTGTATTATTTCTCATTTCTTATCTCAGTTATGTCATCTATTCTACTTCAGGCATAACTATGACCGTGTTAACTATTCTTGATCTTGTGCCGGGGGTTTATAAGAAATAGCCTCTACTTTATCAGAAGTAGGGTATAGACTGCGTACATTTTAGCCTCCCCAGACCTCACTTGGTATGAATTCACTGGGTTTGTTGTTTTAATAGCAATCACGTAAGTCAAAGAATTAATAAAGAAAATTTTGTGTGCAAGATAAACTTTAAAACATATGCTAATATCATAACTTCAGGAATATAGAAATTTGGGTATAACCCTTATTTAAATCACATCAATTCAATTTTAAAATCAAATTTTTTGGGCACAAGGATGAAAGGATATCCTTGATCAATCTCCACATACTTGAATTTCTTGACTTCTTGAACGGAACATGGATTTGGAGACTTGGGAGGTGAACAATGAGAGAGGAATGGATTTTGGTATCTAACTGAGAAAGGGAGAAAATGCCTATTTTATGTTTTAGGTCATGGATAGCGAGTTTATAGAGAAGAAAAGATCAAAAACCCTTCACCCTTAAGTTAATAAAATAAAGGCTTCTTGATTTTGACACCTCAGTGTGGAAACCTTCTGATCATGAAGACTATTCTTCATGCCATGCTGATATTGTAGAGACTATCATCCGTTACATTATGATATTATGGAGGAACACTACCTCCGTGCCACACCAGTATCACAAAAGGTAAATTTCGTGATACAACAAAGATGCAAAGGCTTATTACCTCAAAATTTGAAATTGACCTCGAACCTCATTTGAAAATTCCATAACTTTTATGACACACCGTATTAACACACCTAAATACTTTTTAAGTCAATCAATGTCTAAAACATGGGAAGGATAAAATTAATTGCTCAAAATTCTTAGGGTGTCACACTATCTCAATCTTGAAATCATTCATCCTCAAATGAGAACTATCAAGGATGAATATTTTGGGGAAAACTTTGGCATTTCCTCACTAAGTGGATAAATAATTTATAAATAATACATGTACTTAATTACTCAAGAATGCATGATAGGATATAAAAATATTTAGATGGTCTGAGAGAAAAAGGAACTTACTGAAGAGAGAAAAAGGAACTTACTGAAGAGAGAAAAATTTACCTCCTATAGGGGCCAAGTCTGAAGAAAAGAGGTGAGGGTACTTAGTCATCATGTTTACCTCTACTTCCCAAGTAGCTCCTTCAACCAATTGGTTTCTCCAAAGAACCATCACTAATTCCATCTCCTTAATGCTTAGCCTTCAGACTTACCTATAAAAATTTTAACTAGGAATTCATCATATAACAAGTCATCCTTTACTCCAATACTTTCTATAGGTACTACTAGGGATGGATACCCAATGCACTTCATTCACATGGAAACATAGAAAAATATATGGACAATGGATAACTCTGGCAGAAGGCCTAACTCATAAGCAACCTCTCCAACATGCTTTACTATTTCAGACGGACCAACAAATTGGGGACTTAAATTTCCTTTCATTCCAAATTATCCATTTCATGGGCAATACCTTCACAAATACCCAATCGCCAACTTCAAACTTAAGTTCCTTTCCCGTCACATCTGCATATGATTTTTTGCAACTTTGAGCAATTCTCAACCTTTCACGAATAAACTAGACCTTTTCCAAAGCCTCAAGAATAGAGTCGGGCCCAATTAAATCCACTTCACCAACCTCAAACCACCCTATAGGTGATTTGTATCTACACCTGTACAATGCTTCAAATGGAACCATCTGGATTCTCGCATGATTACTGTTACTATATGAAAATTCAATCAAAGGTAACTGATCATCCCAGCTTCCCTTATAGGCTAACACACATACCCTCAACATGTCTTCTAAATTCTGAATTATACACTTAGCCTGATCATTGTTCTTCAGATAAAAAGCAATACTCAGCTTAATCTTCCAACCTAGTCCTTTCTAAAATGACAGCCAAAATTAGGAAGTGAATTGTGTGCCTTTGTCTAAAATAATGGACAAGGGTAACTCATGAAGCCATAGAAACTCATAAATATATATCATGTTATAATATTCCACTGTATCTTAAGTCTTAACAGGTAGCAAATGAGCTTATTCGGTCATTCAATCGAATATGATCCAAATTGAATCATGCTAACATCTTGTACGAGGAAACTCTATGATGAAGTCCACATTCACTACTTCTCACTTCAAAGTAGGAATGCTAATCTCCTACAGTTTACCCCCAGATGTTTGGTGCTCAACCTTAACATGCTGGCAATTAGAACACTTGGATACAAACTCTGCTATGCCCCTCTTAATTCCATTCCATTAATAGATTTCTTGTAGGTCACAGTGAATCTCAGTTGAACCATGGTGGATCGAATACTTTGAACCATGATCCTCAGCTAAATTCTTTCCCTCAACCCATCTATATTGGGAACACCAAGTCGACCCTGATAGCAAAGTACACCATATCGCCCTTGGGAGAAAATCTCAACCTTTTTCTATTGGATTGCTTCCAATATCTTGCTATGTCTGGGATTGCGATGTTACTCTTTCTTTACTTCCACTACCAGAGATTATTTGGAACTTTTATGAACCACTACTCCCCATCATATATATCAAGCAAACATGCTCCTAACTAATCCAGCCTATGTACTTCCTTGGCCAACTACTATTCTTCCTCTTTCACATGAGAGACACTACCCATAGACAACCTACTTAACGTGTCTTCAACCATATTTGCCTTACCCAAATGGTAAAACACTTTCATGTCATAATCTTTCAACAATCCCAACTACCTCATTTGATAAAGATTCAATTCCTTTTGTGAAAATACATACTGAAGAATCTTATGGTCAGTGAAAACATCAGCATCCACACCATAAAATAGTTCCTCCAGATCTTCAGAGAAAACACCACCGTAGCTAACTCCAAATCAAGGATTGGGTAGCTCTTTTCATGGTCTTTAAGCTACCTTGAGGCATATTCTATTACTCTTACATTTTGTATTAATACACAACCTAACCCAACTATGGAAGTATCATAATATACCATAAATCCATCTAACCCTTCTGGAAAATCTAACACTAGAGCTGAAGTCAGCCTATCCTTCAACTCTTGAAAACTCTTCTCACACTTATCTGAGCACACAAACATCACCATATTTTATGTCAACTTAGTCAATGGTAAAGCTATGGAAGAAATCCCTTTGAAAACATCCTGTAATAACCAGCTAAACCCAAAATTCTTTTAATATTCGATGGAGTAATAGTCTTAGGCCAATGCCTCACTACATTAGTCTTCTGAGGTCTACAAGAATACTAGCCCCTCAAATAACATGCCCTAAGTATATAATAGACTCCAATGAAAATTCACTCTTACTTAACTTTGCATAAAGTTGATGATCCTTAAGGGTCTACAACATTGTCCTCAAATGGTCTACATGCTCTTTCTCACTCAGATAATACACACCAGCATGTCATCTATGAAAACAAGGACGAACATGTCTAAGTACTACTTGAAAACCTTGTTAATCTAATCCACAAAGGTTGCAGGAGCATTTGTTAGTCCAAACAACATCACTACAAACTCAAAATGACCGTACCAGGTTCTGTAATATGTCTTGTGCTCCATGACATACAACTGGTGTGACTAGACCTGAGATCAATCTTAGAGAACCATCGGGCACCCTAAAGCTGATCAAAAAGATTATCAATTCTAAGAATGGGCTACTTATTCTTGATGGTAACCTTGTTTTGCTGACTATAGTCTATACATATTCAGAGAAGGCCATCCTACCTATAGACAAATATAACTAGATCACCCTATGGGAAACACTGGGTCTAATGAAACCCTTATCTAAGAGATCTTAAAGTTTCTCCTTAATTCTTTTAGTTTGACCATAGCTATTTGATATTTAGGAATGAAGATAGGTTGAGTATTAGGAAGGAGATCAATACCGAACTCTATTTCTCTATGTTGTGGTACCCCACAAAAATCTTCTCATAAGACCTCTAGAAATTCATTGATTGCACGGATTGACTGAATGGTTGGGGCTTCAGACTTAGTATCTTTAACTTGAACTAAATTGTAGATACACCCTTTTGACATTAACTTTTAGGCCTTAACGTAAGAGTTCAAATGACCTTTAGGAGGCACCAAAATATCCTTCTACTCAAGGACTGACTCATTAGGAAACTTGAACTTCACCATGGGGGTGTGATAATTGATTGACACATAACATGAATGGAGCCAATCCATGCCTAGAATAACATCAAAATCTACCATCTCTAACTCGATTAAATCTGCTATAGTGACCTCTTAGAGGATGGTAATAGGACACTTTCTTTAGACTCTCCTAGCAATAACAGACTCATCCACCGGAGTAAAGACTGATAAGGTCTTAGAAAGATCTTTAGGACTTATGCCAAAATTTCCAGCAACAATTGAGGTCATATAAAAGAGGTTTGATCGTAGTTCTAACAACAAATGTACATCAAGGTAAAAATCATGAATCATACCAGTGACAACATCTGGAGAGATCGCTTGTTCTTGATGAGATGGCAAAGCGTAAAGCCAATTTTTAAACTGCCCACCATCAGTATTGGTTGATGCACACTACGAAAGAGCTGGGTAGCCTTGATGAGCTACAAGATTTGTGTACTGAGTTTGAGTATGAACATCCCTACTTCCTTGCTTAGCTTACAGATATTCCTTGATCTTATGGCTGGTCTTTCCACTACTATAGATACCCCTTTTGCCCATCAGGTACTCACCTAGAGGGGTACTGCTTACTTTGCATAGGCTAGATAAATGGGCCTCCCAGCCATAATACCTTGAGGTATCAAATCTAAAACTCAACCCCACTGCTCTTGCTTGGTTTTGGGTGTAGGGGCTATAGCCGAGGATGGTGCAGGTGCTGACGAGAAACCCTAAAATAGTGAACAATTTCCTCCTCCTGACCTTTGCTGATTGTTCTTAAGATCTCTAGTCCTAGCTGTCTTATTCTTTATTTATCGCTCCTTTAACTTCTCTGCCACAACTTTCTTAGCATAAGTCATCAACAAATAGATATCCATATCCTCGATCATTATGGTAGTCCTATACTCTTTAACTACCAAATCGAATACTCCAGTGAAAAACTTACTCACACGAGCTCTAGAGTCCGGCAACAACTCTGGGGAATACTTAGCTAGCTTGGTAAACATAAGTATAATGCCCCAGAAATGGGTCCCGAGGCGTCACATGGTGATTAAGGCTATAAGTAACCTCAAGCTAATCCTTTGAGCTGTATTCACATCATTTATCACTTATCAACAGGATTACAACAAACAGACCTCAAAATATTCTCCATAATATCATAAATCAAGACCAACATAGTGCAGAAAGTCACAAAATACTATGTCTCATGACAACTCCAAACATCTAGTCTAGTCTAACAAGTCTCTAAAAGTTAACAACATCAGAGAGCCATTGGGATATACCCCAACTGACTCATACTTTGTATCAAAAGTACATCATTCAATAAAATAGAAATCTGGATGTCACGCCCTCGGATCATGAGGACTCACCACAATAGAGGATGTAGAACAGCGTGCCCGAAAAGTCACTATCGAGCCTGGGAATGAGCACCTAAACCTACATTACAAGAAAATATAGCCCACATCTAAAGATGTGGGTCAATACCATAAAAATGGACCGAGCATATGGGTGTGGATGGAAATCTAAAAATCAATATCATAAGCATTTATAGAAGACATGCATGATGTAATGAAAGACTCACATCGCTCAAATAAGATCACTTTAATCATCAGAGAGTGTAACAAAATATGTGAGTCATCATATAAATTCTTAATTACTTTTCGATTCATTAGATGATCAAACCTCATAATGAAAGCCCTCTTGGATAATATAAAATTATTAAAACTTTTCAAAAATGATAGCTTTCACAACTCAACTTTCAAATCATTTCACTTTTCATCTCAGACATAAAAATACACACACACATTGGGAATCTCTTACCACCAAAATAAACCATGTGAGCTACATGGAGTCAAACATCCAACCCACGTTGGGGAGAGCTGTCCTATCTTTGCCTTCGGAGTAGGACCTTAACCTTTGGTTCACTAGTGATCACTATATCAAGCAGCCCTAGGCTTACATCCTACAAGGGCACGTAGTTCTTGGGAAGTACCAATCACAGCTATACCTCCCACTCGGTGCTAAAGACTACTCCCAGACTTAGCTCAGATCATTTCAAAAGAAAACCCACAACAACATAATTCAGTAATTCATATTGGGAGCTGTTATGCTACCCCTTTTTCAAAATAAAATCAACATGTGGATTTCTTTTCCATTCGAGTTCAAAATAACTCTTTCAAGACTAAAAGGTCAAATCATTCAAATATCAAGGTGTGTATAACACATTACTTCACCAAAGATCATAATCTCAAAGAGGTTTTAAATCCTATATATCAACACTTGAGCAAAATACTTCAAGATTCATACTTTATGTTGCAACCATATATAATTCATAAAAAATTTGAAATTTTAACTTCAAACATGATATTATCATCAAAGTTCATGGTATTCAACTTCAAGGCATCAAAATATCATAGTTTCTCGAACAAAATATAATATATAAGTTTTCATCTCAAATTAATAGTAAAGCATATAAAATCATGTATATTTGTAAATGTAAACATCAATTTGGCCACTAGAATGAAAGAACTCTTTTTGAAAACCCCACATACCTTTATGGTAACAGAATCGTTAAAAGATTGGACCCTCAACGTTGATTGTGGAACCCTATTTTTTTCTCCTTTAGTGCTCTTAGATGATGAACTTAGACTGATAATACGGTTATGTTGTTCTTAGGAGTAGTTAGATTTGTAGGGTTATGTTTAGGGACATGTAAGGAATGTTAAAAGGTTTATTTATCCTTGAAATAACGCAAAAACGGAGTGTTTAAGTCACTTGAAACCAATACATAGGCGCCGCATATGCTATCGCCTATGTTTACATAGGCGCTACATATGCTATCACCTATGTGTACATAGGCGCCGCATATGCTATCGCATATGCTTTCAAGTGGTCATATACGATTGGTTAGGCGACTCACTCTACTTTGGAAAGCCATAACTCCTAGCTCGGATGTCGGATTTTGATGAAATTGGTATCGTTGGAAAGCTAATTCAATTCTCTTTAATTTTGTGGGTAGAAATATGCAAAACTAAGACACATTTATCAAGTTATTCTCATTCAAAGATGACCCTTGCAAATTCAAACACTAAAACTTGATGAATTTCGAAACTCCCAAGAGTCATTTTATCTCCTATCTCAAAGCCAAAAAGCTAATATCTAAGGGTTGCATCTATCACCTAGTTAGAGTCAAAGACACTAAGCCTGAGGCTTCGACTATTCAGTTAGTCAATATTGTTAATGAATTTCCAGATGTTTTTCTAGAAGATCTCTCAAGGGTACCTCCCGATAGAGAGATAGAATTTGGGATTAACCTTCTTCCCAACACTTATCCCATTTCCATTTTGCTATACCGTATGGCACCTGCCGAGCGTAAGGAGTTGAAAGAGCAACTCAAAGATCTTTTAGACAAAGCTTTCATAGGGCCCAGTATTTCTCTTTCGAGCACACCTATTTCATTCGTGCAACAGAAAGATGGTTCCTTACGTGTGTGCATTGACTATCATCAGCTTAACAAGGTCACAGTAAAAAATAAGTATCCTCTTTTAATAATTTATGACCATTTTGATGAGTTGTAAGGTGTAAGTTATTTCTCCAAGATAGACCTTAGATTTGGCTATCACCTATTTAAAGTGAGGGAATATGATATTCTAAAGACAGCCTTTTGAACCCGCTATGGTCACTTTCAGTTTCTAGTCATATTTTTTGGGCTAACCAATGCCCCAACAGCTTTTATGGAACTCATGAATCGAGTGTTCAAGCAATATCTTGATATGTTTGTCATAGAGTTCATAGATAACATCATTGCCTACTCCCATAGTGAGCATGATCATGTAGATCACCTTAGAATTGTCTTGCAAACTCTTAGCGGTCACCAAATATTCTCAAAATTTAGTAAGTCTGAATTTAGGCTAAGGTCTGTAGCCTTTTTAGGTCATATTTTTTCAGTCGAAGGTATTGGAGTTGATCCCCAAAAGACAAAATCTGTAATAAATTGGCCTAGACCTATCTCTCTGTTCGACATTAGAAGTTTTTTAGGTCTAGTGGGCTACTATCACCATTTTGTTAAAGATTTTTCTTCTATTATGCCTCCCATGACCCGGTTGATCAAAAGGAAAATTAAGTTCCAGTGGTCAGATTCCTGTGAGAAGAGTTTTCAGGAGTTGAAGACTCAACCTACTCAGCTTCTATGTTGACTTTGCATGATGGTACAGATGGTTTTGTAGAGTACTGTGATGCCTTTAGAATTGGTTTAGGTTATGTGTTGATGCAAAGATGTAAGGTTATAGCCTATTCCTCTAGATAGGTAAAGACGCATGAGAAGAATTATCCAACCCATGATCTTGAGTTAGCTGCTGTGATCTTTGCTTTGAAAATCTGCAGACAGTATCTTTATGGTGTTCATGTTGATGTATTTACTGATTATAAGAGCCTGCAGTATATGTTTAATCAAAGGGAGTTGAATCTTAGGTAGAAGAGGTGGTTAGAGTTGTTAAAAGACTATGATATAAGTGTGTTGTATCACCCGGGCAAGGCTAATTTAGTGGGGGATGCCCTTAGCAGATTGTCTATGGGTAGCATTGCTCATGTAGAAGAAGGTAAAAAAGAGTTAGCTCATGATGTGCATTGTCTGGCTAGATTGGGTTTCGGATGTGAAGGAGAAGCAAGATGTAGATCCTAGTTTAGTCAGACTAAATGAGGAAGTTAAGGACTAAAAGGAAGAGGTTTTTTCCTAAGGGGGGAGATATCGTGTTGAGATTGCAGGGTAGATTATGCATTTTATGTGTTGATGATCTGAGGTAGAGGATTATGGATGAAACGCATGGCGCACGATATTTTACTCATCCAAGCACTACCAAGATGTACCGTGACTTGCAAAAAATCTATTGGTGGAATGGTATAAAGAAGATATAGCTGAGTTGATAGAAAAGTGTGCAACATGTCAACAGGTTAAGGTAGAGCACCAAATACCTGGTGGTACGATGCAATAGTTTGGTATACTAACTTGGAAGTGGGAGGTGGTGAATATGAACTTCGTGATTGGGTTACCTCTTTCACGTCGTCATCATGATTCTATTTGGGATGTTGTAGAGAGGCTGACTAAGTCCGTGCACTTCTAGCACATGCATACATTTTATAAAGTGGAGGATTATGCTAGATTGTATATTAGGGAATTAGTCAGGCTGCATAGATTTCCCTTGTCTATCATTTCGGTTAGAGGTTCCCTTGGTTTGGTCAAAGTTTTGTGGCAGAACCAGTCAGTTAAGGGCGCTACTTGGGAGGCAGAAGCAGATATGTGAGCCAATCTTTATTCTGCAAGTTCAAATCAATATTGAGGTATTATTCTTCCTTAATTCAGCCTGTCTAATCTAAAGTTCAGCTATATATCTATTCTTGCATGAGTTCTTGCAATTTGTGAGGTATTCAAGAGTCTAGAGAGATTTTGAACCATTTAGAAAAATTTTTAAGCTATGTGTACTCTATTTTCCGATGTTCCTAGTCTAAGTAGAGACATTCGAGGACGAATGTTTCCAAGGAGGATATATTGTAAGACCTTGCAAAGTTTTCTCATAGTTTGGGCCTTAGAGCGCATCAAATAAAGTGTAATTCCGGTCCTAAAAGATTGAGAAGAGAATTCTAAAGTGATTGGTATTTAAACCATATATACATTTCTTAAATTTGACTTTTTATCCTATATATAAATGAATTAGCTTTCCAACGATACCAATTTCATCAAAATTCAGCATCAGGGTGAGAAGTTATGGTCATTTTACTGAGAGTTATCAGAACGGCCCAGGCGCGATGGACGACCCGACGGACCGTCGATTCTGCGATGGACCATCGCTCATCCCTTCGTAACCAAGGAAGTAAATCCATCTTTCGGCCCAAATGCTACAGCCAGGACAACGAACCGTCAAGGCTGCGACAGACCGTCACGACTAAGGCAGTCTGGTTTCATCCTGGCCAATGTATGACGGACGTTCCGATGGACCGTCAAGACTGCGATGGACATTTTGACGGACCTTCAAGACTTCGATGGACCATCACTTCGACCGTGACATCGAGGTAGTGTGTTCTTTTTGTAACGAGCGTGCGACGAATGATCCAATGGACCATCAGGCTAGCGACGAACCGTCGCAGCACCCATTCAGTATTGTCTGCTCATTTTTAAAAGGTCTTTCGAGTCTTTTCCCTTTTTATTCCCTAATATATTCCAAGTGAAGAAAATGACTTCATTCATTATGCAAAACACAAGAGTGCTAGGGTTTCTCCCTTAAGATCAAATCTAAAACCCTCCTCCAAGAAATCCAAGAACTCACCATAGATTCTACAAATTGAGTTGATATTTAAGTTCCCCAAGTTCAAGGGTTTCAAGAACTATCTCTCAAGAGTAATAATAACAGTCGAAGCAAGATTGCTCATCCAATTTCATAATGTAAGGTATGTGGGGTTTTGAACAAGGGTAATCCTTTCACGCTTGATCCCAAATGCTTATTTAAACTATAATTTTCTGCAATCTATGATATTGAATTAGGGTTTTTTACCAATTGTTATAAATTCCAATGTCTTGATGTTTTCCCTGAATGTAAAGTCAAATAGCATTATTTTTCATGTTTTCTTAAGAAATTGAAGCTGAATTTATACCCTATGTTGTTACTCTTTGAGAATTTAAGAGTTTCAATGTTCTAGAAATTGAAGTATATGAGTATGTTAATATTTTAAGACAAATTGCTATAACTTCTAGATTTCTGCATGAATTATAAATCTATATGCTATCTATTATACATTATTATGATTTTTATGTTCAGATTGAATTATGGGTCATTTAGCCCTACTTGAGGCTTACAATTTTATGAACTATTGTGCAATAAGCACCCACGATTTTAGTATTTTGAGATTATTAAGAAATGTTTTGACCTAATGGTCATAGAGTTTTGAAATCCATTCTACCACATTAGATTATAGATTTGATTGTTGGATTCTTATGAACCATGATATTATTTTTAAAGTGGATTTCCAAGAGATGAGCGATAGTATTTAGCACCGAGTTGGGTAATTTACCATGGTATCTTACCCCAAAACTATGTGCCACCATAGGTTTGAGATTTTGGACCTGACGCCGAATGATTGGGCCCGAGGCTGAGATAAGTGATCACTGAGTTGAGGTTATACTCCTTGGCAAGAGTATGATACCTCTCCCCAACATGAGCTTTCTTCCTTAGGAGGAAAAGACATTGTACGCTATGTAGCTCACATGGTTTATGTCGGTTAAGAGAACCTCCCTAAAGTAAAGTATTTTTCTTTGAGATAGAATATTTACCTTAAAGCTTTGAGATGAGATATTTTCTAAAGTGAACAAAATGGTTTTGAGTACTTTCCAAAGAAGGAAGTAGTTTTCACTACTAATAAGAGTTGATCATCAGTTTTTAAACCAAAGTTATATGTTTTCGAGTTCCAAGTGTTTGAGTTCAAAAGAGTTATAAGTCCTCGAGAAATAAATAAACTTTACTCTGCATGAGATATATGCATCAGTTGAAAGTAATGTTTAAAGCTTCATTCATCCTATGAGTAATGAGAATAAAAGGGGAGCACAGATTTTAAAGCCAAAGTATAATGACTCATGAGATTTGTATTCATGCTTCATTCTATATGATTTATGAGCTTTACATTTTAGACTTATTCAAGACATGTGAGTGATTCCTATTTGAATGGATGATTTGATTAAAGAGTATTGATTTTGTTTTATGTAAATACATACATCCTCATATACTCAGTACATTTCCAAGTACTGATGCACATATACGTCTATGTGCTACATTGACTTATAATGTAGGTTCAGGTGCTCAGTCCCAGCTTCGTCAGTGATTTTTGAGTACCTTTGTCTACACCTCCACAGTGGTGAGTCCTTATGGTTTGAGGATCTATCTTCAGACATTTCAGTATTAAAATGTTTATGTTATTTTCTTTCAGTTCAGTTTGAGTCAGTTGGGGACCTATCCCAATGGCTCTCAAGTTCATGGAGTAGTAGAGACTTTGTCAGACTAGTTATCAGACTGTGGTTGTGTTGAGATTTCTAGTATTGTGGTCGTCTGGACCGAGTATTATCTTTGTATTTCCTTTCATTTGATATGACAGTGCCATTGTTTTGTATATTCCTTCTTGAATGAGTATTATGAGAAGTGATAGGCTCAAAGTGTTAGCTCGGGGCTACTTGTAGCCTTAAACTCCGTGTAACATCCCAGGTGGTGATTTTGGGTTGTTACAAATATCCACGACTTGGATTCATTACAGAGATAAAATCTAAGAATATATATGACATAATCTAAATTTTGATGGTCATTAAAAGAGTAACATGAGTACTGGAATAGAACATAGTATGAGTACATTAGTCATGAGTTGCATGACTTGAGTTTGGAGTTCATAAATTTCAGGGAATATGATTCGTACAGCTGAGCAAACTGGAACTCCTTATACTAAGAACTAGAAATATACTTGATTCTATAGAAGGTGCCTGAATTTATGCTATGATCAAGAAATTCACATGTAAGGCATGAGTATATATCATGATAACTTAAGTACAAATGTTGAAATAATAATATATTAGGCATTATCCTCCCTTACTACTTTTCTATAATCTACTGGCATCACTACTAGAATCTAAGAGCTTGACTTGGTTACTTATTCTGTCATCTCCCTCTAAACTATAAGCCATCACTTTAAGTATGTGTAACCCTTTTGGTAAACTCTAAACAGAACTGTGACCACTTTAGTCTAAAGTTTGCAATATGACAATACTAATCAGTAACAAATTCACCCTGAAAGACTACACCTAAAAGTTTAAAAACCGTTGCTAATACTCCCTTCTAAGATACAACTCTTACGATTCTATATCCCCAATAGCCATGACGTAATAACATAAACAGTGACTAACTTAGGATCTTTATGAGTATCACCATGCCATGAAAATTTACCATTAGACTTGAACATCCGACATCATCCCCCTATAGCTAATAACTTAGCTGGTAAGATCATCTGTTGCTACATTACTAGACCTATTCAAACTTAGCAACTCAAGGGTACTATATAAGCATGTCCACATCATCATACTTAACTTAATTTCTTGCATGCTCTATTTCAGGCCAACTTATTTACCCTTCATACAAATAACCCCATAGATACAAAATCTACTAAATTCTGATAACACTTTCCCCAAGCTACTACTTCTAAACTTCTGGGTTCATGCTTCTAACTCTAGATCATATGTTGTCATAGGATTCTTAGAAGGGATCTGAAAACATATCTGGCCCCTAAGCACTGAGGTTCTACCCCTCTATTCAATAATTCGTTCATTAGGAAACTAAAATTGAATGACTCTATTCATGCAATCAACAAAAGTGATTTTCGAAGATATTATAATCGGGCAATTTTTGTATACCATCTTGATATGGCAGATTTACCCAAGGGGTAGACACACAAAAAAGATCTACTAATGTTTTGGGACTGTTACCGAAATTGATGATCATATAAGAATTCACAAAACAAAATTAAGTTCGAGGTCTAGTAAAACATAAACTTAAAGATGAAAGATGTGTAACATACCTGTAACCACATTAGGGGAACTATCCTGATCATGTCGATACTTTAGTGCGTAAAACTTGTTCTGACGCTAACCACGGTTTGCACTGGATGCTACAACCTACTTAGTGGGACGACCAGATGGAATTGGAGGACGACTGGACTAAAACTACTTACCATCATTTGGGTGATCTCTAACACTGTGGGCTGGCTTTCCACATCCAAAACACACATCACTACTGGCTATACAAACACCCTGATAATTCCTACCACATTTTTGGAAAAGAGGATTAGTACAATTGTTTTTCACACTATTCTGAGATCTGGACAATCTTTCCTAAATATTAGCACTAGTGCACTAGCTGGAGAGGGAGCTGGGGTTGAGGATTTTTGGAAGAACTAGGAATTGTTACCACTCTCTGTTCATGACTTAAAATTACCTGTTCTGGCCCTCTTATTCTTTCTCCCTTTCTTTATACACTTCTCTTCCTCACTTTGCTGAGCATAACCCATAGGCCTAGATAGGACAAAAATCTTTTGATCATTCTGAACAACTAATGAATGAGCTAAGGTAATGAACGCAGCTCTAAACTCAGCATAAGATATGTTCTCATTCAGGGGATCTTCCTGAACAGGCAGAGGTTCAGGCTGCTTCCCATTCCTTCTACCATTATTTCTTCTGGGAGGAATTTTCTATAATGAAATTATAGATGAGTCAAAAAAATAGTTTTAAATAGATCTTATACTAACTCACACGACATGAATACTGAGAGAAGGGAAACTTTTCCTAAAATGTCTTGTAGCCTCTTGTTCGTAAGTGTGGCATGCTTCTCAGCATAAGATATGTTCTCATTCAGGGGATCTTCTTGGCATACTAAACAATACTTTATGAACATGCCCCTAAATTTACCATCTAGACTGTAGCAACTTATATGAACCATTGAACCTCTTCACAAACTTTTGAATCCTCTCAAACTCAGTGCATATGCTAGTATCTGAATATCAAGATAAAGTATGAAAATGGGCCTTATACTCGGCAATAGATATTGAACCCTACTGCATATTATCAAAATCATCCCTCATCTGATCTCTCATTCTATATGGTATAACCTCTCAAAAAAGGCCTTGGAAATTAAGCCCGAGTCATAGCAGGCAAATCCAAAAGCCTACATTTGACAAGCGGCCTCTACCAAATCCCTACCCATATCCATTAACAAATAGGTAGCATAGAAACTCTATGAGACTCAAAGGATCCAAGATTATGTAATTTCTACTAGCAATCAAATCAAAAACTCATAGGCATCCTCACCAATAGGTCCACTAAACTTGGGCAAACTTAAGTGAATAAACCTCTCAAATCTTTTCTAATAATTTAAAGACATGGTTGTACCCAAAGCAACTAGAGAAATAGTAAATTTGGAAAACAAAGAATCTACACGTAGGGGTACCATAGATAATGGTTGTACCCTAAAAGTATGAATGCCATAAGCAGATGCCGGCTATAATGGTGAAATATCACTCGAAGTCCTTTGATATCAACTCATAGTACACTCAAGGGAACACTGGAGTATTGACTAAAATCAACAGAAACTTAGTTGACCCCTTACCCCTATATGATAATCATCCCTAGAATACACAACCTTAGGTTCAGAAAAGGCCTTCCTAGCATGCTATCTAGTTAGGGAAGCTCATCGTTCCCTTCCTCTACCTCTGGATGTACCAAGACCCCTACCTCATGCTCATATCAGGGCTATTATATCTAGTGTTGGCTCAGTATCTCTAGCCTCTTTAGACCCAGTCCTTACCATCATTGCAGAAAAGACTAGAATACAAGTTTAGAACTTTGGCTATAAATAACCAACAGGACAAGGAATAAAATTAGATATGGACATCTACGTATCTATCCATAAGACTCTACTGGACATCCTGCTCTTATTATTATGAGATCAATTAACCTGGTTGTTCTGATGATAATTTATCATGATCTGAAGATGAGGTCATGATTGCACTTATGGCGGCCAACCTTGACAAGTAAGCCCATCCCTAAAATTAAAAATAGTCGACAAAATATGAAATTATACAAGAGGAGACTTCTAGAATAAAGTCAAGCCAACAAAAACCATAAATAAAGTGGAGGTCCAAAGAAGTAATATTAAACCCCAAAGTCTGTTGTCACAAATGTAAGGGCATGTAATACATAAAAAAATCTGAAAATACATAGTCTTATCTCTAGAAACGACATAAAGACATAAATAAAGGTGGGATGAGGTCCTAAAAGAGAAACTCTAACCTTTAATGCACTTTAGTACCTCAAAAGGTCACCAACTCAATAGTATGTGTCCTACTTTATCTAAGATCTCCATCGAGAGGGCACAATAGGGGTGAGTATAGTCCACTTGAACTCAGTAGGTATTATAGGCCAATAGAGAAAAACAAAAAATAGTATAAATAATGAAAAATATGAGCATGTCACCTTCAAATAGAAAAGTTTCCACATGATAGCTCACACCATCTCCACTAATCTTTTGATACAAATACTAAGATAAAACAATACAAATATGCATGAAAAACATATGGAATCTAAACATAAGTCAACAAAAACTGAAAGAAACATGAACGATACATATGCAATGCAATGCAATAATGATGGAATGAATATATGAAACTCATCACATGACTTTTTGTATGTACCCACCTAGCTCGCAACCCTCAAGATAGAACCTAAGAGGGGTTTGCAAATAACATACTCTAACTCATATTTCAAATTTCAACCCACCTCCCTGAATGGTGATCATAGAGAGTATTTTAATAAAAATGTCTCATTTTCTTTCTAAAACAGTGTTCCTCAATAGTACCAGTACCTCATGAATATATATGCATAGAATGGGGATGTAATTCTAATAATTAAATCAGTATGAAGATGTCCACTCTATTCCATATGCATAAAATGAGACCAATAATCACTTAATATGTTCACAATTTAGGATAATCAACTCTAATTAGGCAGTATCAGAAAAAATATATGTTAACAAAATATTAATAACATATCAACCCCTAACATGGATATTATTATCATGATAAAAGAAACTAATTCTCAGTAAGACCTAAAATAAAAATTCAAGCCCTCACATGATCATTATATCTAGAATAAAGGCAATTAAATGCATAAACAAAGGCAATGATCTCAAATAAATCTCCCACACAGGAAACACATAACATTGCATATCATAAGTCAACAATAATAGAATATAAGTCCTCACTTAGACACACAACAATAATGGTAATCTTGAAATATAAACCTCAAAGTTATTTTACTCAATCTAACATGCATTACTTATGTATTAACTACCCCAATACAAAAGAAGTCATAAACTACCTTAAAATGATGAAATCACAGCCAAAGGTGCTTAAACAAAGAGATTTTCTCTTTTAACAACCTTTGGAGTCCATTAAAACATTTAAATATAAGATCTACGCATTAAAAGAAAGTTAATAATACTTATATTGCCCATATTTTAGCAGAGCCTAAGATAAATTTGAAAAATGAGATTGAAATAGAATGGGTACAACCAAAATTATATTTTAAAAATATATTATATTAGATTAAAGAAATCTACAGTTGAAAACTCATGCAAAAATGAGATCTAAATAAAAAAACATATTCAAGTGTTTTCATAAAAATTATCAAAATTTCAAGTTAAAATAATGATTAAAGAGTATTCTGATCATAAAACATTGAAAAGTAATGAAAATTAAGGTTTTGGAGCTTATCCAATCTTAAATGGTGAAAAAAATCCTAAAATTCTCGCAAACTCAAAGCACAATGTCTAAAAATGATGAAAATCAAGAAAAAAGAGGGTTATATACAATGTTTGCCGCTAAAGTAAACCTTGGACACCTAAGTGATAGTACCAGATAAGTAAGCCTATCAAGATCCAAGTCGATCCTTGAGATTTGATGGGGACACTAAAGAGGCAAACCATATGCACTATCAGGCTAATTTTGACTCTCTAAACTCAATAGGAATGTTGAATTTTTGACAAATGATAATTTTTAATAAATTAATCCCCGGGACCCCTTTAAGGCATAATTCACTAGTTTATCAAATAGAGAATTAATACATAATACTATTTTTGAACCCGAACCAACCTCTCTATTAATCCAAAATTAATATTTTTGATCGAATGGAATTTTACAAAATACTATAAGACATTTAGAACAACATATATTGACTGAAATCAACTATATGACTTTTAAAGCCTCTAGAAATCATAAACACTCCCAAATTACCTCTGATCACATTGAAAATTATGCCAACGAGCCCCACACCTTAAAATTAACTAGTAGAGACTATGGGATGGGAAAATGATCACAATTCATACAAATTTACATTTACATTTCAGGTCATTATAATCAACGCCGATCCAAAAACATAACTATTAACTTTTCCCTCAAAAATATAATAACCTAAAAACATCGTATAACTCAAAAAACATTAGATTAATTGAAGAGTCTAAAGCTCCACGAAAAGAATACACATTTCTTTGTTATGGATTTACTCTCTTTTATAATTGAATAAGTTGGATACCTAAAATAATTTCTTTTTTCCAACTCTCTCTTTCACTAAGATAAACTAAAATATAAACATAACATAATACTTTTCATCCACTTCACCATAATATAATCCTTCTCATCCACTTCTTATATGTTCCCACTCTTTTCCACACAAGGAGGAAAACATCTTTTAATATATGTTCCACACAAGGAGGAAAGCACCTTTCACTTAATAAATATTAATAAAGTAGCTAGTTATTTTAGGTGTAGTGGGGTAACTAGTAGGATATAATGTGGAGAACATGTCATGATGGTTACATGAGTTACAATGAATAATGACACAAGTTTCTTCACTTTATGCCAACTAATTATCATGCACTTTAATATTTTTATTTAATATTAAATACCTGAATACAGTAATATTCCCTTACTTATTTAAATATTAATATAAGAAAGTTCATTAATTTAGTTGAGGAGACTATTATAGATAGTGAAAGTGTCTCTACATCAACCTTCACTTAGTAAAATAATACTACTTACTGCAGAATCAGTATCGATCTCAAACTTAGACTGTGATTGTTTAAAAAAAAGTATCACTACTTGTACAAAATAATCAAGATGACATAAAGTTTTAATATTAAACACATTTTGACCTTTATAATTGTATATTTCTATTAAAATAAGAAGAGGCAAACGGTATTGATACGTCCTATCAATATAGGATTGTGCTATCTAGATTTTCATGAGTGCTATCTACATGCAAATCATATTGAAGCAGTAAATAAAGAAAAATAAAGATAGAGGGGCTCTAATATTGAACTAAACTCAAGTATATTAACCAAACTTCCAAAGAAGTATCGCCTTATCCCCTAAATCAACAAGGCCTTCTAATGCTA
Source organism: Capsicum annuum (assembly GCF_002878395.1). Lineage (NCBI taxonomy): Eukaryota > Viridiplantae > Streptophyta > Magnoliopsida > Solanales > Solanaceae > Capsicum > Capsicum annuum. The sequence goes on along the minus strand of NC_061114.1, from coordinate 130,375,365 downwards.
GGATCTGAATAAATAAAATCCTGCAAGAGTAGTATGATTATAAAATCATGCACACTCAATAGGAATCATTGGTCAATCGAGTAAAAATAATAACTATATCATGTGAAGGACATTAATAATCCCGCACTAAGAAAAGTCCCATCATTTTAATCGATATGGAAATAAAATCAATATAAAATGTATATACCTCTGTCATGGTGGCATATTGATAGGTAAAATTCATGACAAACTTGCAAGGTCCATTTACCTTTCCAAAATCTTACCTCAATATCGTCCAATATCTTATCAAAGACATACATACCAATCTAACATCTTACCTTGAACTCATCTGATATCTTATCTCAAACTCAGTAATAGAAGAGATTATATTTTCTTTCAAAAGAATAATGTTTTTAGTAGTACCAATCATGTGATCTATGTGAATAAATAATGAAAATGCATGATCTCATTAGTAAAGTAAATTCAAATAAACAAGCTTTTATGAAAATGTCATTTACAAGACAAATGTACACTACAAACCGAGTCAAGTAATAAATTTACCCTAAAATTCATGTTTGTCTGCCACACTTTCTCAGTCAGCCAAATTACCTTCGATATGAGGCCCAACAAGGTAAAATAACACCTTATATATGATAAATATATATGAAACTATGTAAAATACAATGATACAATTTCCAAGTCACAGGTCATTCATCAATTAATAACCCCATTTTGGGTATTAGAACATTAAACAATTTTAATTAATACATCAACCCAATCATTTCCCTTACCCATAACACCATTTACATATTAAGCTACCGACAAAGCTATGTTTGATAAAAATTAGCCATAACCTATTTTGAATTCTCACCAAACACATCACAAACCCTAAAAAATATGCCTTTCTTTCCTAAAAAGCCTCATAATACTACCAACTTATAAAATACATGATTTATGAATGAATACTATTCTAAGATACCTATATTGCAATACTCCAATCTAGGTCCAATAAATAAATCCAAAAGTAAATCGCAAGATTTTACGAGAAAAACATAATTTTTCTAAAGAATAAATATATCCATTAGATAAGAAACCCAAATCTGAAATGTTATCAAAATAAAGTTCAAATCAACCTTCAAATTATCATAGTACAATTTCTTATCCTTAGGCCTAAATTTTCTCAATTTTTAGTCGAATACACTATTCTAAATGATGAAATAATTGATTTATCAGAAATGTGATGCCAAATTGATTTACCCATAATTTTAATTTTCAAAATCAATGAATTCAATCACAAATAATGTTGCAATAATTTTTTTTTCAATTTCTTAGCTTTGAAGTCTCAAAATCATAGTATTATAAATCAATGGATAAAAATAAAGGATATTCTAAGGAAATGAATAAGAAAAATATGGAAACACCTATTCGATGTTCATACGATAAAAAAGACATAAAAATCACCTCAATTAGAGTATCTTAGATTTAAAAAATATTGTAAAACGAAAATTCTCAAAATCTATAATTTTATTAAATCACTATCACTTTTTGTGGAAACCTTTTTCCCATTCATGATACCTTTAATGATGGACCTTTCGCATTCTCGAAGAAACATTCACGATTGCAATCCTATTGTGCTAACTACAACTCTTTTACTAATAATGTCATAACTACCTCATATGAACTCGAAATGCAATGATTGTTTTAGAAATAGTTCAGTTCTAAAATTATGATATGAATCTAATAGTTCATATAAATATGATTTAAAAGTAAGTTACATTAGATGGTACCACCAAAACTAAATATGTTGAAACAGTATACTTTGATAAACACCTAAAATCATTTCAGATCTTCTAGACACTAACTAAATGTGAAAATCAATTATAAACATGTTTTGAACTCCTTTGAAATATTAAATAACCTATTACAGGTTGTATTTATCATATATAATATTGATTGTTGTAAACTCTAAGATTCTATAGATCTAAAACATCTAACCAAAGGCTCAAATCACTATCTATTACCTCAATACTTGTATCAACCATTCATCAAAGGCAAAAGTTAACTTTCAAACATAAAGGAACAATCACAATTCAAGTTCAACCTTGTCTTCCTAAAATGTTGACTTTAATCAAATTTTCCAACTTCTCAACTTCAGAAAATCAAAAATTTTCACTAAACACATTCTTTGATCCTAGAAATCACGTTGTTAATTATCATAAATTATAAATGAAAATTTAAGAAGGGATAGGGGTGAATTGAAAACTTTTTCCAAGTCGACTGATCGGCCTTGATAATCAACACATGCAAGTTAGTATACTTAATAAAATTGAACGTGTAAATAAATGAATAAGAAAGAACACAGATATTTATCCTAGTTCAAATCATCGTTATAGTGTCTACTCTAGTCCCCTTAAGATTCAAGGGGTTTTTTACAGCAGTCAACATGAGAATGAAGCTACAGAGTAGTTGCATAATTTCTAAATATTATTTTATCATTCAGATCTTGTGACACAACCTCAAATATTATTAATAAACTCGCTCTATCTTTTTCTTTTTATAAGTATTGTAAATTCAAAAAATATAAGGCATTGTGAAAACTAAAAGATGAGACAAATGGCTAGTTTCTTGTGAAGTTGCATAGTTTATCTTCTATCTCCAGTTTTCTTTTTATATCCTTCATCTTGTATGGATTTTTTGCTATAAAATGAAAAATCATGGAATTTCTTATAAATCAAAGATTTGAATTGATTTTTGATTGAGGATTTTCATCATATGATACATCCATATTTGATATATCCGTATGTATGATATGATCTTCCTTTCTCGGATATAGACTCACAAACATACATATACATATCATATATGTCCATGTAGATGGCGTGATCTTCCTTCCTTCTATTTCTTTCTTTTAGTTAGGGTTCTTAGTAGATCTTCTTATGATGTTATTTCAATTTAAGCTCCAGATAATCCTTCTTGCCTTAATTACATCCTTGGTGGATCCTGCATATTTTTTTATTAGTTTGTCATTATTAAAATATATTATATTAATATAAGAGGCTAACAATCTCCAAAATTTTGATAATGACAACTAATAAACATTAAGTGACTTTCATGTATTTGTAGTCGGTCAACTACTTCTTTCTTATTGACTCCTTAGCATTATCATTAGTTGACTTTTGTGTATAATATTGAATGGATGACCCCTCCCTCCCCCCTTCCTTGAATAGGTAGTCAAGAAATCAATGCTTACCTAAAAAGTAGGCAAGGGTGTTGTGCATATTGTTACAAAAGTGTTTATAAGACTTTTTAACATTTTTGGAGAAGCTAGAGTAGGAGTTTTGGAAAGATATGGCAAGCTCGTTGTGGGAAGAGTTGGCTTTGGATTTGAAAGAGTAAACCTTAGTAAATAAAATGTTAAAAACTTAGCACCCTCCTTAAATTCATCAATTTCCAAGCGCACTTTTCTCCCATCAGTTTTGGCTCCCTTACTCGTTGTAACAACCTACTAGTCGACTCCAAGAGAATCTACAATCCTACTTTTATAGTCTTGTGACATTCCTTGATTTCCTCTATTTATTTCATCACAAGGAGTATAGGGATAGAAATATTTTTACTTACCTAGGGTAGATCAATCTTTGCCTTGGATAACTCCTTCTTTCACTATTCAGTGTTGATCAGGACATATCCCATGCTAGCAAAGATTTTAGAATCATATGTGGAAGAGACTTTGACAGTATGGTACTTAAAGAGACCAATAGAGTAGTAAATGAGGATTCTTGTAATCAATAATCCTAGGGTAAGCTAGTACAGTTTTGGGCTTCTACAACATTCTCCAACATATATTCACGGAACCATACAAACCTATTGGTTTTGTATTTTTCAACCATGTAGTACAACAGAAAAACATCTCGATAAGTGACATTGATAAGGGAAAATTTCCTTAGGATTAGGATGGTGGCGATAGTGTCAGCCAAAATTTTGTATTTAAAGAAAAGTTACAGCCATACCAAAATTTGATAAACTAAGTTCTAGGTCAGAGACAACCTTCTTGGCCTTATTAAAGCCAACCTTAAAATTTCCAGGCCATGTACCATTCATAAAAGGAATAACCCTAGAGAACTTAGTGTCAAAAAAATTCTCAAACAAAATATAATTTAGAATGATTGTGTTCCCAAGCCCATGATTTTTCAACTCACCACTCTCTTGGAAAAGCCAAAGATTTTTATAAAACATGCACATAGGTTCCTCATAAACTTGCATACCACAAAGAAAAAGTACAAATGATAAGTCTTGGGCTTTGAAAAAATAACTTACATTGCAATGATATTAATTTAATTGAGAGAGATTCGCTATGCTTTTGAGCAAAAAAATGCAATTTTTGAAGGCTACAATATTTTTCCATTGTGATACAATCCAAAACTTATGCACATCCTTTAGTGAAAGAGAGTCTAGAGGAGAGAGGCGAGTTTTCTGGAGGGATGAATTAGGGTTTGAGCTAAACATTTTTTATGGATAATTGATTGTAGGGATTGAGAAAAAGCTTCCTTAGAGGACCCCTATATAAGTAATGGTTCATGACTATTGGAATGGCAATCCGAGGGACTCCTTGTAAGATTTCACATAGACCCTATTTAGGTTATTGGAGGAATAAGAGAAACAAAGTTGAAGAGGGTATAAAAAGAAAAGAAAGAAGGTAAAATGGTGGGAAGGTGAAATAAGATGAAGTGAATGAAGGTGTCTAATAAAGATAAAGGGGTGCAGTCATATCATAAAGTGAAAAGGTAAAGTAAAAAGTAATTAAGGAGAGAGAGAAGATAAGGTGGTCGAAGCATGAAATGGGGTGGATAAAAAGGTAATGATGATGATTCAGAAGGGTAAAATTGAACATGTTTAAGGAAAAATATTTAGATTTCTTTTTCCAAAATAAAGGACAATGCAATTAAATATCATTAAATCATGTAATACTGAGATTTTTTCTTAAGAAATAGAATCTTTCTTCTAACAAATGTTTAGTAAAAATATCATAAATTTGACTTTCAAAATCAACAAAATTTTAAGAAAAGTCTCCATTTTCTACATGATCACGAATAAAATCATGTGTTTAGCTCTAGAATAATGCATCATATATTTAGATAGACTTATTGTACTAGTATTATCATACATGATAGGTAAAAATTTGAAAGATAAATTAATATCATGTAATTGATCCGTAATCCTTAGAATATAAGTTCCATAATTTCCAATGGCTATGTATTCAGCTTTGGTTGTTGATAGAGTGATTGAAGTCTGTTTCTTACTATGCCATGAGATTAAGGCACCACTAAGAATTTGGCAGGTTTCTCTATTACTCTTTCTATCATTTTTCAATGTAAAATCAGCATCTGAATAGCCAACTAAGTACAAATTAGATGAATGAGGGTACCGTAGCCCAATATCCTATGTCCTAATAAGATAGAAAATAATTCTTTTGATGACAGTCAGATGAGTTCCCTGGCAGCTGACTAAAACATTACATATTTGAAAACACCAAACATAACTTTTGGTCAGCTTAAAGTCAAGTATAGTAGTGATCCAATCATTCCTCTGTATGTCATTTCATCAACATCTCTTTTGTATGTGTTTGAATTAAGATTTGTTGAGGGACTCATTAGAGTTTGAAATGCCTTTTATTTTTCCATTCAAATTTTTTTGATAATGTCTCTCATGTATTTGACTAATAAAAGTACCTTTGGGAGTTTTCTTGATTTGTAATCCTAAGAAGAATGTGAGTTCCACCATTCCCCGTGAGACTCATTTCAAATTCTACTTTGAAAAGATTTTCAAAATCATCACACAGAGAGGTGTTACGACTACCAAAAATAATGTTATCATCTTACATTTGTACAATGAGTAAATTGGAGTCCAATTTTTGATTAAAAAGAGTAGTATCTATTTTTACCTCTTTGAAAATTATTATTTTATAGAAAAGTACTCAACCTTTCGTACAAAGCTTTTGGAGATTGTTTAAGACCATAGAGTGATTTGAGAGTTTTAAAATGTGACTAGGATAAGAGGGATCTTCAAAACTAGGAGGTTGGGTGACGAAGACCTATTCATGAATAAATCATTTTAGTAAAGCATTCTTAACATTCATTTGATAAAACTTAAATCATTTGAATACATCAAATGCTAACAAAATTTGAATTAATTCCAACCTTGATACAGGAGCAAAATTTATATTGTAGTCAATACCTTTCTTCTAGGAGTAGTCTATAGCTACTAACCTAGCCTAATTTTGGATGACCGTGCCTTCTTTATTCTATTAATTTTGTAGACCCATTTGGTTCAAACACTTGAGCAATTCTTTGATCATTCAACTATATTCTAGACTTTATTACGTTCACCCTAATCTTATTCTTCTTTAATGGCTTCAACCCGAGATTCATCTTAGAGGTCCTCATCCACCTTTTCAGGTTTAATTTAAGACACAAATGCTACTGATGCTTGTTTTCTTAGTGAGGCTCTCTTTTGTATATGATCATTTGAACTTCTAATGATAAAACTATATTAAAAATTTGCACTATGTCTCCATTTTCTTTCAATATTTGTTTTTGATATTTTAGTAGACTGTCTATAGGTAGTGTTGCTCGTGTTGAGGATAGTAAGAAGAAGTTAGTTCAGGAAGTTAATCAGTTTTCCCAACTAGGTGTTCGCTTAGTCGATTCAGCAAAAGGTAGTGTATGGGTTCAGAACAGTTTAGAATCATCTCTAGTTTTTAAAGTAAAGGAAAAGCAGAATAGAAATCCTAGTTTAGTCAAGTTGAAAAAGTCAGTCAGAGATCAGAAGATGGAGGTTCTCTCCCAAGGGGGAGATGGTGTTTTGCATTACTAGGGTCGTCTTTGTGTGCCAGGTATGGATGACTTGAGGAAATAAATTCTTGTAGAGGCACATAGTGCATATTACACAACTAATCCAGGGGCCACTAAGTTGTACCGTAATTTTTGGGAGATTTATTGGTAGAGTGGGATGAAGAGAGATATTGTAGAATTCGTGGCTAAGTGCTCAACATGTCTGTAAGTTAAGATTGAGCATCAGAAGTCATGTGGGTCCATGTACGAGTTCAGTATCCCTACTTGGAAGTGGGAAGAAGTGAACTTGGACTTTGTGATGGGTTTGCCTCATACTCGTCATCAACATAATTTAGTTTAGGTCATCATAGTTAGATTGACCAAATCAGCTCATTTCCTTCCTTTCCATACCTCGCATTCAGTTGAGGATTATGCCAAACTCTATATTAGAGATTTGGTTAGATTACACGGTGTTTAATTGTCCATTGTCTCACATAGAGGTGCCCAGTTCACCTATCATTTCTAGAAGGCATTCCAAAAGGGTCTTGGTACCCGAGTTCATCTCAGTATAGCATTTCATCCCCAGACAAATGTATCAAGAGAAAAGGACCATTCTGACTTTGAAAGATATGTTGGTAGTGTGTGTGATAGATTTTAAAGGTAGTTGGGATAATTACTTGCCTTTGATTGTTTTTTCATACAACAATAGCTATTATTTTGGCATCCAGACGGCTCCATTTGAAGCTCTCTATGGTAGTAGATATAGATCTCTAATAGCTTGGTTTGAGATGGGTGAGGTCATAGTTATAGGGCCTAACCTAGTATTTGAAACCTTAGAGAAAGTTCAGTTGATCAGAGAGAGGCTCAAGACATCACAGAGCCAATAAAAATCATACGTTGATGTATGAAAAAAGGATCTCAATTTTGAGATTAACGATTATGTGTATTTAAAAATCTCTCCCATGAAGGGAGTAAAGAAGTTCGGCAAGAAGGGAAATCTCAGTCCCCGATATGTCGGTCCCTTCAAAATTCTCAATCGCTTCGGCAAAGTACCTTACAAGCTTGAATTGCCTTCAGATTTATCTTCAGTCCATCCAGTGTTCCATGTCTCCTTGTTAAAGAAGTGCATAGGTGACCCAGCAGTTATAGTCCCTATAGAGGGCATAGAAGTTCAGAGCAACCTCTTTTTTGAAGAGATTCCAGTCAAAATCCTTGACTATCAAACTCGCAGATTGAGGAACAAAGAAGTTCCTCCAGTCAAAGTTCTTTGGCAGAATTAGTCCATTGAGGGAGCTACTTGGGAAGAAGAAGAAAACATACAGACCAAGTAGCCTTACCTCTTCTTAACTAATCTAAACTCATCCTAAGGTAATGGCTTTCCTTAAGCGTATTTAGTTTCATGCTCAGATTTCCATTACAAACTTGGTAACATTTACCTTTGCATATATAGTTATATGTTCATGAGTCAGTTCAGTCATATGTTCGTGCTTCAGATATGCATAATCAATATGAGAAACTCAACTTATCAGTACTCACAGTCATGTATTCATGGACTATCTCAGTTATGTACTCATGCATTAGATATGCAAGTTTAGTGTGATAATTTAGTATATCAGTAATATCAGTCCAACAGTCATGTCCCAGATTTTCAGGTCCAATAAGTATATTCATCCTACTAGTACTCTTAGTTTAGTCAGTATCATTCAAGGTAAATGTTGCCACGAGAGAGATATTGTAAGACCCTGCAAAATTCCTAGCTTAATTTAGTCGTTTAAGATTGTTAAGGGGTCCCAAACTTCGAAAATTCTAGCTAACTATTCATACTTAGTTTATTATAGGCCTTCGAAAGCTGATAATCTAATTTCGCGGCCATAAAGACCTTTATATATCAATATTTTAGTTAAATCATGATCGGGAAGGTCAATAGGTGTGCTCGGGCAAGTTTTAGATTTTTTGGACTTCTTTTGAAACTCCTTTGGAATCCCAAAATAGTGTACCAATGCGATCTTGGTGTGTCGCATGGCCTATCACATTGGTTAATATTTTTCCCAACTACCAGCGTCACTTTCTAGTGAGTCGGCGCGATCTTGGCACGATGCATTGGAATTGCATCAGTGCTATTGATGTGCTGCGTCGACCTACGCGTCGGCAATCCAGTTTTCACTCATTAAAAGATTGTATTCTAGGAGGTATCTGGGTCTTTTCCTCTTAAATCTCATCCCCCAAAACACAAAATTTAATACCCTAGGAAGCAAATAAACCCATTTTTCTCAATTTCTCTTAAGAACAAGCCTTAGGGTTTTTAAGTTTCAAATCAAGAACTCAAGATTCCACCATTAATTTTCAAAAATTCTTCAACAAGGTATGTAAAGTGTTTATCCAAGGTTCCCTTCTACCCTTGAAGTTCAAGAAACTTCTTTTAAAAATATGAATTTTGATTTCCATGTTGTGGGTTTGAATGTAATCATGTTGATGTTGTGGTATGTGTTCCAAGTTGAAATATTTATGTATTTCTTGATATTATGATAGCATCTAAGTTGAATTTCGATTCTCTTTTATTGAAACCCTTGAATTATGAAGTCCTGGTGTATTAGCATTATTTTTTATGTCCAAGTTTAAAGCTACGCCTACAATGTGTTTAATAAAATGCTAAATTGAGACTATGGTGATTTTGTGATCCTTTGGTGGTCTATATGATGAACTTATGCTATACCCACATGTTCGAAATGTCTTTCATGTTAAATCTATACCTTATATGTGTTTGATGGAATGTTCATGAGATTGGTTTAATGAAATTATTATGTATTAGTATGCATTCATATTCATGTGCAAGTTCATTACTTTCAAATGATTGATGAAATGCCTCATAGATTGTATTATGAGTTGTTGACTATTGTCAAGTATTCAAGAATTGTCATGTCTTATTATTTTTATGCTATCGAGTCTGGGGGGGTATTTAATACTCAACAATTTAGTTATGTGCCTAGAGCCAGTGTCAGGTACAGAATAGTCTCAATCATGTCATCATCAGTAGTACTCTAGTTTAGTTGTAGAACTCAGGAATACTCAGTAAGCTCTGTATTAATCTAGTCCCATTCAATATTCAGTTGAGTCCTCAGTAAACTCAGTGAGATAACAAAACTCAGTAGTATTTCGTCAGTCAATGGAACTCAATAAACTTAACTAAGTACAATTAATAAGTACAATTAGGAACAGATCAGTCTAGCCTGGTATGAACTAGGAAATCCGTTCAGTGTCTATTCAGTTGGGAGTAGGATTCAGCACCGAGTGAACCCAAGAATGGGGAATCACCTACCAACAGAGGGTGTGATGTCCTTATATTCAAGAACTACGTAGCCAGCATAGGTTGAGACATCAAAACCTGCTAGTTAAGTATTGATGAGGTGGCTTAACCTGACAGTTGAGGGTCCCACCATTTTCATTTAAGAACCTGCCAAATGAGGGTATCTCTTCAGTGTCTTTACTCGTGGCACGATACTAACACCCTTCGAACTAGGGTTACAGGTTGGACCCTGAATGTATTGCAAAAAGGGGCATGTCAGTTAGATGATTACCTCCCAAAGTCTTAGTCTTAATATTCAGTAAAGAACTTAGATAGTTCTATAGATTTCAGGACTGTTAGATACAGTTACACAACTCAGTACAGAACTCAGCTATTTCCATCAGAAATAGGACTGTCAGACACAGTCACTCAATAAATAGTATATTAATTATCAGTTATATCAGTTATCAGTAATCTATTTCATTAGTAAGCTCAGTATTCAGAATCGTTAGACTTCAGTTACAGTTATGTATTCATGCTTGTATTCTCACTCAATATTGTTCATGTTGTTCAATCATTTATAGTTCATGCATATGAACCGCTGCATTCATCCCTACCTAACTTTACATAACAGTATATTCACACGTACTAATGCATACTTTTCATTGTGTTATGGTGTTTTATACCATAGGTTCAGACATACGGGCCCCAGAGCAGTCTTAGCTGTTCAGACATTCAGCCAGCAGTAGTAGACTAGCAGTGAGTCCTCATCATTCAAGGATATCCGTTTATTTTATTATCTCATTAGATTCTGGATTTCAGTAGATGGAGTTAGTTGGGGGATTGTCCCATCAACTCCTTATTTAGACAGTTTAGTTTAAAGCATTTTCAGACTAGATGTTTAGACAGTATTCAGTATTTCATATTTTGATGTTTTATTAGACTTTATCATTTTCTTTTCATCAATATTACATTTTTGAACCTTATGGCATTTCAACCTATTATTCTACATTATATAGAATTATTACTCAGTTTTTGCTGCAGGTATCAGTCATGGATTAGCTTGTGGTCCTTCAAGATTATGAGCATCATTTAGCGTTCGGGGTACCAGACTCGAGGAGTTACAAGAACACAAAGATTTATCCTAATTCAGATCATCGGTACAATGCCTACTCCTGTCCCTTTGGGTTTCAAGGATTTCTTTAGCGCTTTCAATATGAGAATGAAGATATAGAGTAGTTGCATAATTTTTGAATATTATTTTTCTATACAGATATTATGACACAACCTCGATTGGAAAACTAAAAACTAACTTTGTAGTTTTATAACTATTGTAAATTGGAACATTACAAAGCTTTGTGAATACTAAAAAATTAGACAGATGGCTATATTCCTATAAAGTTTAGCAGTTGGATGTTTGTCTTCAGTCTTCTTTTTAAAGTCTTCATCTTGTTTGGCTTTTTGGAACTAAAAGGAAAACCTAAGTTATTTCTTCTTAATAAGGGATTTGAATTGATTCCTTGATTAAGGATTCACATTATATGGTACGTTCATATCAGATATGTCCATACGTATTATATGAACTTCGTTTCTTGGATGTTGACCTACAACTATTTATGTTTATATAAGATATGTCCATGTAGAGGGTGTGATATTCCTTCCTTCATGGCTCCTTGTGAATGTGTTTTCTATGTTTGTTCTATGATTGCCTTTAGTATGATTGACTTCCTTTTAGTTTGGGATCTTATGAAATCTTCTCGTGATGCTATTTTAATTTTTGCTCGGTAATGACCCTCCAGGTTATTTCCTTGATTTTCATGTATTTTCAATATTTCAATCCTTCCCACAGGAGCTACAGGTCATTTATGACTTACTGGAACTGTCGGTTTGGTTATCAAACTATTTGTTTGGATTTTAGGCTCATTTCCTATTTTAGAGATTTTGTTGTTTAGGATTTGGTCTCAAATTGAAAATCCCAATGGATGACCTCGAATCTGAATTTTGAAAGTGCCATCAAGTTTGAAACATTGATTTTAGCCTAGGGGGACCCTTGGTTCAGGTCTTGAGGCATCCAAAGTTATTTTGGCATATTAGGCGGATTATATAAAAAATGGAACCATAGGTGTGGGCCCTATATTTAGTATAAATGATCTCAAATGAATGTTTTTATGATTCCATTAGATTTGAAACGTGTTTTACAATGAAATTTCACTAATGAATCATGTTCATAGGGTTCTGGAAGAGTGTTGATGGTCAAAAATAAGTTTTTGACTTTGTTGCTGCTGGTGTGTTTATGAAAGTGAACCTTTGCCCATTTGACTTAGTCGCTTAAGAAACATTTTTACCCTCTGATCAGGTCACTTAAGTGATCAAAGTATTTTTTTACATGACCCAAAACCGGGCCTTGTCGTATAGGAATTTCGAGCCCAACAAAGAGATTGCCCCATTAGCCTAACCTAACATCACATCAATCCATAAGTGTTGGATGGACTCCGAACATAAAACAAGATAGCATAAATAATACTAATACTCATAACTTAAGAATGTCTACTCTTTCCATTAATGTCACCAAACTAAACCAATATACCCAAGGACACAGTCATCCACAAAACCTCTACAAATCCTATGTCTATAATACGTTGGGACGTGTTCTCGACAATAGCCAAAAACTAAGTCTAAAACAAGTCTATGACATAAGATAGAAAGACCATGAAATATATGTCTTCTAAAGTATGGAAGATCACCATTTCAAAGTCAACACACAAACCGCTTCAACACCTGGTCACTATGCAGGAAGAGAAAAAAAAAAAGCTCCGCCCCCTATGTTGCATGGGGACATAGTGTACGAACATGGTTAGTGGTTAGAACGCAAGAATGTAACTCAAGGATAACGATAAAATAATGTCATAATTCTACAAAAATTCAAACCATCACATGCAATCATATTTATATACATTGGAATATACGTAGATATATAGATACATCAAGTGCCGGGAAAAGGAACAAGACCTTGACATGCATTTCAAAGCACCCAATCATGAACCATGAAGTGGAAGAATCAAACCTCCCACTCACATAGCTAAGGGATTTTGAACTTCCCGGTTATAATAAGCAAGAGGAATCTAACCTCATGCAGTTTTATTAAGCAAGTGGACTCTAACCACAAATCATTTCATTAAGCAATGGGACTCTAACCACAAGTCATTTTATTAGATAAGTAGATTGTAACAACAAGCCATCTTATTAAGCAAGTGGATACTAACCACAATCCATGATGTCCATTACTAGTAGATATTGGGACTCTAACCCTTGGTCCATGCATTCACATCCACTCAGTTCAACATTTAAGGACTCTAACTCACTTAGCTAATTCAAGCCATCAAGGTTACAATTCAATACGACATATGACCATAGGATCTTTATGAACTACTAATTAATCAATTATTTTGATAGGCCAATGCCTTAGTTTCAATAACCATTCAAGTCAAATTGTGGTCATCAATACCTTTAATGAATCATTCATTATTCATTAGCATTCTTACACCAAGATTTAGTTCAAACATAATTCAATGTCAAGTTTAGGGACTGAAACACCTTTTAACCAATAAAACTACAAAGGTTACTAATTAACTCATTACATGGCCAACAATGACTTTACAAAGTCATAACCAATCATTATTACTCATTAAGCCATTGCCTTAGTTCAACACTATTAACATGTAACTAGTTATTTCTCTTATACATTTTCACAAACACCTTGAGGGCATAAATTTACCATGACCAAAACCCAAGAGAAAACCATCAATATTACGGTTAATAATGACCCATTTGGTAAACCACAATCAACAAGTACCCACATGTGCTAACCATCACCACAAACATGTATAAATACAAGTTTAAACAAGAATAGACAATACTCATCACTATGCTTGAAAACCCGTAACATTTGTTTCAACTTCCATTCAAGAACCAAAATCAATGTCTAAAACACATTTTATTTAAGAAATAACAAGGAGGGAAGAGTCATATTCCATATACAAGATGATTCACATAAAAAACTTGACCCCTTTAGCCTCTAGATAAATACTTCTTTAAACTCTAGCCTCCAATCTTGTTAAAGAAGTTTTTAGAGGATTTTGGAATGTTGTGATCTTGTCCAGGTAAAGAATAAAGGGAAAAAAATGTTATAAGTTATGGGTCATAAGGGGTTCGGGCAGGAAATGTCTAAAATGTCCATTGCTTAAAAGCTGAAAATTAAACCTAGGAGGGTACGACTAACCTCCCGTAAGTTGTACCCTAGGGTATGAGTGGTAACCTTACTCGTACCTTAAACCTCTCCTTGGACCCCCATACTAATCAATATATGACCATAGAAGGCCAAGTCATACCCTAAGGTATGAGAAGTACCATACAACTTGTACCCTTGACAGAATACACTAGGTCAAGCTCAAGACATCTTATAACATGCCTACTTACTACTAGTACCCTATCATACGACTAGGGAGAGGCCAAACCATACCTTGGACAAAGTTTTATCAACCAAAACTGATCATCATACGAGAGGGTGGCTAGTAGACCGTGCCATAGTATAGGAGAGTTATGCTCAAACCTTACCTTATCTAGAATCTCAAACTTAGGAAATTCTCTAAGGGTTCAAAGCCAAGTTGTTTGAATTTGCCCCCACTTAGATCATCCGTCCTCGAATGATAAGTAAGGAAAGAACAAGCACAATTTAACACATTAGGACACATCAAACTCACCATTATCCAAGTTAGAAAACAAAGAATGCAACTAAGATAAGTAAATCAACACATAACTCCAGCATGGGTTTCTAGAACGAAAAACAAATATGGAACTTGGACTTCATGTTCTCTTCTGCCTCCCAAGTAGCTTCCTCAGATATTTGGTTCCTTCATGGAACCTCCATCGAATCCACTTCTTTCGTTCGTAACCAGCAAACTTGTCGATCCAAGATCCTCATTGGGACCTCCTCATAGGACAAAAAGTCTAAAATACCAACATCATCTAAGGGAATAACTAATGAAGGATTACCTATACATTTCTGGAACATGGACACATGGAATACTAGATGAATAGAGCTCAAACTAGAGGGCAACTCCAACTCATAAACAATATTACCAGACATCTTCAAAATCAAATATGGACCAACATACTGGGGACTAAGCTTCCCCTTCTTACCAAACTGCATCACTCTTTTTATGGGAGATACTTTAAAAAATACCCAATCGCCAACATTAAATTCCAAATCCCTACGCCTCATATCTGCATTGGACTTTTGGTAGATTTCAGCATATTTTAACATATTATGAATTATCTTTGCCTTCTCTAAGGCTTGGTGAACCAAGTTAGGGTAAAGTAACTTACCCTCACTAACATCGTACACCTAATAGGAGAACAAAACTTCCTCCCATACAATGCCTTAAAAGGAACCATACAAAAGTTAGAATGGTAACTATTGTTATAGGAAAATTCAATCAAAGGCAAATAATCATACCAACTACCACCATAATCAAGCACACAAGAGCAGAGAATATCTTAAAAAGTTTGGATGGTCCTCTCTACTTGTCCATCCGACTGTAAGTGAAAAATGGTACTAAGGGACACCTTAGTCCCCAAGATTTACAGGAACGACTTCCAAAAGTGAGATAAGAATGGAGTACCACGATCCAAGATGATAGAAATCAGGGCATCATGAAACTTCACAACCTCTATAAGATACAACATAGCATAATCCTCTACCGAATAACTAGTCCTCACTGGTAAGAATTGAGTAGACTTGGTCATCATATCAACAATAAACCAAATAAAATCAGATTGATTCTGAGATCAAGGAAGACCGGTAATGAAATCTTAATCACACCCACATCTATTCAGGCAACTCAATCTCTTGGTACAAACCCATATGTCTCAAATTCTTAACTTTTACTTATAGAGATATATAACACCCCGATTTTCTAAAACGAAATCCTACACGGTGCTTATGACCCCAAAGGACCACAAGCTAACCCATGACTAATATTTGTACTTGTAAACTGCATAATATTTATGTAAAATATGGAAAACATCAAAAATAGGCCATAAGGTTCAACAGAATAAAATATTTGACAAATCACAACATCCATATGGGGTAATAAATACCCAAAACAACTAAAGTTTGAAACAAATCTGAACTAAATCTTAAAGCCTCTAAATGTTGTCTGAGTAAGGAGTTGAAGAAATATGTCTCCAACTAACTTTGCAAAATAAAAGATAACCAAAGAAAATAAATGAAGTTAAATTATATCATCCTCAAATAAAGAGGACTCACTGCAACTCTGTATACTGAAATGCGACTGCTACTGCTGATCTAGCACTCGTGGCTCAGAACCTATGGTGCAACATAAAAGAAAGCACCATAGCACAAATATGTCAGTACACCTAAAAGTACTAAGTATCTGAGTGAGGTAGGCTATATGCAAAAGGGCTTACATGTATGAGCAGTGCTAACTGAATGACTAATATGAACGTGAGAGTGCAAACATATATACATAGTAACTTAGATTGTGAATACGTGATATCTAGATCTGTACGCTAATACATAGTTTATTGATACCTAACATGACTAATACTGGGATTTTTAATAACATGGATGACTGTGTTTGACAATCCTAAATTTGATGGACGACCTGAGTTTTGCGCTGTAATTGAATTGACTATATCTGACAGTCTTGGTATACTAAAAGCTGAAGAACTATCTAAGTTATTTTACTGAGAATAAGACTAAAACTATGAGAGGTAGTTGTTTAATCGGCATGCCCCAAATGTGCTATAATAGCAGAGTTGGGGTCCAATCTGTGCCCTGATTAGAAGGGTGTCAATACCACACCACTGGTAAGGATAAGTTGTGAGTGACCCTTATCTGGTCGGTTACTCTAATAAGAATGGTGGGACCCTTGTCAGATAGGTCAAACCACCTTATCAACCCTAATCTGACAGGTTAAGATGACTCAACCTACATTGGCTACATAGTTCTGGAACACAAGGTTGACTGCTAAGAATCATACCCTTACTTTTAGGAGAGTTCCATCCTTGGGTTCACTCAGTGCTAAATTCTACTCCTATATGAAGAGATTGAGCATGATTAACTGACTATACATGGTCTGAGTAACTGACTTTTGTTGACTGATAGAATAGTACTATTATCTGAGAATTAATTAAGATCATGAAATTTCTCAGATTTCCTGAGTATATGACTATCTGAGTTCTATAGATCATGGATTGACTGAGAGTATCATGATAACATGACATGGCTCTAGGAACACAACTATATTTTTTTGGTACAAGTACCCCCAGGACTCGATGAAAGGAAACTGACACCCATGACTAACTTGATCATAAGAATACAGTCCACAATTCACAATATCATAAGTAGGGGATTTCATACTACACTTGGTTCTCAGCATCTTATACATGGAAGGGGATGCGCACAACATGTATATACTCACGTTGCTTTAATATCATGCTGATTCCATATCACAACAATAACACACAATAATAACGTGGAGTTCATGTAGAGTCATAAAGAATAGAACATGGGCTTGTCATTTAAGCACTATTAAGTTATAAAAACATGGATTCTATCAGTCTTGACATTTTATCAAACACCTTACATGCGTAAATTTGGGCATAGGTATACTTATTAATTTGACCATCTTAATCCATCCAAAATTTATGGGTTTCAACTAACCTACTAACATGCTCATAAAAAACACATCAACATACAACTTTGAATCCAAACTACAATCATTAACATGAATATAGTCATAACACAATAAGGAAATAACAATTTATTATTTAAAACATGATTCTTGAGCTCCATGGATGAAAGGGATCCATGGATGAACACTACGCATACCTTAGTGATTGAATCTTGAAATAGATCTAATATTTCTGAAGGTTCTTGAAGAAATCCTTAGGCTTGGTCTTGATTTTTCTTGACTAGGGTTTAACCCTTTTTAGTGAGAATGTTCTTGTTCTTGAGGAGATGATTTCGAGAGGAAACCCTAATCTTGTGGTTGAGAGTGTATAAGAGAGCTTTTTGAGATGTTTAACTAAATTAAATGGCAGATAATGCGTGCCTTGAGGGTTATAAGTCATGGGAAGTGAAGGAAAAAGACCAAAATACCCTTGCAAAAACATCCCTCAGTTCCTGAAATAAATAATTGATGACATTCATGACAAGTCGTCAAGCTGGTGATAAGTCATCATAAAATGTCTTCACAAAAAGGTGAAATCTTGATTTTCTAGTTAAGGTTGACGACATTGGTGATAGGCCGTCACAGGCATGACGACTTATCACAAAATGTCATCACTGGGGTTGGAAATCTGTCTAGGGCTAACGACATTGGTGATAAGTCGTCATGCCTGTGATAGCTTATCACGAATGTCGTCACTCAGTTTCCCAGCCTGACATGCTGGAGTAAAATGTGCATAACTCCTTGCTATGCTATTGGATTTAGGTAAAATTGATATCATTGGAAATATAATTAAATTATCTATCTTTTGGTGGGTTATGAACTCAGAAATTCATAGCATAACGAGAGATATTCTTATTTGAAATTGACTACACCAATATCTTTCTCAAGAATTCAATCACTAAGGAAATATTTTAATTCGTCTATTAGCTAGGACACTTTTGAGGCCTTAATAGACATCAACCTTGATTATAGCACTACCTAAGCACTAAAATTTATTACTCATGAGTTAAAAGCATGATCCTAAAAATGTTTAAAATTTTGGGGTGTTACAATATACCCCCTATAGGAACATTTGTCCTCGAATGAGACTGACTAAGCTGAGATTACTAATGTACTGGGTTTACTTAAGGGTTGCAACATCTTAAACATGATGACATGACTGACCTAAGTGATAAGCTGAATGTATCTGAACATACTGAACATTCATATCTGATGCATAACTGACAAACTAAATTCATGCATATCTGATGCATGATTACGTGACTGAACTATTACATGTATGCATGACCGTATGCAATAATATTTAGTACCAAATTCGTAAATGGAATTCTGAACATGAAACTAAATAAGCTTAAGGAGAACTATTACCTTAAGCTTGATCTGAATTAGTGGAGAAGAGGTGATGATACTTGGTACGTATATCTGTTTTTGCTTCCCAAGTAGCTCCCTTAAAGGAATGGTTCCACCAAAGAACTTTGACTAGAGGAACTTTTGTGTTCCTCAATCTACGGATATGATAGTCTAAGATTTCAAATAGAATCACTTTATAAGAGAGGTTGTTCTAGATATGCATGCTCTGAGTAGGGAATACAACTGAAGGGGCACCTATGCACTTCTTGAGCAAAGAGACATAGAAGACTGGATGAACTGAAGCTAGATTGAAGGCAATTCGAGCTCATAAGCTACCTTGACCAAGCAACTGATAATTTTGAAAGGACCGATATATTAGGGACTGAGCTTTCCCTTCTTGTTGAATCTCTTCACCCCCTTCATAGGAGATATCTTAAGATAGACAAAATCATCAACTTCAAATTCTAGATCCTTTCTATGAACGTAAGCATAAAACTTCTGTCGGCTCTGAGCAGCCCGAAGTCTTTCTCTGATTAACTGAACCTTTTCTAAGGCATCAAACACTAAGTCAGGCCCTATGACTGAGGCCTCACTGACTTCGAACCAACTGATTGGAGATCTATATATCCTACTATGGAGAGATTCGAACGGAGCCATATGAATACTGTAATGATAGCTATTGTTGTATGCAAACTCAATCAAAGGAAAGTGGTCATCCCAACTTCCCTTAAAATCAATTGCACATGCCCTTAGCATATCTTCTAGAGTCTGAATGGTCCTTTCTGCTTGACCATCTTTTTGAGGATGAAAAGTTGTACTGAGATAAACTTGGGTACCAAGACCCTTTTGGAATGTTTTCTAGAAATGAGAGGTGAACTGAGTACCTCTGTCTGAGATAATAGATAGTGTAACACCGTATAATCTGACCAACTCACTAATGTAGAGTTTGGCATAATCCTTGGCTGAATAAGAGGTATGGACTGGAAGGAAATAAGCTGACTTGGTTATCCCATCTACAATGAACCAAACTGAATCATGCTAATGATGAGTTCGATGTAAACCCATCATGAAGTCCATGTTCACTTCTTCCCACTTCCAAGTAGGAATAGTGAACTCTTACATTGAACCACTAGGCTCTTGATGCTCTATCGTAACCTGCTGATATATAGAGCACTTAGTTACAAAAGCTACAACATCTCTCTTCATCCCACTCCACCAATAGATCTCTCGAAAGTCACGGTACAT
The DNA here is from genome assembly GCF_002878395.1 of Capsicum annuum. Lineage (NCBI taxonomy): Eukaryota > Viridiplantae > Streptophyta > Magnoliopsida > Solanales > Solanaceae > Capsicum > Capsicum annuum. Next base: position 130,354,924 of record NC_061114.1, on the reverse strand, counting down.
CTTAGTGGCCCCTGGATGAATAGAGTATCGTGCACCATGTGCCTCTGCAAGAATTTGCTGCCTCAAGTAATCCAAAGCTGGAACACAGAGATAACCCTGGCAACGAAGGACTCTATCTTCCCCTTGGGATAAAACCTTAACCTTCTGATCTCTGATTGACTCTTTTAGCTTGACAAGGCTAGGATCCCTGTCTTTCTTTTCTTTTACCTCGAAAACTAGAGAAAATTCTGAACTACTCTGACCACATAAACCACCCTCAGAAGAATATACAAAGCAAACACCTAGTCTGGCAAGCTGATGAATTTCTTGAGCTATCTTCTTTTTGCTATACTCAATGTGAGAAACACGACCCATGAAAAGTCTACTGAGAGCGTCACCACAACGTTGTCCTTGGTTGGATGGTAAAGGAAACTCATATCATAATTTTTCAAAAGCTATAACCACCTTCTCTAATGATGATTGATATCTTTCTGAGAAAAGATATATTAGAGACTCTTATGATCTGTGAAAACATCTACATGAACTCCGTATAGATAATGCCTCCAAATCATTAAGAAAAATACTATGGCTGCTAACTCAAGATCATTAGTAGGATAATTCTTCTCATGGGGCTTTAACTATCTGCAGGTGTAGGCTATGACCTTACCATGCTGCATGAGGACACAACCTAGACCCACTCTAGATGCAGCACAATACACTACGAAGCCATCTGAACCATCTGGAAGAGCTAGAACTAGAGCCGAGGTGAGTCGAGTCTTCAACTCCTGAAAACTCTTCTTGCAAGAATCTGACCACTGAAACTTAACCTTCTTTTGAGAAAATCTTGATATAAGGGATGCATTAGAAGAAAATCCCTTAACAAACCGTCTATAATAGCCATTCAAACCTAAGAAACTCCTAATATATGATGGAGAGACAGGGCGAGGCTATTTTCTTACCACTTCGGTCTTCTGAGGATCTACTCTAATGCCATTGCCAGAAATAATATGGCTAAGCAATGTTATTTCCTTAGCAAAAACTCACATTTACTGAATTTGCCAAATAGCTGGTGATCTCTGAGGTTCTGAAGAACAATTCTGAGATTGTATACATGATCGCGCTCTATGCGGGAATAGACCAGGATATCATATATGATAACTATGACGAACATGTCCAATTACTACTTGAACACATGGTTTATCAATTCCATAAAAGCGGCTGGGGCATTGGTAAGATCAAAGGACATGACTAGAAACTCTAAGTAACGATACCGAGTATGGAAGGTTGTCGTCGGGATGTCACATTCTCTAACTCTGAGCTAATTATAGCATGATCAGAGGTCTATCTTGGAGAAATAACTGGCACCCTGAAGTTGGTCAAACAAGTCATCTATCCAAGGAAGAGGATACTTGTTATTGATCGTGACTTTATTAAGCTAACGGTAATTAATGCATATCCTGAGAGAACCATCTTTCTTATGCACGAATAATATTGGTGCGCCCCATGGGGAAATGCTAGGTCTAATGAATCCCTTATCTAAGAGTTCCTTCAACTGTTCTTTTAGTTCTCTAAGTTCTGCTAGTGTCATTCTATATGGTAGAATAGAAATAGGCTGAGTATCTAGAATAAGGTCAATGCCAAAGTCTATTTCTATCTCGGGAGGAATGCCTAGAAGATCTTTAGGAAACACATTTGAATACTCATTTACAACTGGGACTGATTCGAGAATGGGAGATTCAAAACCAGAGTCTTTAACATGAACGAGATGACAAACACATCCCTTAGATATCATTTTCTTTGCCCGAAGATAGGAAATAAGTTGACCCCTGAAAGATGAAGTATTACCCTTCCACTCTAGGATGGACTCATTTGGGAACTAAAACCGAACTATCCTATTTCTACAGTCGACTGTGGCATAGCAGGAATGAAGACAATCTATGTCGAGAATGACATAAAAATCAGTCATCTCTAACTTGACTAAATCTACTGACGTGGCTTTCTAAAATATCATAAACGGGCAGTTCCTGTATACCCACTGAGCTATGATGGTTTTACTCACTGGGATAAAGACTGAAAAGGGTTCTGCAAAAATTTCAGGACTGATTCTGAAATCGCCTGCTATATAAGGACTAACAAAAGAAAATGATGCACTTGGATCTGAAAAACCATAAGAATGAACATGGAAAATCTTCAATGGCCTAGTAATGACATTAGAAGAATTTTCCTTATCCTGTCGAGTCTAAAGAGCATAGAGTTTGTTTGGGCGTTGCCCACTAATTTCACCAGAAGTAGCACTCTGTTGATTGGGCGACAGGACTGGGCTGTGGAATGATTCTGCTGACCCCGCAAACCTGACTGTAGACACTCTCTAATCCTATGTCCTGGCTTTCCACAACCAAAACAAACATCACTACCAGCTCTACAGGTACCCTTGTGGTTCTTACCATAAGTCTGACACAAGGGGTTAGTTCGGGCACTACTGACACTGCCCTAAAACTTAGATCCTAGTGCTCAATCTTGGTTGCCGTCTATAAATTTTGGCACTAAGGCATTGGAGAAAGAAGGAGTTGGAACTGCTGGCTTAGGATAAAACTGTGAATGGTTTCCTCCTTCTAATTTAGGTTGAGCAAAATTAAAATTGCCTGACCTTGCGCTCTTGTTCTTCTTGTTAGTCCTAATCTTCTGGTCCTCTATTTCCTGAGCATGGGTCATAAGCCTGGCTAAATTCATATCATTATTTAGCATCACAGACCTACACTCATTTACCACGCTATCATTTACCCCTGGCATTAACTTGTTCATCTTAGCCCTGTTGTCTGAAACCACAAGAGGGGCAAATCTGGATAACTGAGTAAATCTAAGAGAGTACTCTTTAACCGTCATATTTCCCTGCTTAAGGTTGATGGACTCAAAAACTTTTTCCTCTCTTAGATCTTGGGAAAGAATTTTTCTAAGAAAGCCATGACACATTCCTCCCACTCTATAGGACCTTCATCCTCTAACCTCTCAGACTTCCACTGTTTGTACAAAGTGTGAGCAATATCCTATAACTGGTATGTGGCTAACTCAGCACTCTCACAAGAAGTAACTCCCATGATGTCTATGACCTTCTGGACTTGGTCAATGAATTCCTGGGGGTCTTCATCAGACTTACACCTGAAGAAAGATAGGGGGTTCATTCGGGTAAAGTCCCAAATCCTAGTTGTGGCTGATTTGGCAACTGGAATGGCCAGAATAGTTTGTATCCATTCATTTTTGGTAGCCACAGAATGAGAAACAGTGGTAAATATAGTCCTGAACTCCACATGAGAAACATGAATGGCCAAAGGTTCTTTGGGCAGAGGGGCTGACTGATTTCTTCTCTGAGGAGGCATGTTCTGAAATAAAGAGAAGAAGTGGATTAGACTGAGAGACTAATAATGTATAATTTAATAACACTTGAATGCAATTATCGATTTAAATTAGTATAAGTTCATATTTTCTTAATCAACCAAATTATTATGAATTTAACTTTTTAGTGATAAAATTAAACACTAAAGAGCCAACTTATGCTCGAGCTCGAGCTTGATTTTACATTGTAAACCCAATTGTACTTGGCTTAATTGAATGCAATTCGTTAGACTCAATGCTCAAGTCTAACCATGGGTGCGTATTTACTATTCCGTGCATTTCTAACTATTTGACCTTTTTAGGTTGCACAACTTTTAAAAATTATATAGTCTTACCATCATGTCCTTATTTAACTTTTTCCTTAATAAATACAAGTGTTTTATGTGTCCAATAAATGATATAGGTATTTATGAAACTATGTAAACAATTATAAATAAATGGATTGGAAGATTAAATCAACACTAATACGCACAAATCTTGCAAGGGTAAAATATAAAAATAGTAGTTAATTATACTTGAAGTTTGTAAAGTAACAAGTATTATAAAATATTTATTTTTATTAAGAGCGACATGTATTTAAGAACGGATAAAATATATATGAATGACAAAAGTTGGACGTGGAGAGGGGTATCGAACATCGTACGAGGTGGAGTGGGGACATTAATTAACATTCCTTTTTAATTAACTGTATTGTGGTAAAGACTTGACGTATATCTTAAAACCGCGTCTTAGAACAGGAAACATCACCTAACAAAGAACCTCATCCATTGTCTTCTTCTATCACTGAGTAAGTTTGTTCCATAATATCTCAATTTTTTCCCAGATTTACTTTACAAACCGACAGTTGAGAACATTATTAATTAATCTATAAGAAACGTGCTCAGTCTCCAATGGTTGCTGCCAACCCATAACGCATTACTCTAGATATTAGAATGAGTCCTTTTCTCAAGTGTTCTGATATTTACTTCAGGTACTTTTAAAGAGGATAATAATGTTTGCCCTCAAATATTTTGAAGCAGCAAAATTTGTCCTTCCAATTAAACTCCCCATTAGAAGAGTGTAATACAAAATTTGCTCCCATATAGCTACACGATGTAATACATGAATAAAATATTTTTATCGAGCTACACAATATAATTTTTTGATAAAGGAGCGTTGATTAATACCCCCTAAGTACATGTGGCCAGCCTCTGGCTCCAATTGAGCAATGTTTTGAAATTCTTGGACTGAAGACAATCTGATTCCAGTCCCAAGCCAGTGGCACTGCAAATTTTCATGCCCAAATTTATGCATGTAATTTGTAGAAATAATATCAAAAGACTATGCGTGGAAGCTAAAGGAACAAAAATTAAATAGAGAAGGTGCAAAGACATACATTAAGAAAAAATTCCTACCTGTTAACTACATTTAATTACTTCCTCTCCTTACTTTTACTTGTCACATTTTGACTTGAGACATCCATTACAAAAATAATTAATAACATAATTATTTTACCATAATAATTCTATTACTTCTTCTGTCACAACTATTAATAAAACAATTATTGATATGACTATTTACCATACTATCTCTGTTATTAATTGATGTTAGAGTAATATGCCCTGAAAATGATTTGGAGAATAAACAATTAATGCTAAGGATAAAATGGAAAAAAAAAAAAATTTAGTAAGGTAATCAACTAATATAGAAAGGCGGAAATATTAAATAGGAGATTAATGGGTGATGAAAGGCAATAGCCAGGTTCAACGTTTATCTTTCTTCTAATTAAAATTTTTATCATTATTCTTATTAAAATGTAAGTGTAGATCTTTGTAGAGTAATTTATTTGAAGTAATAATAGATCGAAGGATATCATAGTCACTTAACTTTATAAGCTTATTTTGGTATTTTAATTTTCATTTCGAGGCTTCCTACTAATACAATAGTATAATATGATATCATGTATGATGTGATATGATTTTCACTTTGGGCTTTTTACTTAATATGATATGGTGATATAATATAGATTCTACCCAAACACTATTGTCCCACACTAGAAGTCCTCTGAAAGAACATGGAAGCTCCCTGTAAGTCTCTCATAGTTGTTTAATTAACACATCAGAAATGATACTTGTTTTAATTAGTCAAAATTAAACACAAATGCATCTATTTATATACACTTAACTTGATCACACTTTTGCTTAATTAACACAATGGAAGAGTATAATAACAACACTAGTAAGGGTAACAGAGGGGGTGGTATAACATCAGCATATAGAGGTGTTAGAAAGAGGAAATGGGGAAAATGGGTTTCTGAAATACGTGAGCCAGGGAAAAAAACGAGGATATGGCTAGGGAGTTTTGAGACAGCAGAGATGGCCGCGGCAGCGTATGATTCAGCTGCATTGCACTTCAGGGGACATGCAGCTAAGCTAAATTTCCCAGAGTTGGTGGATCATCTCCCTAAACCTGCAAGTTCTTGCCCTGAGGACATACGTTTGGCTGCTCAGCAGGCTGCACTAAGAGTCGAGACCACAAATTCGTCTAATCATCTTACGGCCTCAACTAGTCAAGTCGATGTAGCACCAATAACCGTAGGACTATCTCCTAGTCAAATTCAAGCTATTAATGACTTCCCTATGGATTCACCAACTATGTGGTCTACGGAAGAGCCAATCTTTACTTATGAAATGAGTGATTACGAAGAAATGGATGATTGCCTTTGGGATTAATTCCTGCTCAACTAATTCATGTTTACATTACGAAGAGGTGACGTTTTAGCCGTATATATAAAACATCGTGTGCTACTAAGGTTCAGTATTCTATTTAACAAACATAAATTTAATTAGAGTGATGTTTGTACTAATTCATTTTCATATTTAGCGTGTTGTGCGTCTAGCATTCTTATAGATTGAGATAAGAATAAATAAATGCCTAATCGACTTTGTTCTCTAAGGTTGTTTTAGAGCATCAAAATGATTCGGTTTTTTGATCTATCATTTGTTGTGTTGCTCTACTATTATTGTAATGCGTGAAAAAGCTTTTTCTTATGTGCTGCACTGCATAGTGAATTTTCCCTAATAAAATATTATAATTGAATATTCTGCTGATGTATATTTCTTGTTTGATCTTTTTTTATTGACTTTGTTCACTATTCATTGCAGTATCATTGTATTTTATTTCTTAGAATGACTTTCTGACCTAAAAAAAAGAATCAGTTATATTTGATTAGAACATTTACGAGTATCTATGAACCCTATGAAAGAGAATATTCTAACCTTGGGTTGTATTGTGTTTTCTCCATTACAATTTTGCTTTTGCTTTTGCTTTTTCTAGTTACTTAACAGCTCATTTCAATTAGGCTCTTTAGGTTATACTAATACCATCATTTAGGGGTCATTTGGTGTGAAGGATGAGAAGAAATAATTTTGAGATAAAATTTTTATGCATCATAATTTTTATTTGGTTGAACAGCTTGGGATAAATTATCAGAGGATTATTAATGAGTACCTTGTTAAGTTATCTCTTCCTCTTGATGGTATAGTAATGCCAAGATAAGTTATCCTTGAATAAAATAATTAAAATGACAAAAATACCCCACAAACCTTTTTTATAATTAATTTTCACATTCTTGCATATTCAAATATTTTTAATACCATTTATAGTAACATTTACAATCTTTTCTATTCTTTCTTTTATGATAAATCTTCATATCTTTTATTAAAAATATTAAATTATATAAATATATTATATGTTGAATTTATTTGACTAATTATTATGTTTATTTATGCATATAAATTTCTTTTAAGAATAATAAAATGTTTACCCCATTGTTGAGTTACATAGTTCAAATTAAATAGTTCTTAATCATTTGAAAATTGATATTGTATATGTCATTTAAAATGAAGTTGATTTTAATATTTTACATTATATGAATAATATACGTTTAAATGAAGTTACATAAATAATAAATTCTTTTTTACTTTAACAAACTTAATTTGGAAGTTTTATTTCAAACAAAATAAGATGTAAGATTTATTTTTAAACACATATGGCATGATTATGGAAAAAGACAAATATAAAAATTTAAGTAAAACAAGATGAAAATTTTATTTTTAAATACACGACATAATTATAAATACACGACATAATTATAAGAACACCACAAAAATAATTAAGTTAAATAAGACGGAAGTTTTATTTTTAAAAATCAATAACTAAAACTTCAAAGGAAATATGTGTTTTGGGCTTGGCCTCGGCTCTTTGTACTTTTGTATATATGTGTGTAATGAATGACCCAAAGCCATTTTCACCGAAAAAAAAAAAAAACAAGAGAAAATTATCCCCTATAGTATTATTAGATCTAAAATAACAAATTTTAAAAATATTTTTAGATAATTGTATTAATAGAAATTTAGTTACAAGTTATAACAACTTATTAAAAGATATATTATTTTAATTATATTTTTAAAATTTATATTTAATTATATAATTTAAAATCAGTTTTATATTTATAGGGTTGTAATCAATATTACCCTTAAATTGTGTATTGATAATTATGGTAAATATATATTCTCTTTCTCCATTCTAATACTCAACCTTTCAAAAATTTATTGAAAATTCTGATTCCATTAACTTACTCATATAATATTCATATTCTTCCCTTGAAAATACAAGCTTGAAAAAAAGTGAGTTTCATATAATATTCATCTTCTTCATTGAAAAAAAGTGGGTTTAAGATAATATTCATCTTCTTTCCGAAAAAACATAAAATTGATATATTTGTTTTGTTCATCCTCCATTGTGAATCATGTCAAAACCAAAATTCGATTCTACTCCTTTGCGTAGAAGTCCTAAAATATTCAGCCAACGATTTGTTTCATTGTAAATCATTATTCAACCAACGATTTGTTCTCCTTCATTAGAAATTCTCTTTCTTCTATTTTTCCTTTTGTTCTTTAAAAATAATATGATATAAGGAGTATTGTCGATTTTTATTAAATACCCATTGTGTATAACAATAAAAGATATGTCAATGGATATTAGAGAAAAAATATTAAACAATTAGTTTATGTTGGTAAGGATCGTAATCTTTCATAAGAATAATAAAGTGAAAATTACCTTGTATATACTTATTAAACTGTTTCCTGTATGAATTCTGTATAAAACTAATATGAAATAAGTATAATGATTGCAGAAGTTGGTATAGAAATCGACTTTCACCAAATATTATACGTTATTATTTATTTTAATGTATGAAATAAATAAACAAACTTGTATTTTTTGAATTATTTCATGTATGAAACCTGTATAATATCAATATTACATTCAAGGTTTAGAAAATAGTTTCATATATGGAATGAGTATAATGTGATTGTGATATTCAATTAAGAAGATATACTTAAGATTATAAATTGAATGGAACAGTTTATAAAGTGTTCTCTTACATGTCAAATTTGTATGAAATAGATATATAAATTGATATTTATGGATTGCAATATTAAAGTTAGGTGATACCAATTCATATACTCATTTCATACTCTATGTGCTTCTCTCTTTGAATCAAGATTCTATCTCATCTACTTTTGTATTGAATTAAGATTTAATGAATACTGTAATCTTTCATAGTGAAAAAAATAATCACGATTTGTAAAGAAAAATTTTAGTAAATATGGTTGACACAAACTTAATTGATATCCAATTCATTCAACGATGTGAAATACAAAACAACTATCAAATTAGCATAACACCGAATAAAAAACTATTTAAATAGAAAAACTAAACTTTGTTCATACCAACAATCATAAAAAGACAATAAGAATGAGCACCAAAAAATATTAAAATACAATATTCATGTCTATGTCTGCAACTCTTACTGCGCTTCAATCACAAGAAAATTGAGGAGATGGGGGTTAAAGTATTATTAATCAAGTAGTGCTCCCCTGGAAACATATTGATCAAATGGAGACATATTGATCGTGCTTGTTTATACTAAATGGTGTATAAAAAGAAGGTAGTGTATGAAGATTGAAACAGGAGAAAAGAAAAACGGTTAGAGGGATTTGGGGTGGATTGATATCAATAATTAAGGATAACTATATTTAAGGAAGGACTATTGCATATTAGTTGTATTAAATCTTTATTTTTCTTTTCAGTAATTATTTTTTTATACTTTTTTTTTTAAAAAATTTTTTTTTTTTTTTATAAATTTGCTACAACTTGAAAAAATGAAAGTTATGCTATAAGTTGTAATTTCCTATCTAATAATTGCGATATACGTTTTTTCCCAAAAAACAATGCTTGAAAAAAAATTATATCCAAAAAAGTTAAATAAGGTTAAAGGTATTTTTATAGTTAATCAATTTATTTTTAGAAATTGTACAATGTATATTATTTTTTCAATGCAATAAATCAAATACTTAATAAAAAAATAATCCCAACATAACTTATTTCATCATAATTAATTTCAACATAATTTATATCCAAACCAAACGATCCCTATATCAAAAAAATTATAACCACAAGAGAATGTATTTCTAGACATCTAGCTAGAAGATCAATGGTGATTAATTCCATGAATGTTGAGTAAAGTCCCACAAATATTGGCCTTTAAAGTCGTCATTTACTTTGTGTCATTTTAAAAAGTTTCTGTAAGTTTACTCGTTTTAGGAACAACTTGAGACATACACGGATAAAGTTGAAAGTTGGCATCTAACTTCAGAAACTTTTTGTCTCAATTATGATCTTGTGAAAGTTAAACATAAGATATTTTTACCTGAAATTTTGTTTGGCATCTCAAGTCCAACTTCAGATATTTTTATCGAAGTTATAGACTTGACAAAGTCAAAATTCAGACATTTTTTATAGTGACACTTAATACCTCACTTGTCAAAGATAACTTCAAATATTTTTGACTTAAGCAATTGGTAAAATTTTAGTCATGTTTGTTTTGAATTTCTTTTGCCAACAAAAGAAAAAAGAATTTCAAACAATTCAACACATGATTCAAGACATAAATCTCTCTCTCTCTCTATATATATAAACTCAAATTTAACCTATAAATTTTATATATTATAAAGAACAAATCTCAAATGTCAGTTTATTAAAACAACAATAATTCTGACAAACACATTAAGAATCCTTTTAATATTTTCACCTATGGCTGCAGAAATTGATTTAGAACCGATAATCAAATCAAACAAAAAAACTGTTACTGGTATGTGATCAGAGGCGGAGCCAAATAGGAAATTCGTCTAAACCATCTTCAATGAAAAATTATACTATTAATACATAATTGGAATTATATATATATATATATATATATGTTCAACACCTTTCGGTGATTTCTTTTTCTAAATTTTGAACCCTCTCAACAGAAATCCTGACTCCTCCTCTGTATACGGTGGTACTTGATTATTGGTAATAATATTTTAACGGTTGTAATGTTTCCTATTGAATTACATGTTCGATTTGCAATATTTAAATGTTTGTTAATGGTTAAATCCAATAGGATTTTATTAAAATTAATTTTTTATACTTAATGATATAAAAGTGTCGATAATCTATATCTATAATTGTCACAACCCTGTTTGGAGTCATGATGGCACCTACCACATCTCACCGGTAGGTAAGTCGATACTGTAACCTAGAGCTATTGCAATGGGTTACCTTGGTAAAGACGTCCAATATGGACCCTATATGTAAACACAATATATAACAACAACATTTCACAACTAAGGACAACCAATATTCAAACACAAATCCCACAACCTGATAGTATTAATATAAGAGCTTCTAAACTTGACAACAGGAATTTATAATCTCAGAGTCTAAAATGTCTTAAATAATCTCATACATTTGTCTCAAAAGCAAAAGACAAATAAGGATAGAGGGGAAAGAGGAAACTCGATCTCCAAGAACTCACCCTGTCTCCGAAGAGTCAACTCGCACGAACTATCTCAAATAGGAAACTAGAACCTGGGGCTGCACCAAAAAGGTACAGAAGTGAAGTATGAGTACCAAAACATGGGTACTCATTAGGCATCATCGGTCGACTGAGCTCAAATATAATGTAAAGACGATATAAAGTAAGACAATAACCTTAAAGTCAAGGGATAGGATCGAACCTGAATCTGCTCTGATACCACTGTAACAACATCTATACTACTAAAGCAATAACATGACATACTATCTCAATATACTCCATAATCATCATAAAACTCGAATATAATTTCGAAAGCATAAAGCCATAGATACAATAGAAAAGCATCTACTTGTCATAATCATCATCAACCATCTTTAGAACAATAAGCACAAGAACTTACCACAACGTCCCATACCACCGGGAAGTACACAAAAGAGAGCACAACAAAGAACTCATCACGATGTCCCATACCACCGGTGAGTACACAAAAGAATATCAAACAAGAGCACATCACGACATCTCATACCACCAAAGAGTACACAAAAAGAATACAACCAATAATACAATAAAGCAAAACTATTTCATCAATTGACCGAAACCTCGGGTAGCTCAATCCCGCTATAGCTCATTACCAAAATCCACTTTCAAATATCCTTACCGTAATTTAACATAAAGAAAACAACATTGTCATCGCATAGACACGTAGTCAATAATTCCATAGTTCATTGATAACACTACGTGAAGTCGATACTATTAATCCTAATCCTTCCATGAATCAATACATTACAAGTCTTACCATTCCTAGCCATCAATTTGGGAAAAACTACGAGCCACCCATATTATAGGTTATTCATCAATCATAAAGCTATTCTTTAGCTAGCATCTTTGTGACATGAGTTATCAATTAAGCCATTTCAATCTCACATATTAGAAGATAATCTAGCTAACCATCATGCAATACTAGGTCCATCATCACTAAGCATGTCACAGCCTTAAGGACGAATTTCCATATTTAATCAAATAAAGTCCACCAACTAGTTTACTAGGTTTCTAGCTTCTAAATAAAAATCATATATTTTAAAAGTAACTAGTTATCACATAAGCCACTTTACTAGGCAAGATTTCATAATACAACCTCTTATTCAAGTCAAGGATATATATTAGGTTAGCCCTTGATTCTACGCAAGATTATTCACACCACTAAGTCTTAACTCAATATTAGGCATAGGTTTCCTCTAGTTACTAATTTAGCATCAACAAGCGTCACTCCTCTCATATAGTGATTTGGAACAAAAAATGAATAACAATTTACCAAGAGAGATTTCATATTTTAAGCACATAGGCAGTATGCCCCACATGGCCTAACCTTACAAATATCAATGCATATAAGTAAATTTGCCTCACGCAGTATCATAACATTCTTAACTTTTCTGGATTCACCGGGCATCATAATAATATCAACATATTCCTCCAGATTCACTGGATATCATCATAATATCACATATTTCTGCAAATTCACCAGGCATCATCATAATATCACATATTCCTCTGAATTCACTGGGCATCATCATAATATCACATATTCCTCCGGACTCACCAGGAATTATCATAATATCACATATTCCTCCAGACTTACAAGGCATTATCATAATGTCACATATTTCTTTGGATTCACCGGACATTATTATAATATCATATATTCCTCCAGACTCACCGTGCATCATCATAATATCACATATTTCTCTGGATTCATCGAGCATCATCATAATATCACAAGTCTCCCAATACAAGAACATACATCCATATCCATAGCCAAAACAATAAATATACACAAAGGTTCATAATATAAGGAAGTAGGGATGTAGGCTAACACTTGCCATTTCACCTTACTAATAAGCTTCACACGTAAAATGAGCATAAATAAGAGCATGTGTATTTACATGACATGCAAAATAATCACTTAACAAGATTATTAAAATCATGATTACGAGATAATCCGATAACCGAGTTCAACCATCACAACTCCTATGTATATATAATTTAGACACTCACCATGTATCTAGGTTGCTAAGCATTTTCTTAGATCGAGCTCAAGGTGGGTCAAGTCCCATTTCTAAATCCCCAAGAAAGCCAAAGCTTTACTGACACAAGTCTAGCTTCTACCTAGAATTAGGCTAAGTCATTCATACCTCACCACAAGGGCTTACCAATCTTTTGTAGGTCCATAGGGAAAGTTTCTTCAAAAATGTTTCCTAAGTTAACCCAACTCCAAGGTCATCTCCTATCTAGGCATTATATAGGTCAATACACTCTTAAGGATAGAGAAGCATACCATTCATGTCTACTTAGAACAACTATAGTGTTCTCACACTAGTCATGAGACCACAAATAAGCTAACCAAGGTCCTAGACTAAGGGTCAAATATCATACCTTACAATTAATAGTCTAAAGAAATCAGTAAATCCCAAGTTCACCATTTAATCAACTATCTTCTAAATTCCCCAGTCAATCTTACAAGATATCAATAATTACATTACAAACAAGCTCAATCTAGTCTATGGGTAAGCCTAACCTACCTTGAATCCAAGTAACTCACGATCAAATGAGTTTTTTCTTTCCTTTCTATGAAAATTCCTCTTCCACAAGCAATGCTATCAACAATACAATCTAAGCATTACAACAAACATAACAATACCTATTATAGCACCATTGTGCCATGGGTTTCAAATGGACCCCAAAACCCCAATTGGGTTTCACCCTTGGAAAGGAGTTTCCAAGACCAAACCATAGCCTAACTATCTTTAGGGAGTTAAAACCCTTAAGTAATTTAAGTTAATCACTTAATTTTAGGGATACAATTAACCCACAATGCTTTAGGGGTATTGAGTCAAGAAACTATGAAATCAATACCAAATTAGAGGAATTCTTACCTTAGATTGTAGCACAAATTAATCACACAATTTATCTAAGCTATAATTCAACCCACAATACACAGAAAGTTTTACACTCCATTATAGTTTCTAAGTTTAGAGGGAGGCACAAAATGGCCAAAATTTATGAAAGATAGAACTTAAATATGGGCCAACCATCCCTCTAAAGGTGCAGTTGCGCCCCCTGTGTCACTGCAATTACGGTCTTGTGGTCACGACACCTCGGTTCATGCTATTATGGATAAAGCTCGAAACTTGGTTTCAAGCTTCGGCCAATGCCTCAGGATGTGTTCGGGGTCCGTTCGAACAAACAATATATGAAACCTAATAGTTTTTGATGTTTTGGATGCGCTGGTGAAGTTGGATTTGGCATATAAAGCTATTTTACTAATGTTTTTGCTTAGAGGTCAATTAGGACCAACAAAGACTTCAAATTGAGAAAAAGGGTTCTAAAACCCAAATGGACTGTCAGGTAACTAAACTATTGGTCCCCGCAAGTCATTAATCACTTGGGACAGCTATGGAGAAGCTCTATAAGAGAAAGTAAGCAAGAATACGGATAATGACCTAAAGGGTCATTACAACATCCACTACTAAGGAACTTTCATCCACGAAAATTTAATACATGTAAGTACCTAAAGTCTCAAACAAGTGAGGATACTTCGCCTATATCTCACTCTTGATCTTCCAATTATCTTCCTCTATTGGGTGATGCCTCAATTGAACCTTGACCACCAAAATCTCTCTAGTACGCAGTCGCTTCACATCACTAGCCAAAACAAGCACGGGTTCCTTTACAAAGGTCAACTGATTGTTCAACTGGACCGAGTCCCATCTAAGCATATGAGAAGGATATGAAGTATACTTCTGTAACATAGAGTCATGGAAAACCGGATGGACAGTGGAAAATTTTAGAGGTAGAACCAACCATAGGCTACCTCGTCAACCACACGTAGAACACAATAGGACTAATATTGCGAGGGCTAAGCTTACCCTTCCTTCCAAACCTCATCATACCTCTCATAGGTGAAACTTAAAGGAACACATGATCACCCACTCCGAATCTCAAGGCATGAAGTCTACGGTCGGCATAGGCCTTTTATCTACTCTGGGCTGCTCTGAACCTATCCTGAATCACCCTGACTCTATCCAATGAGTCCTGAAGAAAATCTATTCCACAGGGTCTAACCTCAGATGTATTAAACCATCCTATAGTAGAACGATACCTCTTACCATACAATACCTTATTGAATGATAACTGTTGCTGTAGGCAAACTCTGTCAAAGCTAAGTTTCGATCCCACTGACCTCTAAAGTCCATACCACAAGCTCCGAGCATATCCTCAAACACCTAAATAGTCTGGTCGGACTAAACATCCATCTACGGATGAAAGGCTATACTTAAATCCACTCGAGTACGCAACTCCTCCTAAAATACTCTCTTAAACCTCAAAGTAAACACAAGACCATGATCTGATATGATAGACACAAGAACCCTTTGCAAATGAACTATCTCCCGAATATAATTATGGGCTAATCTCTCAGCACTGAAGGTCATCTAAATAGGAATGAAATATGCTGACTTGATCAAACAATCCAAAACAACCCAGATTCCATCGTGACTACAGAAAGTATGAGGCAAACCACTAATACAGTGCATGGTGATCCTTTCCTATTTCCACTCGGGAATGGGAAATCTCTGCGTTAATCCACTAGGACACTGATGCTCGACCTTAACCTACTGACAACACAAACATCGGGCTATGAATTCTGCCACATCTCTTTTTATACCATCGAACCAATACAACTTGCAAATCTCTCTTCATCTTGGTCATATCATGATGAATATAATATCTAGAACTATAAGCCTCATGCAGAATAGAATTAATCAAATCATTAAGTTGGGGAACAAAATACGACCCTGAAATCTCAAGATACCCTTAGAATCCATGGTGTGTCTCCCAGACTCACTGCTCACTACTTGATCATAGATAGGGCATAACTTATCATCCTCAAACTGATGATCACAAATCGTCTCAAATAGGGAAGACGTCACCTCTACACAAGCCAAACTCTCACAGATCTGAGATGTCGAGGCAAACCATCAAATCGGCTAAGGCCTGAATATCCTATGCCAATAGCCTCTGAGAAACTAAAATACACGCAAAACTACCCATACTCACTGCTTTGCGACTCAAGGTATCCGCCACCATAGTAGCCTTACCCAGATGGTTCAAGATAGAAATATCATAGTCCTTTAGCAACTCCATCCATCTACGCTGGCGAGCATTAAGCTCTTGCTGAGTCATAAGATGCTGAAGACTACAATGATCGGTGAAAATCTCATAATACATGCCATACAAATAATGCCTCCAAATCTTGAGCGTGAAAACTACTGCCTCTAACTCTAAATCATGAGTTGGATAGTTACGCTCATGCACCTTAAGCTGTCTAGAAGCATAAGTAATAACACGACCCTACTGCATCAAAACATAACCAATCCCAACACCATAAGCATTACAAAACACCATGAATCCCTCGCCCTCAACAGGAAGACCTAACATCGGGGCTGAAGTGAGACAATTCTTGAGCTTTCCAAAGCTCAACTCACACTCTTCGGACCATAAAAAAGGAACTTCCTTCCATGTGAACTTAGTCATGGGGGTTGATAAGGTAGTAAAGCTCTCAACAAAACACCTATAATAACTAGTTAAACCAATAAAACTATGAACCTCGGTCGGAGACGTAGGCCTAGCCTAATCATGAATTACTGAAATCTTAGCCGGGTCTACCATAATACCTGCCTTGGACACCACGTGTCCGAGAAAAGATACTGACTTAAGACAAAACTAGCACTTAAAGAACTTGGCAAAAAGTACATTCTCTCTAAAAACATGGAGCACAACCCTCAAATACTGCACATGCTCCTCAGTACTCTTTGAATATACAAGGATATCATCAATGAATACTATGACAAAGGAGTCTAGATAAGGTCTGAACACACAGTTCATCAAGTCCATAAAAGTTGCTAAAGAATTAGTCATCCCAAAAGACATCACCAAAAACTTATAGTGACCATAACGAGTCCTGAAGGCTATCTTCAGGATATCCTCAGCCGGATTCCCCAACTTATAATAAGTGGACCTCAAATCTATCTTAGAAAATATGGCTATGCCCTGAAGTAGGTCAAACAAATCATTAGTGTGGGGCATAGGATAATAGTTCTTTATCATTACCTTATTCAGCTGCCTATAATTAATACACATCTGCATCGACCCATCTTTCTTCTTTACAAACAAAATAGGGGCTTCCCATAGGGACACACTTTGTCTAATAAACCCTTCTCCAAGAATATCCTAAAACTGAGAGTTCAGCTTCTGAAGCTCTGTGAGAGACATATGATAAGGTGCCATAAAAATAGGTCGAATACCAGGCTCAAGGTCAACCACAAACTCA
Organism: Capsicum annuum; assembly: GCF_002878395.1. Lineage (NCBI taxonomy): Eukaryota > Viridiplantae > Streptophyta > Magnoliopsida > Solanales > Solanaceae > Capsicum > Capsicum annuum. The sequence continues at coordinate 130,337,267 of NC_061114.1, read as the reverse complement.
ATCTCATGGTCAGGGGGAATACCAAGCAGATCATCAGGAAACACATCAAGAAACTCATACACAATAGGAACAGATTCGAGTGTCTAACCCTCTACACGGGTATCATATACATAAACAAGATAAGACTCGCAGCCTCTCGACATAAGTCATCTAGTAAAAATATAAGAAATAATCCCTGTTGGTTCACGACTAATCACTTCCTACCATATGACTGGGGGTATGTCCCGCATGGCTATGATAGCGGGATAACCAGTCTATTCCCAGAATCATATGAAAATCCAGCATATCTAGAATAATAAAATCAGCATAAGTATCGACATCACTAATTGTTACGACACATGATCTAAATACCCGATCGACTACTAAAAAATCACCTACGGGAGTAGATACACATAGTGGCATAAATATTAAATAACTAATTAACTCCAACTGTGGTGCATAACAAGTAGATATATAAGAATAAGTGGATCTAGGATCAAATAAAGCAAGAGCCAACTTGTGGCATATCATAATCACACTTATAACTATAGTATCCGAACTCTCAACCTCGTTCCTAGCAAGTAATGCATACAAATAACCATGCTCGCCACCTGGATGGGTACCTGAACGACCACCTGCCCTGCCTTCCTAAAAACCACCTCGATTGCCTTGGTAACCACCTCTACGACCTCGCGTACCACCTCTACTTGAAGGAGGAACTACCTTAACGGGAGTAGCTCCCTGGACTACAACAACTACCACCCCATGACTAGGGCACTCTCTAGAGAAATGACTAATAAGTCCACAAGAAAAACACAACTCATAAGAAGAATCAAAACTAACATAACCGGCTAATCTTACATACCTGCCATGCCTAGCATGGACCACAAATAAACCTCTTATAGACTGATCATCACCCTTATTGGAGCGCCTAATAGAAATAAATGATCCCCATCAACTTTCTGAAGAGCTGCCTGAACTAGTCGACTCTGAGGATGAAAGGTGAACACGGAGGATGTCCAATATAAGAAATACCACCTATGAATTGATAACTACTATGGATCCCACCAAATCTTCCCTGATACTTAGGCCTCTTATCACGACCCTTACGCTGCATGTCCTCCATTACCTTAGCATGATCAACAACCTCAACAAAGGTCCTACCAGCAGCAACCAAACTCTGAGTATCCATCCCAATTGGAAGTCTCAATCCTCTCACGAAGAAACAAACCCTCTCATACTCCATATCTGAGATAGCAGTCGCATACCTAGCCAACTAATAGAAATGAGCCTCATACTCAGCAACTATTATATAACCCTACTCCAACCTAGAGAACTAATCTCTAAAATAATCTCTAAGGCTATGCGACATGAACTTCTCCAAGAATATCTTAGAGAACTGATCCCAAGAGAGAGGGGAAAATCCAACTATTCTAGAACTCATAAAACCCTTCCACTAGTGTCTGACAGACAAGTCCAGCTGAAATATGGTGTAGTCCAAACCACGAGTCTCCACAAATCCTAATCCATGAAGCCTAATCTCACAAGTAGTCAAAAACTCAAATGCATCCTCTCCAGGAGGACCACCAAATCTAGGTGGAGCCAACCTCAAGAATCTACCCAACGTCTTTTGCTCCTAAACAGACATAATAGGCTGGGTCCCAATTGGATGAACAACTATTAGGTGAACAACTCCCAAAATAGGAGGAACCTCAACTCCAGGAGCTGCAAATGCAGGTTGCACTCCTGCTCTAGTAGTCTGCGAACCATGAATAAAACTCAACAACTGAACCAAAGTATCTCTAATAAAAGAAGAGGGAATGAATCTTAGTGGATCCTAGGCTGGTCCCTGGCCCATCGCTGGCTAAGGTGGTGGATTCTCTGGCCCTGGTACAGGAATAACGTCTAGGGGAGGTACAGCTTGGTCCTTAACTAGGGATAACTCATGAGTTTGGGTCTTTGGATCCACCTAGCGTATCACTAAAGCATGAGTCCTGGGCATCTGCAAAAGAGTAAATTCAATAGAATGTTCTACAAACCAACTTAGACTCTTAGCACGATAAAAATGAAACAAGTGAAGGACACCTAAGAATGCCCTATAGCCTCTTGAAAATAGGAAACAGACGTCAACGTTCTGATCCATAGGACTCTATTAGACACTTGCTCTTTTATCAATAATATCGGTGAGACCTAGGCTCTGATACTAATTTTTTACGACCTCATTTGGAGTTATGATGGCACCTACCATATCCCACTGGTACGTAAGCTGATACCATAACTCAGAGCTATTGGAATAGGTTTCTTTGGTAAGGACGTCCAACATGGACCCTATATGTGAACACAATATTTCACAATAATATTTCACAACTAAGGACAACCGATAATCAAACATAAATCCCATGACCTGATAGTATTAATACAAGAGCTTATAAAATTGACAAGAGGAATTTATAATCTCAAAGTCTAAAATATCTTAAATAATCTCCTACATTTGTCTCAACAGCAAAATCTAAATAAGGATAGAAGGGAAAAAAAGAAAATTGATCTCTAAGAGCTCACCCTATCTCCGAATAGTCAACTCACATGAACTAACTCAACGACGGCAACTAGAACCTAGGTCTGCACCAAAATAGTACAGAAGTGTAGTATGAGTACTAAAACAAGGGTATTCAGTAGGCATCACCGGCCAACTAAGCTCAAATATAATGTAAAGATGATATAAAGTAAGACAATAACCTTAAAGTCAAGGAATAGGATCAAACTTGAATCTTCTTTGGTACCACTATAACAATATCTATACTACTAAAGCAATAGCATGACATACTATCTCAATATACTTCATAATCTCCATAACAATCGAATATCATCTCGAAAGCGTAAAGCCATATACACTATAACAAAGCATCTACTTGCAATAATCATTATCAACAATCTTTAGAACAATAAGCACAAGAAATTACCATGACGTCCCATACCGTTGGAAAGTACAAAAATGAAAGTACAATAAAGAACTCATCACGACGTCCCATACCACCAGAGAGTACACAAAATAATATCAAACAAGAACTCATCATGGCGTCCAATACCATCGTAGAGTACAACAAAAGAATACAACCAATAATATATTAAAGCAAAACTATTTCATCAATTAACTGAAACTGCGAGTAGCTCAATCCTTTATAGATCATTACCAAAATTCACTTCCAAATACCCATACCATAATTTAACATAAAGAAAGCAACATTATCATACTCATTAATTCTATAATTCATTGATAACACTGCGTGAAGTCGATACTAGTTATCTTTATCGTTCTATGAATCAATACATAACAAGTCTTACCATTAATAGCCATCAATTTAGGGAAAACTACGAGGCACCCATATAATATATTATTCATCAATCATAAAGCCATTCTTTAGCAAGCATTTTCAGGACATAACATAATACCCCATATATTTTTAAGATAAAAAATAAACCGTTGTTCCTACAAATGAAACCTCCTATCCTATAATTCATATGGGAGTACATGAATTAGGATGAGTATTCTAGTGATAATAGAGCTTATGATGTGTTAATCATGTTCATAAGAGTCACTTAGAGTAAGCCAAGGTATGAACTATTGAATCCACCAAGTTTTGTGTGTGATTTCACATAGATCATCTTTGAATGAGCATAACTTATTTAATAGGTGGTATTTTGTAGATTTATACCCTTCAAAATTATAGATAATTGAGTAATCTTTCCGTCGATATAAAATTCGCATATAACGGACACCCGGTGAAAAATTTATGGCAATTTAAAGTTTCAGCAACGTTATTTTAGTCAGTGGCACGTCGTGCCATAAGCCAAAATAATGTTTGTCAATTTCCAGTGTCTCTCTATAATTCAACCACATCGCGGTGAGTTTCCAGGTCATAAATAGGAGGGGAGGGGACAACGCGATATCTCCGCATCGCATCGGGGGCCCAAATAAGATAATTTTCACAGATATTAAATGATGCCTCTAGAGGGGTATTTGAGTCATATTTACACCCATATATATATATTCTATAAACACGGAATTAAGCCCTTATTTCACCAAAACATACTCTTTGTCTCAAAATCCTCTCAAGAACACATTAGGGTTTTCAACTGAGGATTCTAGTTCAGGCAAATTTCTCCATCAGTCATCAAGAATCTTCCATCTAAGGTATGCGTAGTATTCATCTATGGATCCATTTCGTTCATAGAGCTCAAGAACCATGTTTTAAATTTTATATTTTGATTCTATTATTGTGATATGATCATGTACATGTTGATAATTGTTGTTTAATTTTCAAGATGATATCTAAAGGTGTTTTCATGAAGTATATGTGTTCATTAGTTAAAATCCATGAACTTTATGTGGTTTAAAATTGGGAAATTCATGAAAACACACCTAAGCTAAAAGAATGCATGCAACGTGTTTGATAAAAGGCCTAGGATGATAGAATTCATGTCCCATTATTTAATAGTGCTTAAATGACATGTCCATGCTCTATGCTTTATGATTTCACATAAATTCCACGTGATTGATATGCGTCGTTGTTGTGATATGGATTGAGCATGATATTAAAGCTATTAAAGTATACATATATTGTATGAATTTCCCTTCCATATGTAAGTTGTTGAGAACTATGCTTAGTGTGAAATCCCCTACTTATAATATGGTGAATTGTGGACTCCATTTTATGATCAAGTCAGTTATGTGGGTCAGTTTCCTTACATTGAGTCCTGGGGGTAATAGTACCAAAAAATATAGTTATGTGCCTCGAGCCATGTCATGTTATCATGATAATCTCAGTCAAGCCATGATCTATAGAACTCAGTCAGTCATGTGACTTAAGAAATCTCATGATCTCAATAAATTCTCAGATAGTAGTACTATTCCGTCAGTCAACAGAAGTCAGTTACTTAGTAAATATATAGCCAGTTAAATCATGTTCAGTCTCTTAAGATAGAAGTATAAGTTAGCATCGAGTGATCCCAATGAGGGGAACTCATATGCCAGTTTAGGGTGTAATTCTTATTATTATGTTCTAGAACTACGTAGCCAGCGTAGCTTGAGACATCTTAACCTGCCCAATTAGGGTTGATGAGGTGGCTTAACCTGTTAGTTTAGGGTTCCCACTATTCTTATTCGAGTACCTACTAGCTAAGGGTCACTCACAGCTGTCCGTACCGGTGGCGTAGTATGGACACCCTTCTAGTCGAGGCAGAGATTGGACTCGAACCTAGCTATATGCATTATTAGGACATGTAAGTTTAGCAAATACCTCCCACAGTTTTAGTCCCAGCCTCAGTAAAAGAACTCAGATAGTTCTTTAGATTTTAGTATACCAGGACTGTCAATTACAACCAATTCAGTTACAGTACGGAACTCAGGTAGTTCCATCAGATTTAGAACTGTCAGACACAGTCATCCATGTTATCAAAATTTTAGTATCAGTCATGTTAGATAACAGTAAACTATGTATTAGCGTACAGGTCCAAATATCATGTATTCACGATTTTAGTTACTATGTATGCATATTTGTACTCTTACGTTCCTATCAGTCAGTTAGTTAGCATTGTTCTTACATGTAAACCCTTTTTGTATTTAGCCTACCTTACTTGTACACTCAGTACTCCCAATTATACTGATGCATTTGCGCTATGGTTCTTTCTTTCATATTACACCATAGGTTCAGAGACACGAGTTCCAGATCAACAGTAGCATTCCAGTCGCGGAGTTGCAGTGAGTCCTCATTCATTAGAGAATGATATTATTTTATTTCATTCATTATTTCAGTTTAGTTTTGCTAGATGGAGTTAGTTTGAGACATGTTCCTTTAACCCTTTATTTCAGACAGTATTTAGAGGCTTTTAGATTTACTTCAGATTTTACATTCAGCTTTCAGTTGTTTTGGGTATTTGTTACCTTATATGGATGTTATTAATTATCAGTTATTCTATTTAGTTGAACCTTATGGCCTATTGTTCATGTTTTCCGTATTTTACATGTATATTACGCAGTGTACAGGTACAAATATCAGTCATGGGTTAGCTTGTGGTCCTACGGGGTCATAAGCACTATGTAGCATTCCAGTTCAGAATATTGGGGTGTTACAAACTTGGTATCAGAACCTAAGGTTCAATAAAGTCCTAGGAAGTCTGAAAGCCGCATATAGTAGAGTCTTGTGCATGAGTGTGTTGCGCACCACATTTATGTGCAAGAGGATATGAGATATTTTAGGAAAAGTTTCCCCTCTTTCAATATTCATGTCGTGCTAGTGAGCATAATCTCAAGTTAAACTCTCAGTCTAATTCGTTCTTTTCTTATTCTAGAATATGCCCCCAAAGAGAATAAACCAGCCTGCTCCTCAGCCCGAAGATCCTTTGGGTGAACATATTTCTCATGCAGAGTTTAGGGCTGCATTTACCACACTTTCTCAGTCTGTGGCTACCCAAAATGAACGGCCACCATTTAGTCCGGCCAATCCAGTGGCCAACTCAGCCGCAGCTAGGATTTGGGACTTCACCCGAATGAACCCTCTATCTTTCTTTAGGTCTAAGTCTGATGAAGACCCTCAGGAATTCATTGACCAAGTTTAGAAGGTCATAGACATCATGGGAGTTACTTCTTGGCAGAGTTCTGAGTTAGCTGCATACCAGTTGTAAGATGTGGCTCATACCTGGTACACGCAGTGGAAGTCTAAGAGGTTAGATGATGCAGGTCCCTTTGAGTGAGAGGAATTTGTCACGGCTTTCTTAGATAGATTCTTTCTCTAAGAGCTAAGGAAGGAAAAATTTCTTGAGTTCATCAACCTCAGGAAGGGAAATATAATGGTTAAAGAGTATTCTCTCAGATTTACTTAGCTAGCTAGATATGCCCCTCATGTGGTTGCAGACAACAGGGCTAAGATGAGAAAGTTTATGGCAGGAGTGAATGATAGCATGACAAATGAGTGTAGGTCTATGATGATGAACAGTGATATGACTTTAGATAGGATCATGACCCATGCTCAGCAAATAGAGGAGTAGAAAATTACGACTAGGGAGAGGCAAAACAAGAGAGCAAGATCAGGAAGTTTCAGTTTTCCTCAACCTAAATCTAAAGAAGAAAATAGTTCCTAGTTTCATCCCAAGCCAGCAGTTCTAGCTCCTTCCTCCACCAGTGCACCAGTGCCAAAATTCTAAGACGGAAATAGAGATCGAACACCAGGCTCTAAGTCTCAGGGCAGTGTCAGCAGTGCCCGAACTAATCCCCTATGTCAGATTCATGGTAAGAACCACAAGGATACCTGTAGAGATGGTAGCGATGTTTGTTTTGGTTATGGAAAGCCAGGCCATAGGATTAGAGAGTGTTCGTAGTCAGGTCTACAGGGTCAGCAGAATCATTCCACAGCCTAGTCAGGTTGCCCAAATCAGCAGGGTGCCACTTCTAGTACTGCTAGTGGGCAACGCCGAAACAGACTCTATGCTCTTCAGACCCGACAAGATCAGGAAAATTCTCCTGATGTTGTTACTAGTATGTTTATATTTTCCATGTTCATGTTTACGCTTTGCTAGATCCAGGTGCATCCTTGTATTTTGTTACTCCTTATATAGCAGGCAATTTCAAAATCAGTCCTAAAATTTTATCAGATCCCTTTTTAGTCTCTACCCTAGTAGGTAAAACCATCATAGCTCAGCGGGTATACAGAAACTGCCCGATTATGATATTTCAGAAAGCCACATTAGCAGATTTAGTCAAGTAAGAGATGACTAATTTTGATATCATTCTCAGTATGGATTGGGTTCATTCCTATTATGCCACAGTCGACTGCAGAAATAGGATAGTTCAATTTCAGTTCCTAAATAAGCCCATCCTAGAGTGAAAGGGTAGTACTTCATCTTTAAGGGGTCAACTTGTATCCTACCTTCGGGCAAGTAAAATGATTTCTAAGAGATATGTTTTTCATCTCATTTATGTTAAAGACTCTGGTTCTAAATCTCCTAGCTTTGAATCAATCCCAGTGGTTAACGAATATTCAGATGTCTTTCCTGAAGATCTTCCAAGCATTCCTCCTGAAAGGGAAATAAACTTCGGCATTGACCTTATTCCAGATACTCAGCCTATTTCTATTCCGCTATATAGAATGGCACCAGAAGAACTCAAAGAACAGAAGGATCAGTTGAAGGATCTCTTAGATAAGGGATTCATTAGACCTAGTATTTCCCCGTGGGGCACACCAGTTTTATTTGTGCGTAGGAAAGATAGTTCCCTTAGGATATGTATTGATTACCGTTAGCTCAACAAAGTTATGGTCAAGAACAAGTATCCTCTTCCCATAATAAATGACTTGTTTAACCAACTTCAAGGTGCCAGTTATTTCTCTAAGATAGACCTCAGATCAGGCTATTATCAGCTCAGAGTTAGAGAATGTGACATCCTAAAGACAGCTTTGCGTACTCGGTATGATCACTTTAAATTTTTAGCTATGTCCTTTGGTCATACCAATTCCCCAGCCACTTTCATGGACTTGATGAACCGTGTGTTCAAGTAGTACTTGGACATCTTCATCATAGTCTTCATAAATGATATCCTGGTCTATTCTCGCACCGAGCATGATCATTTAGACCATCTCAGAATTATTCTTCAGACTCTTAGAGATCACCAGCTATTCGCCAAATTTAGTAAGTTTGAGTTTTTGCTAAGGTCCGTAGCATTCATTGGCCATGTTATTTCTGATGATGGTATTAGAGTAGATCCTCAGAATACCAAAGCGGTAAAAAACTGGCCTTACCCTATCTCTCCATTAGATATTAGGAGTTTCTTAGGTTTGGCTGGCTATTACAGGTTGTTTGTTGAGGGATTTTCTTCTATTGAATCCCCCATGTCCAGATTAAGTTAAAAGAAGGTCAAGTTTTAGTGGTCAGATCCTTGTGAGAAGAGTTTTTAGGAATTGAAGACTCGACTCACCTCAGCTCTAGTCTTAGCTCCTCCAGATGGTTTAAATAGGTTTATAGTATATTGTGATTCATCCAGAGTAGGTTTGGGTTGTGTCCTCATGCAACATGGTAAGGTCATAGCCTACGCCTCCTGGTAGTTAAAGCCCCATGAGAATAATTATCCTACTTATGATCTTGAGTTAGCAGCCGTAGTATTTGCCTTGAAGATTTGGAGGCATTATCTATACGGAGTTCATGTAGATGTCTTCACAGATCATAAGAGTCTCCAATATGTATTTTCTCAGAAATATCTCAATCTTTGTTTGAGAAGGTGATTAGAGCTCTTGAAAGATTATGACATGAGTGTCCTTTATCATCCGAGCAAGGCTAATGTTATGGCCGACGCTCTCAGTAGACTCTCCATGGGTAGTGTTTGTCACGTTGAGGATAGCAAGAAAAAAATAGCTTAGGAAATCCATCAGCTTGCCAGACTAGGTGCTCGCTTAGTCGATTTTTCAGAGGGTCTTGTATGTGTTCAAGATAGTTTAGAGTCATTTCTAGTTTTTGAGGTGAAAGAAAAACAAGACAGAGATTCTAGCCTTATTCATCTAAAAGAGTCAGTTTAGAATCAGAAAGTAGAGGTTTTCTCCCAAGGGGGAGATGGTGTCATCGTTGTCAGGGTCGTCTCTATGTTCCTGGTGTAGATAATTTAAAGCAGAAAATTCTTATAGAAGTACATGGTGCGCGATACTCTATTCATCCAGGGGCCACTAAGATGTACCACGACCTATGGGAGATCTATTGGTGGAGTGGGATAAAGAGAAAAGTTGCAGAATTTATGGCTAACTTCACTACATATCAGTAGGTTAAAATAGAGCATAAAAAACCTAGTGGTTCCATGTAGGAGTTCACCATTCCTACTTGGAAGTAGGAAGAAGTGAATATGGACTTTGTGATGGGCTTGCCTCGAACTTGACATCAGCATGATTCAGTTTGGGTCATTGTAGATAGAATGACCAAGTCAGCTCATTTCCTTCCAGTTCATACCTCTTATTTTCACTGAGGATTACGCCAAACTCTACATTAAGGAGTTGGTCAGATTACACAGTGTTCCATTAACTATCATCTCAGACAGAGGTATCCAGTTTACCTGTCACTTCTGGAAAGCATTCCAAAAGGGTCTTGGTACCTAAGTTCATCTCAGTATAGAGTTTCGTCATCAGATAGATGGTCAAGCATAAAGGACCATTCAGACTCTTGAAGATATTCTAAGTACATGTGCAATTTATTTCAAGGGAATTTGGGATGACCACTTGCCTTTGATTGAGTTTGCATACAGCAATAGCTATCAATCTAGTATTAAAATGGCTTCATTTAAAGCTCTTTATGATAGGAGGTGCAGATCTCCAATCGGGTCATTTGAAGTTAGTGAGGCCTTAGTCATAGGGCCTGACTTAGTATTCGACGCCTTAGAGAAAGTCCAGTTAATCAGAGAAAGACTCGGGCTGCTCAGAGCCGACAGAAGTCATATGCTAACATTCGTAAAAGGGATCTTGAATTCAAGGTTGATGAATATGTCTACCTAAAGATCTCTTCTATGAAGGGAGTGAAATGGTTCGGCTAGAAAGGAAAGCTCAGTCCTCAATATGTCAGTACCTTGAAGATTCTCAGTCACTTAGGCAAGGTAGCTTATAAGCTTGAATTGCCTTCAGATCTAGCCTCAGTTAATCTAGTCTTTTATGTCTCTTTGCTCATGAAGTGTGTAGGTGATCCATCAGTCGTAGTCCCTATTCAGAGCATTGACAGTCAGAATAGTCTCTTCTATAAGGAAATTCTGGTCGAAATTCTGGACTATCAAATTTGTAGACTGAGGAACAAAGAAGTCCTTCTAGTCAAAGTTCTTTGGTGAAATCAGTCCGTTGAGGGAGCTACTTAAGAAGCAGAAGCAGACATGCATACCAAGTATCCTCACCTCTTCTCTGCCAATCCAAATCAAGCTCAAGGTAATAGTTCTCCTTAAGCTTATTCAATTTCCCGTTCAGTATTCTATACAACTTGGTATTTAGTTCATACACACGTTTCATCACAAATCTTGTATCAACTACCATTATATATTTATTCCAGTATTCATGTATTAGTCTAGAGTATAATCATGAATCAAATATGCATACTCATTAGGAGAACTCAGTTATCAAAAATCTCAGTTATGTATTCATGAATCAGTTACTCATACATCATATATGCATGTACAACATGATATATTTATCTTATCAGTCATGTCCGTCATAAGATCATGTTCCATTAGTGTATGCCTTGCAAGTACTCCAGTTTTTTGTCTATTCCTATTTCAATCAGTCTCATTCAAGAATGAATGTTTCCAAGGGAGAGATATTATAATACCCCGTATATTACTAAGGTAGAAAATAAACCGTTGTTCCTACATATGAAACCTCCTATCCTGTGATACATATTGGAGTACATGAATTAGGATGAGTATCCTAGTGATAATAGATCTTATGATGTGTTAATCATGTTCATAAGAGTCACTTAGAGTAACCAAGCTAAGAACTACTGAATCCACTAAGTTTTCATGTGTGATTTCACATAGGTCATCTTTAAACAAGTATAAATTGGTTAATCGGTGGTATTTTGGCATATTTATACCCTTCAAATTGTATAGAATTGAATAAGATTTCCGTAGATACCAAATTAGCATAAAACGGACACCCAGTGAAGAAGTTATGACGATTTAAAGTTTCAGCAACATCATTTCAATCAGTGGCGCGTCGTGCCATAAGCCAAAATGATGTTTGTCAATTTCTAGTGTTTCTCCATGATTCCACCATGTCGCAGTGAGTTTCCAGGTCATAAATGGGAGAGGAGGGTAACGCGATATCTCCGCATTGCGCCAGGGGCCCAAATCGAGTAATTTTTACAGATATTAAATGATGCATCTTGAGGGGTGTTTGGGTGATCTTTCCACCCCTATATATATATTTCATAAATACGGAATTAAGCCTTTATTTCACCAAAACATACTCTTTCTCTTAAAATCCTCTCAAGAACACATTAGGTTATCAATTGGGGATTCTAGTTCAAGCAAATTTCTCCATCAATCATCAAGAATCTTCCATCTAAGGTATGCTTAGTGTTCATCTATGGATTTATTTTGTTCATAGAGATCAAGAACCATGTTTTAAATATTATATTGTGATTGTCTTGTTGTGATATGACCATGTACATGTTGATGATTGTTGTATAAGTTTCAAGATGATATCTAAAGGTGCTTTCATGAAGTATATGTGTTCGTTAGTTGAAATCCATGAACTTTATGTGATTTAAAATGGGGAAATTCATGAAAACACACCTAAGCTAAAATAATGCATGCAAAGTGTTTGATAAAAGTCCTAGGATGATATAATTTATGTCCCATGATTTAATAATGCTTAAATGACAAGTCCATGCTCTATGCTTTTCACATGAATTCCACCTGATTGATATGTGTCATTGTTATGATATGGATTGAGCATGATATTGAAGATATGAAAGTATACATATGTTGTATGAATTTCCCTTCCATGCATAAGATGTTGAGAACTATGCTTAGTGTGAAATCCCCTACTTATGATATGGTGAATTGTGGACTCCATTTTACGAACAAGTCAGTTATGTGTGTCAGTTTCCTTCCATCGAGTCATAGGGGTACTAGTACCCAAAAAATCTAGCTCTGTGCTTAGAGCCATGTCACATTATCATGATAATATCAGTCAAGCCATGATCTATAGAACTCAGTTAGTCATATGACTCAGGAAATCTCAGAAATCTCATGATCTCAATAAATTCTTAGATAGTAGTACTATTCTATCAGTCAATGGAAGTCAATTACTTAGTCCATGTACAACCAGTTAAATCATGTTCAATCTCTTCAGATGGGAGTAGAAATTAGCACCGAGTGAACCCAAGGATGGGAACTCACCTGCCAATTTAGGGTGTGATTCTTAGTAGTTATCCTTGTGTTCCAGAACTACGTAGCCAACGTAGGTTAAGACATATTAACCTACTAGATTAAGGTTGATGAGGTGGCTTAACCTATCAGTTTAGGGTTCCCACCATTATCATTTGAGTACCTGCCAGCTAAGGGTCACTCACAGCTGTCCTTACCAGTGGCGCGGTATTGACACCCTTCGAGTCGGGGCAGAGATTGGACCCCAACCTAGCTATATGCATTATTGGGGCATATCGATTAAGCAACTACCTCCCACAGTTTCTGTCCCAGTCTCAGTAAAAGAACTTAGATAATGCTTCTGATTTTAGTATACAAGGACTGCCAGTTACAGTCAATTCAGTTACAGTACGAAACTCAAGTAGTTCTATTAGATTTAGGACTGTCAGGCATAGTCATCTATGTTATCAAAATTTCACTATCAGTCATGTTAGATAATAATAAACCTTGTATTAGCGTATAGATCCAGATATCATATATTCACGATTTTAGTTACTATTTATGCATATTTGTACTCTTACTTTTATATCAGTCAGGCAGTTAACATTGTTCATGAATGTAAACCCTTTTGCATTTAGCCTACCTCACTCGTATACTCATTACTCTCAGTTGTACTGACGTATTTGTGCTATGGTGCTTTATTTCATGTTACACCATTGGTTCAAAGACACGAGTTCCAGATTAGCAGTAGCATTCCAGTCGTAGAGTTGCAGTGAGTCCTCATCTATTTGAGGATGGTATTACTTTATTTCATTCATTATTTCAGTTCAGTTTTACTAGACGGAGTTAGTTGGAGATATGTTTCTTCAACCCCTTATTTTAGACAGTATTTAGAGGCTTTCAGATTTAGTTCAGATTTTAGATTCAGCTTTCAGCTGTTTTGGGTATTTCTTACCCTACATGGATGTTATTAATTATCAGATATTCTATTCAGTTGAACCTTATGGCCTATTGTTCAAGTTTTCTGCATTTTACATATATATTATGCAGTGTACAGGTACAAATATCAGTCATGGATTAGCTTGTGGTCTTTCAGGGTCATAAGCACCGTGTAGCATTCTGGTTCAAAAAATCAGGATGTTACATGTAAGTTATCAATTAAGTCATCTCAACCTCACATATTAGAAGATAATCTTACTAAACATCATGCAATACTAGGTCCATCATCACTAAGCATGTCACTACCTTAAGGACTAATTTCTATATTATAATCAAGTAAAGTCCACCAACTAGCGTACTAGGTTTCTAGCTTCCAAATAGAAATCATATATTTTAGCAGTAACTAGTTATCACATTAGACACTTTGCTAGGAAAGATTTCATAATAAAACATCTTATTCAAGTCAAGGATATATATAAGCTTATCCCTTGATTGAACACAAGATTATTCACACCACTAAGTCTTAACTCAATATTAGGCATAGGTTTCCTCTAGTTACTAATTTAGCATCAAAAGGGTCACACCTCTTATTTAGTGATTTGAACTAAGAAATGAATAAAAGTTTACCAAGAGTGATCTCATATTTACAATACATAGGTGTTGGCCCCACACAGCCTAACCTTACAAATATCAATGCACATAAGTAAATTTGCCCCTCACAGTATCGTAACATTGTTACCTCTTCCAGATTTACTAGGCATCATCATAATATCAACATATTTCTCTAGATTCACCGAGCATCATCATAATATTATATATTCCTTCGGATTTATCGAGTATCATCATAATATCACATATTTCTTCAAATTCATCGGGCATCATCATAATATCACTTATTCCTTCAGACTCACCGAACATCATCAGAATATCACATATTTCTTCAGACTCACCGGGCATCATCATAAAATCACATATTCCTTTAGACTCACCAGGCATCATCATAATATTACATATTCCTCTAGAATCATCGGCATCATCATAATATCACATAGTCCTTCGGATTCATCCAGCATCATCATAATATCATAAGTCTCCTAATATAATAACATACATCCATATGCATAGACTAAACAATAACTATACACAAATTTTCACAATATAATTAAGTAGGGATGTAGGCTAACACTTGCCATTTCACCTTACTATTAGCTTCACACGTAATATGAGCATAAACAAGAGCATGAGTATTTACAAGAAATAGAAAATAATCACTTAACATTATTATTCAAATCAAGATCAGAAGATAATCCGATAATCGAGTTCAACCATCACAAATCCTATGTATATATAATTTAGACAATCACACGTATCGAGGTTGCCAAGAATTTACTTAGACCGAACTTAATGTGGGTTAAGTCCAACTTCTAAATCCCCAATAAAGGCAAAACTTTATTGATAAAAGTCTAGCTTCTACCAGGAATTAGTCTAAGTTATTCATACTCACCACAAGGTTTTACCAATCTTTTCTTGGTCCATAGGGAAAGAGTCTTAAAAATTCCCTCCTAAGTAAACCCAAAACCAAGGTCATCTCCTATATAGGAATTACATAGGTCAATACACTCCTAAAGATAGAGAAGCATACCATTCATGTCTACTTAGAACAATTATAGTGTTCTCACACTAGTTATGAGATTGTTTACTAGGATTTTATATTCTAGTTCTCACACTATTTCGTAGTTGTAATTTTAATTGCTGGGATTGTTTGTTCTAGATGGTGTTGAAGTCCATAGGATGTTATGATATTGATATTATGGCTATTTTCATATTCATGGTATAAAAAATGAGCTAGCAATATTTGAACGAATTTTTTTCTTTATTCTTTGATTATTATGGGTAAAGTTTTGATCTTTGCTTAAAATGCATGCTTATGCTTTGTTTAAATTCATTATTTATTGATATGTTTGTTTGTAGTATGTAAAGTTATTTCCTTTATGTTGAAAAGGAATGGTTACTATTGTTTAGGGTTTGTGAAATTGTTTCTCAATTCGAAGTAGTGGGTTATTCATTTTCATGGTCAAAATTGTCTTTGATTTTCTCTTATTTAGATTTAAAAGTTGTTAGGGTTGTAATTTTTGTTGAAATTGTGTAGAACTAATATAGGAGTTGCCATAATTGGACACTTTTTCTTAGAATTAATCTTTTACTATTTCTCCTATCTTGTCTTCGAATATTATCTCTCAAATATGATTAATATATGTTATATACTCCACTTCGCTTATTGGTTTACGTATTAAAGTTTTTTTTTTCATTTAGACGTCCCATTGTTATGCACATGCTATTTTGATTTTTTTTAAGTTATAGACATGTTGATTGGTCTACTTTGTATTAAAAAGTGTTGTTGCATTAGTATGTCTAGTATTTCATATTTGAAGTGTTATTTCCTCATCTCTTGCGCATTCTCCTTTTTTATTTGTTTAATGAAAACATGCATTAGACTTCATCATAACATTTGGAGCAAATATGTGTTAATCTATTTGTCCAAATTTTAAGCAACTATGCTTGTGGAATCCAGTCTTCTTTTCAAGGGATAGATAATTATATTGTGCTAGATTTAATTTTTTTTAAGATTGTTTAGGAGATAGGTTAGTTTACCTTTCGTTGGATAACTTGGCTTGCTTTGATATCATAACCTACTATTTCTTTATGCTTGAGAAGGTTATTTTTCCATCTCATTATTTATCTATTAAGTGTAGAATTCTTGAACACGTATTAATTCTTTTTTTCTTTTATCTTTTCCTTTGCATGAATATGTTTTGGAGTCAAAATGGATTCCTTTCCTCTTGTATTTCATAATGGGCCAATGAGGCTCATCTCTCCAAGTGAAGTCAAAAGTTTTAAACCCAAAGTCGATTATATAGCGTGCGGGTGCAAGAAGATGAAAGAAGAAGGAAAATAAGTGAAAACCCATTGATGAGGTTACTAAGAGACTTGAAAAGTCTCAATTTTTATTATTGCCTTATTTTTATTTATTCATTTAGTAATTTATTTATTCATTCATTTAGGCCTTGAATCCAAAGTTACAATTTAATACAAGTGAAGCAAATTTTAGGCCTCAAAGGTTCGAAAAATAGCTTATGAATGGTTATGGGTCAAAAGCCCAAGGTATAGATTAGGACAGGTGAAGATGGGCCAAAAACACAAATTAGCTTAGGACAGGATTTGTGGATTTTGGTCTAATGAATTAATTCATTTAGTCTCCCCCTTTCCCCTTTATATGCTAATTGTTCTTAATTTTCTTAAACTTAATTAAAAATCCCCACTAAGTCGTTAAATTTGTTTTGCACAAATCTTGAAGACAATTTTTTCCTTAATAGTTATTTTTCAAAAACCAATTTTCTTTTTTAAAGTTAGTCAAAAAAGTTATTTTCAAATAGTCCGGATAACTGCAAGTTAGCGGATACTCTTGGTGCCTTAACAACCTTCCAAGAGTATTAATAGGAACCACTTACTCAAAATTTCTAAACTTAAAAGATTTTTTCTGTTTTGAATCTTTTAAGTAATATTTTTTAGTTTTCTTGATATTTTCTCAAAAATTAAATGGTGACTCTATAATCTTGGAAAATAAATAGTGTAAAGGTAGAATCACATACCCAATAATTATATGAGAAAAATACATCAAGAATTACCTCAAACGGAGCTTCCTAGCTTCTAAAATGGTGAAAATAAGATTTTGAACTCAAATGAGGCTTATATGTTATTTCAGGGGTCATTTACCCTATGTGCACACACCTATAGATCCATGCATGCGGCCATGCACATGAGTCATAGAGTTGTGCAGTCGGCTATGTACATGCGGTGGTGCCCCCGTATGCGCGAATAAGGCACCAACTGACAACATTCTCCTAATTTATTTTTAACTGCTACGACCCTTCTGAAACCCTATAAACATGAATCAATAGTGCAAATTGATCATAAAACACGTTTCAGATTCAATAGAATTGTTAGATTTTTCAATAGAGGTCATTATCAAAAACTTACCTCCAAAACTACATTTAAGCCATAAACTAGTATTTCAACCAAATGCTCAAATATCACAAAAGGGATTTGGAACCTGAACCAACTAGGCTATTCTAAAATGGACATTTTGAATCTACTAGAATTGATGGAAATTTCATCCAATGCTCGAATCACAAATATTGATCGAAGTCAAATATTTCATTATAAAAGTTACTCAAATTTAAAAACTCTCTTAAATGACTATCGAATATTTTGGGCACCTGCACAAATCATTCCTACAAATCATAGATGATATAAAGAAATAATAGAGAAGGACAAAATGGCTGAAACACAAAAATGCTAAAACTTACTACGGAAATTATTATATTACTTATGTCACGGCCCAAACTACCAAGTCGTGTCGTGCACCTACCAACACCTACCTCAGATAGATGGACCCTAAGTATCTTACCATTTAAGAAAATATAGATATTACTATGATATACATTTAGTTAGTGTAAGGTCTACCGTCCAAAAATTTAAATCAGGCAGAAATAGTATTACTCATTTAATTCTTTCCAAAGCTTATTTCAATACATCAAATATAAAAAGTAAATGAGGAAACTAACTAAAGGTGGATCCTAAAACCTAGACTAAATTGGTACAAGAGTACTATACAAAGAGTAGACACCCATGACACCACATCCATGTAAGATCTAGAGGGCAGGCGTTGTTGGATAATGATCCCATCAGTGCAATAGAAATTCCAACTGACCTGCAAATGGCTATATCACTGAAGAGGGATATAGTAAGTGTATTATCAGTACAAAGCACATATATTAGAAGGTATCATCACCCTCCCAAAGTATCAAACAAATAACAACAATTGTAAGTAAGAAAAAACATGACTTTAACTAAAATTTCGGTAACTAAAGCATGATTATACATGCATAGATACTGACACTAGTATTTTTAAACATATGTTTATTTTAAAATCTACATATATATTAGTACTTTGATATACCATTCCACTTTATACCATTACTCTACTTTATATAACCCCAATTCCAGCCTATTACGAATAGCCCCAAAGATACCCCCTAGATATCACATGGTGCATAGGACTATGAATAGACCTTAGCTAACCCATGATATCTATTCAACATTGCTTAGGACTAATGAAATTTATATCTTGGTTCAATTTGATGAATAATCTTAACAAAATACTGCAACTCAATAGCATTCAAATCTATGTCAAAATGAAAGAACATATAGTCTGACTTGTCTTAACAACCCTATAACAAAAAATTGAAGAGCCATTGGGACAAACCCTATATGGCCTAAACTGAAAACTAAGTAACTGAAATAATAACAATGAACATCTGGAACCAACCAAATCTTGGCTCTCCAACTATAAGGACTCACCAACTATCTGAATTTAGGAAGTGATGTCTGTAGTTAATCGTGTTGTTGGGTATGAACACCAAAACCTACATTATGAAAAAATGCAGCCACACAGACATATATGTAGTTAGTACTTCCGGAATGTACTAAGTTATGTGGGTGTGAGTACAATAAGTTAAACTGAAACTGAATAAACTGACAAATCATGCATGCTAAGTGTAAAAGGACTCACTTTGAACATAATTAAGACTAAAAACTGAAATCACATAAAGAACAACTCATAAGACAATATCTAAACAAAAATTAGGAGTGATCACACTTAGTTTCTAAAATCCTCATTTTTATAGGAGATTCTCATAGCCGACATAAACCATGCGAGCAACATGGTGTCCGATGTCTAAAACCCCTATCGAAAAGGCCTAATATACTTTTATAGGGCATAAAGCTAACTGTGGTAACCACCTAAACATGTTTGATTTAGACAAGCTAAATAATATAAATGACAGGTTCATTATTACTAGCTACTTGACCATTTAGACAAACTGAAACTAACCTGCGGTAGCATGTAATTTTTGGAAAATATGATGCACTAAACTCACATTCCCCTCTCGGTGCTAAATACTACACAAAAAAATCATACTATTGCTCGTACTATATCTTTGAAGTTCACTTAAAAATAAGCATATGCGCTGATAAGTCTAAAAACACATTATGCTTCTCTTTCTATCTCAAAATCTTAAGTTTTTATGTGAACTTCATATATTGTCTGAAATCATATACCGAAATTGGAACTGTTATTATATTGCAATATTTTTTAATCGTTTACTTTGAACTTCTTGTAAACAGAGTACTAAATGCTGAAATTGTTATATTTATTAACTCAGAAAAATCCTTATCAAATTGTCAAAACTCAATGCTCGAGATTACACTGTAAATAAAACTTAAATAAGTATGAAGAAATATGCAAAATAATGTGTAACTCATGAAGAAACAACACAAACTCAGCCATAGTGAAATGGGTATGAATCCTAGTTAAAAATTCTCAAATTCATGATAAAAACTCAAATTTGGACATAAATATGAAAGGTTATCATTGTTCAAACTCCACATACCTAGACTTAGTGAATTCCTTAAGGAAAACTCGAATTGAAACCTTGCAAGCATAAATTTTGGTGAAAAACTCCTCTTTTGTGTTCTTGATGGTTTGGAAGAAGAGAAGTCATTTTAATATGACTTATGAGGGTGGAATTTGTGTTTAATATAGTTGGGAGGTCATTTAATAGGTAAAATACCAAAAGGCCCTCAACTTAAACTCAAACAAATAAAATTAGCATTTTTGCACCCTTATCGCACTGCTCTAAGGGCAAGGCATGCCCTTATCGCGGCATGTCCAAAGCATTACATACACTTATCATGGAACCTCACTAGTTTGGTGTCCTAAAGTGACCACAAATGCATTTTGAAAATTCGAAAATACTTCCTAATGGTCCCGTTATCATTATTTATCATAATTCAACTCACAAATCACTCTTAAACACAAAGGAGGTACCAAAATTAAATCATAGAAGTTTTAGGGTCTAACATTATCTCCCCATTTAGACCATTCATCCTTCAATGAAGGTCGAAAGGAAATATGACTCTCTCACGAGTTCGCCAGGCTAAGCTATGAAACTCGTTTTACTCTAATACTAAAATCTTTCATCTCAAGCATTAACTTATAACTAAAATTACTCTTTAGACATAAACTTTATGAGGTAAGAGTAAGAAGATACTTGGAGGAATTTCTTACCTCACACAAACTCTAGACTAGAAGTGAATATGTAAGGATACCAACTCATTATGTCTGCCTCGGCTTTCTAAGTTGTTCCTTCAATTGTTTTATTCCTCCAAAGAATTTTCACTGAAGCAATTTCCTTATTTCTTAACCTTTGAACATGTTGGTCAAGGATTTGAACTTGAATCTCTTTGTAGGACAAGCTATCCTTCACCCCAATACACTCTACGAGTGCTACTAAGGATGGGTCCCCAATGCACCTTCTTAACATCAACACATGGAAAACTAGATGGACAACAAGTAATTATGACGAAAGGTTAAACTCGTAAGCAACTTCTCCTATGCACTTCACTATTTTATTAAGACCAATATATTAGGGACTAAGCTTTCCTTTCTTCCTGAATCTCATTATTCCCTTCAAGGGTGACACCTTTAAAAATACCCAATTAACTCAAAACTCAACTAACTAAAAGTAAATGTGGAAAATACTTAAATAACATAATAGGTCCTCGACATATGAGGACTCACCAATATTCTCTGACAAAGATTCAACTCAATTTGCATAAATACATATTAAAGACTTTTATAATAAGTGAAAATACAAACATGCACACCCTAGAAGTAGTGCCTCATAATCTTTAGGGCATATACAATAGCTGCCAACTATAAATCATATGTTGGGATAATTTTTCTCATGGTTTTAAGCTGTCTAGAGGTATAGGCTATTACCTTCCCATTTTCATCAAAACATAACCTTACCCAATAGTGGTGGCATCACAATGCACCATAAATCCATCCATCCCCTCTAGAAAAGCTAATAGTGGCCTGAAGTCAATCTATCCTTCAACTTTTGGAATCTTTCTCATATTTATCTAACCAAATAAACTTAACCTTCTTTTGTGTCATCTTAGGTAGTGGCACATCTATGGAGAAAAAACCCTTAATAAACCTCTTATAGTAACCAGCTAAACCCAAAAATCTTTAAATATCAAATGGAGTAATGGGCCTAGTCCAGTGCTTCACTACATTAGTTTTTTGAGGTCTACATGAATACAAATGCTCGAAATTAGATTCTCCAAAAAGGTGACAGACTCCAACCGTGATTAACACTTACTAAAGTTTGCATAAAACTGATGATCGTTAAGGGTCTGTAATGTTATTATCAAATGGTCTACATGCTCCTCCCCACCCCAAAAACATACAAGTATGTCATCTATGAAAATAATGAGAAACATCTTCAACTATTTCTTGAAGACTCTATTCATTAAATCTATAAAGGTTGTGGAACATTTATTAGTCCAAAAGATATTACCACAAACTCAAAGTGACCATACTAGGTTCTGAGAGCAGTCTTCAGAATATCAAATTCTCTAACCTTCAACTAATAATACCCTAACATGAAATCAATCTTTGAAAACCAGCAGGTGCCCTAAAGTTAGTTAAATAAGTCATCAAGTCTGGGGATAGGGTACTTATTTTTTATAGTGAACTTTTTCAACTATCTATAATTTATGCACACTCTAAGAGTACCATCCTTCTTCCGCATGAAAAGGACTGGAGCACCCCATGGAGAAATACTAGACCCGATGAACCCCTTATGTAGGAAGTTCTTGAGCTACTCTTTCAACTCTTTAAGCTTAGCTGGGGCCATATAATAAGGAATAATGTAGATAGTTTGGGTGTAAGGAAAAAGATAAATTCCAAACTCTATTTCTCTATTGAGAGGTACCTCGGGTAGATCATCTAGGAAGACTTTAAGAAACTCTTTAACTATACGAACTGGCTAGATGGTTCGAGTTTCAGACTGAGTATCTTTAACTCAAACTAAGTGGAAGATACACCCTTTAGATATTAACTTTCTGTATTTAAGATAGGAGATAAAATGACCTTTTGGAGATATTGAACTACCCTCTCACTCAAGGACTGACTCATCAGGGAACGAAAACTTTACCATTCAGGTGCAACAATCAACTAATACATAGCATAATAGAGAGAATCCATGCATATATTAACATCAAAATCTATCAGTTCTAACTCTATTAAATCTGCTAAAGTGACCCTATGGAGGACTGTAATGGGTCACTTTTTATATACCTTCCTGGTGATAACTAACTCACTAGCTAGTGTAGAAACTTGGAAATCTTTAGAAAGACTCTCGGGACTTATACCAAATTTCATAAAAAGTCACAAAAGAAAGGGTTGGCCATGGATCTAGCAACACATAAGCTTTAAGATGCAAGACAAATCATACCTGTGACTACATCTAGAGAGCTCTCATGCTCTTGGCGAGAAGGTATAGCAAAAAACCAGGGCCTGGCCGTGACGAGCATTTCGAACCATAGAGGCCTGAAACACCCCTATCTGTCTGGTAATCATGCACCTAATTTATATGATCAAAGTAATGCAGAAAAACACAATAATTCAGAAACATGGTCATAAATATGAAAAGAAACAATAATGGGGAGATAAGGTTCCCTCAACATCAATTAACCTCTAAACAACTGTCTGTGAAAAATCTCTAACAAATGACTGAGTCAAGTAACCGTATATAAACTGGGACAAGGCCTCCAGTAGACCCCAAAACTGAATATAAGAAAAAAGAACTGTAGGACATAAGACCTTCCTAAACATAGAAGGCTCACCACTTGTCTCTGCAATTCTGTCTGAATGATCTACTGATTCTCTTGACCCCTAGACTGGGCCTCTGAACCTTAGAGGTTGGAGAGGGGAGGGGGTCAACACAAAAGTGCTGGTATGTAGAGATATCAAAACAAAACATAATATTTTTACAATATATACTTGAGAGCCATTATAAAGCAATTTTATATCAAATCATTTGACAATACATAGGTGTAATGCAATAGTTTCTCAATAACAATGAAATGCAACTGAGCTAGGTGGAATACCCTACATAATTTACACCAACTGTCTAACCTCAGTTTCCACCGAGATTAGAGTATAAGTGAGGAAGGGACACACAAGATCACATAGCATGATGTCTCGACCCAACGGTAGTTCCCAAGATCACTTAGCCCCGGCTCCTACTTATAGTCCTAATTTGGGAATGACATGAAGTCAAGTACACAAGATCACTTAGCCTGGTACCAATATTCCATCTCGGAAAACATGTTTTAGAGCGATGAGCCCTTACATCTCAAACGCCTTCTTCGGGCATCCACCTTACTCATGTAAAATCAATTCATTCAAATTTTATCTGATTTAATCACATATCATGTTCTGTAGGGTATCGTTATACCCGACTTGCAAGTCCTTAATATCACTTCCACATATGCATAACCATGTAAAAACCAAGGTGCTTCATCATTTACAAGTGGTAAACAATATTTATTTCAAATTCATGCTCTTTTTTGTTGATCACAATATGATATGGGTATCAAGACATTATCATGGGAATTTGAAAGAAATTTATCATTCATATTTATCAAACGTGCATGGAAAATCTCAAATCACATATGCATGGTTTCAACCATTGAAGTATATAGGCAAACAATTCCCATGACATAAAGTAAATGGCTTAGAAATCATATTGAAAGCAAGATATTAGCATTTGATTGAAAACCCCCATTAAAAAGCATGCATGTTCATAAAAACTATACCCATGAGATTTTTGGATAACTCCACGTACCTTTATTTCCAAGGATAATAGATGTTTCTTGAAGCTTGCGGATTGGTGATTCCAAATATGTAATTATCTTTGAAAACCTACAGTCAAATCTTGAACTATTTGGGTTTTTATTTTGAAACCCTAAGGAGAATCTTTGAGCACTTTTGATGAATGAATATGTATTTTAGGGTCCTTGGAATGAAATTTCGTATTTTAGGGCTAAGTAAGGGTGGAAAAGGACCACTTTGTCCCTAACACGGAGTGTTTAAGTCACTAGAATTCTTTACATAGGCGCCGCCCATCCCATTGCCTATGTTCACATAGGCACCGCCCAAGCTATCACCTATGTTTACATAGGCCCTGCCTAGGCTATCACCTATGTTTACATAGGCGCCGCCTAGGCTATTGCCTATGCTTTCCAGTGGCCATGGGCGATTGGTTAGGCGACGCTTATCACTTTGAAAGGCCATACCTTCTTGCTCGGGTGTTGGATTTTAGCCAAATTGGTATCGTTGGAACCTTAAACACTTTACAACGTCCACTAAAACTTAGTCGATCAAAATAGTTTCAACTCGTCCTTGAGTTGAAGGACCTCTATGGTCTAAATTCAAGCATGAGTGGATTCACATGCTACACAATAATTAACATGCCGTATTGGCATAGGATTTTATGGATTTTGGATTAACAATGCATCAAAATCATGGTCTATATTGTGGCCCAAATTGCAGGGTGTTACATTATCCCCCCTTAAAATCATTCGTCCCAGAATGATGATGCGGGACACAGACAGACACGATTTCAAGCATAATAAAGGTCTAGGAAAGATAAGATAGGAATAGTACCTTCTGTCTCCTCCTCTATCGAAGCAAACAAATTGGGATATCTAATTCTCATCTCATCTTCTGACTCCCAAGTTGCTTCTTCGACTTCCTGATTCCTCCATAGTACCTTTACTGAGGCTATCTCTTTGCTCCTCAACTTTCAAACTTGGCTATCTAAAATTTCAACAGGCTCTTCTTCATAAGACAAAAAGTCTGTCAATTTGATATCCTCTACTGGCAATACCATAGAATGATCTCCAATGCTTTTATTCAACATGGATATATGGAATACCGAATGAACGGAGCCCAAACTTGTAGGCAATTCTAACTCATTGCAACTGTACCAATCTTTTTAAAAATCTGATATGGCCCTACATAACGAGGGCTCAATTTACCCTTTTTTCCAAATCACATAACTCCTTTCATAGGAGAAACCTTGAGAAACACCCAATCACCAATTTCAAACTCTAGTTCTCTTCTCCGAACATTGGTATAGGACTTCTGACAACTTTGAGCAGTCTTGAGTCATTCTCTAATGATCTTCACTTTCTCCATCTCCTGATAAACAAGATCAAGCCCATACAACTGAGCCTCACCCACTTCATACCATCCTATCGGAGACCTACATCTTCTCTCATACAAAGCCTCAAAAAGAGCCATCTTGATGCTGGCATGGTAGCTATTATTGTAAGAGAATTCAACCAGTGGTAGGTGATCTACCCAACTACCTTTGAAATCAATGACACATTCCCTTAATATATCTTCGAGGGTCTGAATGGTACGCTCAGCTTGCCCATCCGTCTGAGGGTGGAAAGCTGTGCTCAAATTTACTTGTGTACCTAAACCCTTCTGAAAGAATCTCCAAAACTGAGATGAATACTGCGTACCTCTATTGGATATAATGGACACTGGTGCCCCATGCAATCGAACTATCTCCTCAATGTAAATCTTAGCATAAACCTCTCCCGAATAATTACTCCTCATAAGCAAAAAGTGGGCTGACTTGGTCAACCGATCTACAATCACCTATATAGAATCATACTGGTTTTGCGATCTCAGAAGTCCTGTAATGAAGTCCATATTTATCATCTCCCACTTCCATAAATGCAAGGCTATCTCTTGGGAAGTACCACCTGGCCTCATGTGTTCTACCTTCACTTGTTGACAATTCAAACACTTGGACAAAAAATCAGCTACATCACGTTTCATGTTATTCCACCAATACAAGGTTTTCAGATCATGGTACATCTTAGTAGAGACTGGGTGAATGACATACCTCGAAGTATGTGCCTCTTTAAGGATTCTTTCCTGTAGCCTATCCACATTCGAAACGCACAACCTACCTTGAAATCTCAGAATACCATCACCACTAATTTCAAATGACATAACCTTTTGTTGACCCACATATTTCTTGATTTGCATCAAGATGGGATCTTCAACCTGCTTCTCCTTAACTTTAGCACAAAGAGATGACTTAGCTAACTCATGAACAACCACCCCTCCATCTTTAGAATCTAAGAGTCGCGCTCCTAGATTTGCAAGGAGGTGAATATCCTTCACCATCTCTTTATTTCCTTTTTCTACATGAGAAAGACTGCCCATAGATAACCTGTTGAGGGCGTCAGCTACAACAATTGCCTTGCATGGATGGTAATGCAGACTCATATCATCATCTTTCAAAAGCTCCATCCAATGCCTCTGCCTGAGGTTTTATTCTTTCTGTGAGAAAACATAATGCAAACTCTTATGGTCAGTATAAATATCAAAATACACTCCATAGAGATAGTGCCTCCAGATTCTAAGTGCAAACACCATGGCTGCTAAATCCAAGTCATGAGTGGGGTAATTGCACTCATGCACCTTTAACTGCCTAGATGCATAAGCTATTACCTTACCACGCTGCATCAATACACAACCAAGTCCCACACGGTATGCATCACAATAAACCACAAAATTATTTACACCCCCGGGAAGGGTCAAAACAGGAGCAGTAGCCAGCTTGTCCTTCAATTTCTCAAAACTATTTTCACACAAGTCAAACCATACAAACTTCATCTTTTTCTGATTTAGTTTAGTAAGCGGAGAAGCTATGGAAGAAAAACTCACTACTAACCTTTTGTAATACCCCACCAAACCCAAGAAGCTCTAAATATCGATTGGAGTCATGGGTCTAAGCCATTTTCTCATTGCTTTAACTTTTTGGGGATCCACTCTTATCCCCTCACTGGACACAATATGCCCCAGGAAGGCAATAGCATCTAACCAGAATTCACACTTAAAAAATTTGGGATACAACTGATGATCCTTAAGGGTCTGAAGGATAATTCGGAGGTGATTGGTGTGATCCTCTTTACTCTTATAATAGATCAGAATATCATCAATAAATACAATGATGAACAAGTCAAGAAACTGATGGAACACTCTATTCATAAGATCCATGAAGGCTGCAGGGGCGTTAGTCAACCCGAAGGACATGACTAGAAATTCATAGTGACTATATCGAGTTTGGAAGGCTGTCTTGGATATGTCTGTCTCCCTAACTTTCAACTGATGATAGCCCGAACGAAGGTCTATTTTTGAAAAACACTTGGCACCCTGAAGCTGGTCAAAAAGGTCATCAATCCTAGGAAGAGGATATTTATTTTTAATCATGACCTTATTTAACTGACGGTAGTCTATGCATATCCGAAGGGGCCCATCCTTCATTCGGACAAAGAGCACAGGTGCACCCCATGGGGAAATACTAGGACGAATAAAACCTTTTTCTAGGAGGTTAGCAAACTATTTCCTTAAATCCTTTAGTTTTGCGGGAGCTATTCTATATGGCGGAGTAGAAATAGGATGAGTATCTTGCAACACATCAATGCCAAAATCTATCTCCCTATCCCGGGGGTATCCCTGGGAGATCTTCGGGAAATACTTCTGGGAATTCATTCACTATAGGGACTGACTGTAGAGGAAGGTTTTCAACTTTTGAATCTTTTACTCAAATTAGATGATACATACAACCTTTGGAGATAAGCTTTCAGGCTCTAAGATAAGAGATAAAGTGACCTCTAGGTTCCACAAAACTCCTTGCCTATATAATTTGTGTCTCATTTGGGAAAGAAAAAGTAACCTTTTGGGTTCTGCAATCAAGGGTGGCATAACACGAATGGAGCCTGTCCATCCCAAGGATGGCATCAAAATCTATCATATCCAGTTCTATAAGGTCTGCCACAGTTTCCCTACTATGAATAGACATGACACAATTTCTATATACCCTTCTAGACACAACAGAATCACCTACAGGAGTAGAAAAAGAGAAGGGTTCTACATTAACTTCGAGCTCAAACCCAAAACCAACAGCCACATAAGGGGTCACATAAGATAAAGTAGACCCGAGATCAAGAAATACATAAACATCATGAGAAAAGATTCGTAACATACCGGTGACAACATCTGGTGAAGCTTCCACCTCCTGGCGGTTAGTCAAAGAATATAACCGGTTTCGACCTCTTCCGGCAGGTGAAGGAGAACCCTTAGGAAAATGAGTTGTAGAGGTAGCTTGGGACTTAGCCCTCCCCCTCCCTATATTTACTCTAGCAGAAGGACAATCTCTCTAAAGGTGACCCACTTTGCCACAAGTATAATAGTTTCTCCCCTCAAACCAGCACTTTCCTAGATGATTCCTTTCGCAAACCTTACACTATGGATAAGTATAATGCTGCTGGGCTACACTGCCCTAGGACTCTGTACCTAGAGCTTTGGACCCATGAGGAGTCTAAAAACTCTGAGTTTGTCTGTCTGTCGGTGGTCTGGGTGTTGGGGCGCTGGCTGCTGACTATGCATTATTCTAAAACTTCTTCTTATTTAACCATTTATTACTCTAGTTACCACTTTACGACTGTCTCTTGTGCTGGTCCACAGATCTAGCTTTCTTAGCCTGTCTGTCTTTCTCTCTAGATTCAGTAATCTTTTTCTTCTTCTCTTCCACCTGCTGCATATGAACGGTCAGTAGAGCAAAGTCTAACTCTTTATTTAACATAGCCCCCTGACACTCAAGCACTAAGTTATCAGCAAGGCCAGATGCAAATTTTCTCATCCAGGTTCTCATATTACTTGTCAACTCTGGTGCATAGCAGGCTAGTTTATTAAACTTCAAAGTGTACTCTTGGACACTTATATTGCCCTGCTTCATATTCATAAACTCTTTCACTTTGGTCTCCCTTAATTCTAGAGGAAAAGATCGATCAAGGAAAGGTTCCACAAATTTACCCTAAACTGTGGGCTCATCACTTTCACCTTTTTCATTTTCCTTGTCGGTATACCATTGATTCGCAATGTCCTTGAGATGATAGGTTGCTAGCTCCACCTCTTTAACCTCATCCATATGCATCACCTTAAAGATCTTTTCCATCTTATCCACGAACACTTATGGATCTTTCTCTACCTTGGTGCCAGTGAATTTAGGTGGGTTCATCTTTCTGAAATGTCTGATTCTAGTAGCCTCAGACGTAATAGATACAGACCCAATATCTTTTGATTGTTGAGCCAGGTTAGCTACCAACTATGTCAGCATATAATGGACTGTCTGAATTCTGCATTTGAAATATCTCTTTGAGAAGTTGAGGGACGGTTGGTATTAGTCTGCGGAGCCTAAGGTGGACTGGACAGGACTGGAGAGACTCCTGGAGTAGGGACAAATTCTAGAGTGTGAGCCCTATTACGGGTCTGCATCCCATGGGTGGGATGGACCTCATCTTTCTGAGCACTCTGATCGATGATACAATGTGGAGTCATAACGGTGTTTCAGAAATACAAGTGATCATTGATTAGGGGATAGTTCAGATTCTGAAGCATGAACTAACTCATAAAGAAGGAAAACATTTCCTAAACGCCTAGTAGCCCCTTGCTTATAAGTATGGCGTGCTACACACCCATAAATAACACTCTACCTGACGCAATTTCGCAGAAACCCTGGGACCATGAACCGAGCTTTGATACAAAGTTTGTCGCAACTCGAACCAGGGCTTGGCCGTGACGAACATCTCAAACCATGGGGGCTCAAAACACCCTTATCTGTCTGGTAATCATGCACCTAATTTATATGATCAAAGTAATGCGGAAAAAAATAATAATGCGGAAACATGGTCATAAATATGAAAAGAAACAAAAACGGGGAGATAAGGTTCCCTCAATATCAATTAACCTCTAAACAACTGTCTGTGAAAAATCTCTAACAAATGACTGAGTCAAGTAACCTTGTATAAACTGGGATAAAGCCTCCAGTAGACCCTAAAACTGAATATAAGAAAAAAGGACTGCAGGACATAAGACCTTCCGAAACATAGAAGGCTCACCACTTGTCTCTGCAATTCTGTCTGAATGATCTACTGATTCTCTTGACCCTTAGACTGGGCCTCTGAACTTGAGTGGTTGGAGAGGTAAGGGGGTCAGAATAAAAGTACAGACACACAGAGATATCAAAACAAAACATAATATTTTAATAATATATAGTTGATAGCCATTAAAAAAGCAATTTCGTATCAAATTATTTGAAAACACATGGGTGTAATCCAATAGTTTCTCAAGAACAATGAAATGCAACTGAGCTAGGTGGAATTCCCTACATAATTTACACCAACTTTATAACCTTGGTTGCCACCGAGATTAGAGTATAAGTGAGGGAGAGACACACAAGATCACATAGCATAGTGTCGCGACCCAATGGTAGTGCCCAAGATCACTTAGCTTGGGCTCCTACCTATAGTTCCAATTTGGGAATGAGATGAAGTCAAGTACACAAGATCACTTAGCCTGGTACCAATATTCCATGTTGTTAAACACGTTTTCCAGCGATGAGCCCTTACATCTCAAACGCCTTCTTCAGGCATCTACTTTTCTCATGTAAAATCAATGCATTTAAATTTCATCTGATTTAATCACATATCATGTTCTGTAGGTTATCATCATACCCGACTTAAAATTCCTCACAATCACTTGCACATATGCATAACCTGTAAAAACCAAGGTGCTTCATCATTTACAAGTGGTGAACAATATTTATTTCAAATTCATGCTCTCTTTTGTTGATCACAATATGATATGGGGTATCAAGACATTATCATGGGAATTTGAAAGCAATTTATCATTCATATTTATCAAACTTCCATGGAAAATCTCAAATCATATATGTACGGTTTCAACCATTGAAGTATATAGGCAAACAATTCCCATGACATAAAGTAAATGACTTAGAAATCATATTGAAAGCAAGATATTAGCTTTTGATTGAAAACCCCCATTTAAAAGCATGAATGTTCATAAAAACTATACCCATGAGATTTTTGGATAACCCCACGTACCTCTATTTCCAAGGATAATAGATGTTTCTTGAAGCTTGCGGATTGGTGATTCCAAATATGTAATTATCTTTCAAAACCTATGGTCAAATCTTGAACTATTTGGGTTTTTATTTTGAAACCCTAAGGAGAATATTTGAGCACTTTTGATGAATGAATATGTATTTTGGGGTCCTTGGATCTAAATTTCGTGTTTTAGGGCTAAGTAAGGGTGGAAAAGGACCACTTTGTCCACAACACGGAGTGTTTAAGTAACTAGAATTCTTTACATAGGCACCGCCCATCCCATTGCCTATGTTCACATAGGAGCCGCCTAGGCTATCACCTATGTTTACATATGTGCTGCCTAGGCTATTGCCTATGCTTTCCAGTGGCCATAGGCGATTGGTTAGGCGATGCTTATCACTTTGAAAGGCCATAACTTTTTACTCGGGTGTCGGATTTTAGCCAAATTGGTATCGTTGGAAAGCTATCTTGAATACCTATCATTTGACACATAGTAGGATTCCTAATTTTGCATATACAGAGAGTTATGGTTGATGGAAGATGAAATACTTTACAACATCCACTAAAACTTAGTCAATCAAAATAGTTTCAACTCGTCCTTGAGTTGAAGGACCTCTATGGTCTAAATTCAAGCTTGAGTAGTTTCACATGATACACAATAATTAACATGCCGTATTGGTACAGGATTTTATGGCTTCGGGATTAACAACACATCAAAATCATGGTCTATATTGTAGCCTGAATTGCGGGACATTATAGTTGGGTGACTTGACTATGCTGTTGAATTAGTGGGTTAAACTTAAGGGTGAATATCCATGTTGCTTGACTTTACAAAGGGGTAATCCCTTAACCCTTGGTCTATTTCTCCACATTCATAACACCTTGTTTTGCCAACTAAATACTCACTCTGATGATTTTTACTACATCTTTTATAGGATGGATAACTACATCTCCTAATACCACTACCATACTTTTTAGAAGATGGTACTCTTCCCTAATTCTATTACTTAGTTTTGGGTGTAGGAGTACTAGCTAAGAACGGTGCAGGTGCTGAAAAATGGCCCTGAAACTGAGATGATTTCCCCTTCATGTTTTTTGCTAACTGGACTCAAACTATTTGGTCCTATCCCTCTTATTTGATCTTTGTTTCCTTCAATTTCTCAGCCTCAATTTTCTAAGCGTGAGTCATTATATAGGTAATATCTATATCCCTAATCAACATGGCAATCCTACACTCTTTGAATACTAATTCAGACACACCAGTGAAAAATTTTACTCATACGAGCTCTAAAATTCAACAATAGTTCATGTGCAAATTTAGCTAGCTTAGTGAACTTGAGGCAATACTTCTATACCGACATAGAACCCTACCTCAAGTTTATAAACTCCTTTACCGTAGCCTATCCCTTCTATCTAGGAAGAACCTATCCAGAAAAGCTATTTGAAACACATCCTAACTCATAGGTTCTACATACTCACCCCTACATTTCTTCCATATAGTAACCTAGTCATAATGAACATTCTTTGATTGACAATTAGCCAATTCCACACTTTAATCTTTAGTAACATGCATAGTTTGAGTAGTCTTGTCCATCCCAACAATAAAAAACTAAGGATCCTCATTCACCTTCGACCTAAAGAACTCAAGTGGGTTCATTCTCATAAAATCCCAAACTCTAGCTGCTGCTAAGTCATTATTTTACTAAAATAGGACTATTGTTGGCTGATTACTATGAGTATTTCCATTTACAACTTGAGCTAACACTTGAAAATTAGCTCAAAACTCAGTATGAGAAATATTCTTATTCAGAGGGTCTGCAGGTAAGGGTAGGGTTGGTTGGTCCTTATTTCTGCATGCATAGGCTCTGCGAGAGGGTATTTTACATCACATGAAAGCATGAATTATAGTAGATAGAGATAACTTCAAAGCATGATAGAGAGAAGGAAAAAAGGAATGGTTCCTGATATATTCTGCAGCCTCTTGCTCATAAATGTATCGCACTTTACACCCATGATCAAGACTCTATGTAATGTGGATTTTTAGATTCCCTTGGACTCTTTAAAACTTAGGCTTTAATACCAAATTTGTAACACCCAAAGATACCTTTTGAAAATCATACGACGGTTAGGACGGTAAATAGACCCAAGCTAACATATGATATCTATTCATCACTAAAATCTAGTAAAATAAACTCAAACATGAGCAGAAACTATATAAATTATAATTGGGTTCAATTTGATGAACAATCTTAACAAAATACTGAAACTCAGTTATAGTCTGACTAGTCCTGACAAGCCTCTAATTAAAATTTAAAGAGCCACAGACGACAGACTCTAGCTGACCCAAACTAAAACCTAAATAACTGAAATAATAACAATAAAAATTTGGAACCAACCAAGGCTTGGACCTTGAATTATGATGACTCACCAACTTTTTGAATGGAAAAGTGGTGTCCGCGGTTAACATGTTGCTGGGGATGAACACTAAAACCTACATTATGAAATAATGTAGCCAGAAAGACCTATATATAGTTAGTATTTTTGGAATTCAGTAAGTATGTGGGGGTGAATACAATAAGTAAATTTGAATCTTAATATACTTACTAATTATGCATTCTAAGTGTAAAAACACTCATCTTGATCATAAATAAGACGAAAAGCAAAATCTCATACAGAATAACTCATAAGAAAACATCTAAACAAAAATTGTTAGTCATTACACTTTGTTTTTAAAATCCTCTATTCTATGAGAGAGTTTAGTTACCGACATAAATCATGCAAGGAACATAGAGTCTGATGTCCAAAGCCCTCATTAAAAGGGCCCAATATACTTTGCCAGGTTATAAAGGCTAACTGTGTGATCACTAAAACATGTCTAATTTGGACAAGCTAAATAATGTATGACATATCTAATAGGATAAGCTACATGCCTATTTGGACAAGTTGAAAATAACCTATGGTGGCACATAGTTTATGGGATATAGGATGTGCTAAACCCATATTCCCTCTCAGTGCTAGATTCTACTCCCAAAAATTATACTATTACTTGTACTATAAATATGAAGTTCACCTTAAAAATAAACATATGAGCTGATAAGTCTGAAAATAATATTTTTCTATTTCTATCTAAAAATCTTGATTTTTTATGTGAACTTCATTGCTTGTCTGAAATCTTATACCAAAACTGGAACTATTATTACCATAATATTTTTGAATCTTAAACTAGTAAACTTAAATGTCTTGTAAATTGAGTACTAAATGCTAAAATTGTAATCTTTATCAACTCATGGAAATTCCATATCAAATTGTAAAAACTCAATGCTCGATATCACATTAGAAGATAAAACTTAAATAATCATGAAAACATATGTAAAATAATGTACAACCCATGACAAAACTTCATAAATCATGCATTGTAAAATATGTATGAAGCCTAGTTATAAAATTCTTAAATTAATGATAAAAACTCAACTTTTAGGTGAAAGAATGAAAGATTATCCTTGTTCATACCCAAAACACCTAGACTTATTGAATTCCTTGAGGGAAATTCAAATTAGAACCTTGCAAGCTTGAATTTTTGAAAAAATCTCCACTTTTTGTGATATAAATTCCTTGTCAAATTTGAACATTTTCTTACTGAATCACACTTACCCAATCTTACACCATAAATACAAAATTAAAAAGAACTATCTCCTTAGGTTGAAACAACTGAGTCAAGAATTGATATCTATTCTGTATAAGTTCTTAAATGTCATACTTTGATCACCATTCAGATAGTAATATTCTCATGCTCAACCCTTGAAAAAAACCACAAATCACTATAAAACTCACCATACCACAACAGGTACCCTTTATACATCACCAAACTCTTAAAATAAAACCATTATCATAATCTATTTAGGTATCATAACCTATGTAATGACAATCAACCCTAATTCCTCAATTATCCATTATAACAAAATTCCCTTTCAATAATACTATAGCAACCCTTATTGTAATTTTTACCTTTTGTAATGTTTTTCTTATTTTTCCCTTTATTTTAGTTTCTAAATGCCATTTATAAGTTTTTGGGTTGTTTAGAATAGTCCTCAAAGTGTTTGGGAATGATATAAGTGAGTTTGAGGTTTTGAGCAACCTTAAAAGTAAATAGTTAACTTTGGTCAATATTTTATGATTCGAGCATTAGATGGTGTTTTTGTCAGTTACATTAGATCTGGAATGTTGATATTGCATTATTAGCATAGTTGGTTTTGGTTCTAAGCCATTATAGTTAGGTTTGAATTATTAGATGAGAAACTAGTTAAATTTAGCCTAAAGGATCCTACGGGTTAACTTGTTCAAAGCGAGTTCTTCTAATAAATTTGATGGTTATGTTGTGTTTGTAATGTTGAAGTTATCCTAGTAAAGTTCTTTTTTTATTTCTGTAGGATCCTAAACAAATCTTGAGGATCAATTCAAATAATTTTTACCATTTTCCTTAGCCGTTGTAGCTTCTTTTAGATGCAAAATAGATCCTTCTTCACTTTCACAAGATCTTATTTATGATCATAAATAATGAAAATATTGTTCATTGTAAAATGATAGTGGTACATTCAGAAAAAGTTCTCTTCTTCGTTCATATAAAAAATGAGGTAGTGTCCATGTTCATAAAGGGTTAGTGGGGTCCGGGTTTAGGTCAATCCTGATCACGACCATGATGATTGGACCGTATTCATAGGACTTGCATAGGGTTGAGCTTCACTTTGAAGAATGGTGGCATGCATTTACGAAGAACTAATTATACTTGGACAAGATTTTCTTTTCTTTCTTGTCCAAAACCCTATTTTCACTATTTTTAGACTCTGGGAGCTCGATTCTTGATGATTTCAAGGAGGCTTTTTAATAATATTGTGTGAGTAGATTCTAAATTCATATTTTCATCATTTCCATTGATTTATATACAAATATACCTTCAAATCTTTGAATTCAAACTTA
Organism: Capsicum annuum; assembly: GCF_002878395.1. Classification (NCBI taxonomy): domain Eukaryota; kingdom Viridiplantae; phylum Streptophyta; class Magnoliopsida; order Solanales; family Solanaceae; genus Capsicum; species Capsicum annuum. Next base: position 130,300,528 of record NC_061114.1, on the reverse strand, counting down.
GATTTTGGGGTTTTACCTGGTGAATTAAAATCAGATTTTCTTTAAATTCATGTCTAATTTCAACTCATTTTTTCACTTGATTTTCAAATTTAGAACTCTCTTATGGAGTTGTTGTACTAACGCAAGTGCATAAGAATTATTGGTTAGATTACTGCATTAAATATATTAGTGACTCACAACCTAAGGGTAAAGTAATATTAATTAAATAAAAGAAAGACAGAAAGGTTGGAAGTTGAATTAAGTTATGTATGTGCATATATTAACCTATATGCTTGTCATGATTTCTTCTTGTTTGCTATATGTTTCAAACCCTAGCCAATCGATGATGCCTACCAGTATTTGTGGTTTTATTGATACAACCTTTACTATATCTCCATTTAGGAATATAGCTATGTTATAAGTCAGTTGGAGTTTCTATAGGTACAATAGTAATTATTCATGAACAACTCCTATCATTCTATTAATACATGGATGCTGCATCTTGTGACACTTTTTTATTTTTTATTAACCAATATCGATTTAGACTAGGTTCTGGAAAGTTGTTTAGTAGAATTTCTGCAATGTACTTTTTGTAAATTTTCATTTTGAATAAAAGGATTATTTAATTATCATTCCTTTGGTTATTTTTTATAAATTTTGCAATGATTGAATGGTTGAGTGGAAAGGATTTTCCTATCTAGTGTAGAGTTGGGTAGGTGCCTGCACGATTTAGCTAGATAGGTTGTGATAACATGGTATTAGATCCACGTTACCGTTCTCCCAGTACAAGAGTAAATCTAGAATAGATTCTTGTAGATTGGTATGTTGATGTCTATATCAAGTTTGTAGAAAGCTACAAGGCATCTAGGAATCTCTCTCACTTTTTCTCTTTCCTATCATTCCATATTAGTATTATTTCTCCATTTTCATCCAATTGGTATTTAGCAGATTTTAATTGGTACTTTTTCATCACAATTGGGTTTGGTTGTCCCAATTGGTATCTCATTAATGCTGAAAGATTGGAACATGGTACTCTAATATGTAAGGTCAATACGAAGCATAGGGGTTGAATTGTTATGTTTTGGAATTGCTTTATATTGTGTTAAAATACTTGTGATTTAAATTTTTTTTACTGTGGTATGATAGAATGCAACATTTATTTCTTAATATGAATGATCATTATTAGATCATACTATTACCTAGTTGTTTTATTATGAACTTTTAAGTGTAAATAACTATTAAAAGTAATATGATATTAGTGGTTGCAGTAGAATATTTGGGAATCATAAAGACTGGGTATGATTTTAAGGTATGTCTTTAATTTGTGATTTGAGATATGTAATGTTTTTCATGATTTGAAGTATGCCTTGATTTTTATTTGGTCCTTGATGATATATTTGTATATCCATGTATTATCTAATGCTGACGATAGATCTGGTTTTGACAATGATATCCTTCTGTGGTGGATTAATGATAATGATATTTGAGATCTTTGTATGGTCCAATTAATGATAATGATGTTTGAGATCCTTTTTTGGCTCAATCTTTGATGCTTATATTTGTGTGTGATGTTCTATTGGGTCATCCTTATGTGAAGAATCTAGTTAATGAGTTGGCTTGTTAATGATGTCTTAGTAAGTGATTGGTTAAACAAAGATGAATTTAGTTGTCTTTCACAACCTTAGTAATTTGAATGTAAGGTGAACTGTGTAATTATTGTCACTAATGCAAGGTAAATGAACTAGGTAAATAAAATTGGTTGCTTCTTTTAATATGATAAGAGGATATCGTAATGATACTTTTACTTGATATAGGTAAGTTGAACCTTAACTGTGTGATTGCCAATTTTATAGCTTATTTGGTTAAGTCTATAATAATCTTATGAGGATGAGAGCGTTAATGTTTGAAAGGTAAACTGATCGATTGTACAAAAATCATGGTGGCTATGAATAAATACAATGGTTTATCTTTTAAGGATGTAAATAAAGTGATAGTTAAATAATGTTCATTGGCTTAGTGAGGAGGCAAGGCTACTAGACTGACCTTGTAATTAGCTTAATATGGATTGATATTGCATAAATGCAGTGTGTATGAGAATAATTATTGGTGAATAGTATTCCTTGAATGTATTGTAGCTGAGTTGATAAGGTTGGTAAAATAAGTTAGCTTGATTTTTGTTGATGATATTTAGTTGCAGGGTCGATCAAGGGAGCAAAGTTATTAGATGAGTCTTAGCATATTCATATCGCTTTTGTTGTTTCATGATAATATTTGGTTGGTATTTCCCCTTGAGTGATTGAGGTACGTTTTAGTGTTGAATAGACTAATATGAGTTGTGGTGGAAAATATACGTGATAGTGGAGATCCGTGTTGGCGTGTTAGTGGTGTTTCATTAGTTATAACTTTGGTTAGGGTGTAAGTAACCCACTAAACTTGTTCTTAGTAATGAATGACAACCACAGAGTGTTGTGGCTTTAGTAAACCCTAGCATTGTGTGATTTAGTGTTTAATAATGGATCATGGTGTATACATTGGTGGATTTTAATGGCTAACGGTTTAGAGGCCAAGCTTAGGAACTTGTAGAAACTTTTGTCGCATAAAATAGATTGGGGGAACTCAGTTTAAGGCAATTTCCATGAAAGGGTTAGTTCATAATATCAAACTTATAGAAGTGCCTTGTGAAAATACCTAAATTGGGACCAAGCACCAGGTTACTGCCTTAGGCTTCTGTAGTGGTAAATTCACTGCTGCAGTGGTAAAAATGCCACTGCAGTGGGTACACAATCTTATCCCCCCCGAAATCTTCGTTCTCGTCCTGAATATTTGTCCTATAATATCGTGTGGTGTTCTAGGTATTGTAGATGACCCATTACATAAATTTTATGACAAATAATATCCCTTGAGTTAGAGTGGTCATGCTTTGTGCCTAGAGTTTTGTTGTCTACAGTGTGTAGGTTGGTTGGTTACTACAGGATGGAAGTTGGTTACATGTTTTCAAATTATTTTAGAAGTTGATGGAGGGTTAAATTTGTTTTTTTAACCATTGTGTTTGCTAAATTCGAAGAATTGTGGTATAAACTCTCTCTTTACCAATGACCATTCAGGGATGAATGGTGGATAAATTGATATCCAATGTGACGACCTATTCCATCATTATTGAAAATATCTAGGTAAAAGCATGATAATATCCATCACCATAAGTTATATGACCAAATATTTATTATGGAAGTGCATTGTATATGTACTAAGCTCATACGATACCCCTTGCCCCAAGTTAAGTTTAAAGTGTTCTTATTGATTGAGTTTTGAGCCAAGTTTAAACCAGGATAAATTTCAAATTACAATATATCATAGAATATAATGACTTATGGGTCCACATATCCACCAAATGAAAGATCTTTGAGTCTTCTTTCCAATGCATCCAATCATTTGTTAATCATCCTTTGGAGTAAAAAGTTACGACAATTTATTGAACATTGTCCGAGCTAAGAAATTAACCATAACAGCGGTACCCCTGCAATGGTAATTTAACCATTGTAGCAGTAACAAATAGTATTTAAGGTTGGTTTGATCGGTTTCAGCCAAAAAAATCAAACATTTTGTGCCTAAGGCCTAGAGGGGTGATTTGCTCATGGTTGGGGATGAAGTACTTCATTGAGGTAAGGTGTTTTCTCCTTTTTAATATTAATTAATCTGTTCATCTTCTAGAATCATTAGAATGGAGAATTATGGTAAAATTCTTATGGTTTAGAACACTAGGTTCATGAAATTATGGGGAAGATATATGGGTATGAGTATTTTTACCTAAAATTGTCTTTAAACTGTTAATTAATGATTCTTATCACAAATTAGTGCCTCTAAAATATGAAATTGATGGTTGGGACCTTGAATTTAATAAACATGGAATCTTTAGACTTGAAACTCTATTGCTGGAGAAGGGTTGAATATGATAGATCTTGTTAAGGGGTAACTGATCCTTGAGTAATATTTTAGAACATGAATAAGGATAGAATTAGTGGGTTTGAATTTTCAAATTATTTATAGAAGAGTATTGATTTGTTACGCTTATAACTACTTATTTCTTAGATGATTGAGAATTTAAAGGCCTGAAGGAAAGGAAAGAGCATCCTTGGCGTGGCTTTCTTGTTCTAGAATCATGGAAATGGTGTAATAATGATTTGATTATTTTTTATTATGTTTGACCTGAATCCCTTGATAGGTGTTTGTAATAGCTCAAATTTCTTGATGATTCTATGGAGTTTAATATGCTAATGAGAATGATAATAGAAGGATTATATGGCCTTTTAATCTATAAAGCTAGTCGTTAATACCATAAAAGGGTGAACTTGATGATATATATATTTGGAGTATGAGATATTCTTATTAGAAGATAGTTAAGAGGATTTATAGTGACAAGTGGATGTGATAACTTAATAAACTAAAGTCAAGTTTTACTAAATGCAAAAATGTAAGACGTGTAAAAGTGGATAAGTTTAGGTAAACTTCTAATTTGAATAGAGTTGAGTGGCTGAGTAACTGGGTAAAAGAGTAGTGTCTTGAAATGAGTGATGACTTCAATGCAAGGGTTACTAGTTATTAACTGAATCACAACCCCATTTAGGAAGCATGATGGCACCTGCTCTATCCCGCCAATCGGCAATCCAAACCATAACTTAGAGCTAAACACAATGGATTAACTTGGTGGAAAATTCCCAAAATAGGCAAAAATTAACAAAAAAACTAATAAATAAACATAGTATTTGAAATATACAAGGTGGCCAAGATAGATACCATCCTATGACTTGGTAGAGTCAGTACAAGAGCATCAAGTAATAATAATACAACCTAAGTCTTAAAATAGTCAACGTGATCCTATCTTGAAACTAAAGACTAGACATGAAAGATAGAAGAAAATCTGTGATTCTGACTTCAATAGCTCACCCTATCTCTAGATATCAACACAATAAGAACCCGATCAACGGCGATAACTAGTACTTAGATCTGCGCTAAAGAGATGTAGACGTGTAGTATTAGTACCAAAACCATGGGTACTCAGTAAGCATCATCGTCTGACTGAGCAAAATCATGATATAAGAATGATAAAATGCAAGATAACTTAACTAAGTCAAGGTATAGGAAAAACTGAATTAACTCCAACATCGCTGTGCATTAACAAGTAAATAAACTAGAATAATAGCATAACATAACATAAAATATCAACACAAGCAAGCATAACTACAAAATTTGCTTGCATATGCCAATTAGTGCAGAAAAAAGTATATAACCCATCGCAAGCCCCCATAAGTCTGAAAGGTACAAACAAGATAGAATAACCCACTATTGTTATTTATCAACTCTCATACTACTATTGGATTTATCTAAGTCATGCTATACTATAGCCATCGCTTGCCATATTCATCATTTGTCAATTAAGAGATACTTAACGACTAATCATTATTTCACCAGAATCTATTTATATAATACCGCATTATAAGAAATTCCTCATTTTTGACTTAGTTAGATTACCAATCTCACACTCTAATGGCATCACATCATAATAATTTGATCATCAAAGAATAATATACATATATATTATATATAACTAATAGCCTAACTTGAATCGATAAATATAATCAATAGCCAGACTCAAACCAGTATATATATAATCAATAGTTGAACTAGAACTGGTAAATTTAATCAATAGTCATAATCATCCTCTGGACTTGAACCAGTTAAATACAGTCAATATCATATGCATCTTATGGACTCAAATCGGTAAGTATAAATATAAAAACATAATCAATAGTATCATTAATAACATAAGTAATAGCATAATCTATGGACATCAACCCTCACATCAACCAACATATCCATCAAGTGTCAAGGTTACTCAATATTACTTCAATAAGCATTTTCAAGAGTCTAACAAGCATATAAAAGTATAAACAAGCTAACATATGTCTTAACATAGTCAAGGGCCCACTTCTAATATTCAAAGTTTCATTTTAGGTAAATTCTATCTAAACTAGGCTTAAGGTATATAAATTCACTTTTAGATGTTAAACAAGTTCTAATTATCCCTAAGATAGGAAATTTTCCTAAAATATAAGAAATTAGGTCAATTACATCTAAATTATGATTTCCAATAGCCTAAATGGTCAAACTAATCCAAGCATTACAACTCATCATACCAACACCTAAAACCTCATCATACCAACACCTAAAACTCATCACAATGAAATAAAATATCATAAACATACTATGAATTATCTCAACTTTACAAGGGGTAAAACCTAGCCTACCTTGATAATGAAAAAAGCTTAAAGATTCGCTAAATCAGTACTTTTCCTTTTTGAGAAGCTTCTGCAAGATTCCAAGCTATCAAAAATACATTCTACTCTTCAATATGAGAATAGTAATACCCACATTGCACTATTGTTTGGGTACAAATATCACCCAAAACCCAATGCGGGTTCCATTTATTAAAAATCACATTTTCAAAACCAACCCAATGTTCACTCATGCTCAAGGAATCATTACCCTCTAAAATGGGTTAAATCCAAGCTAATTTGGGGCAAAAATCAAGCCCTCAAGGTTTGGGAATTTTAGAGCAAGAAATGGGAAATTTTACCATGAAAAGAATGAAATATTACCATAACTCAAAGGGAAATCATGAAATTAGATATTAGCCAAGCTCTTAGTGTAATGACCCTCAAGGTTATTTCATTGATTTACATGTATTTCTATTTTTTTGAGCCTCCCTATAGTGGCTATAGTTCATTTATGACTTGCTGAAACTATTGGTTTGGTTATCGAATATTTTTTTTGGATTATAGGCTTGTTTCCCTATTTTTATTTCTTCATAGGTTCCAAATAGCCATTGAGTGAAAATTTTAGTTAAAAAATGTCATATACAAATTCGGACTACATCAACAGCTCTGGAATATTGATTTTATGTTAGGTATATATTTGGTTCGTGTCTCGAGGCACCCAAGCTCATTTCAACCTATTGGTCAAAAAGTTAATAAATTAAAAATTTAGATGTAAGACTCACATTACGTCAAAACAACCTCAGATGGAAAATATGATTGTGCAATTGACTCTAAGACATCAAATTTAGTGTGATAACATAATGTATTTGCAAATATGGGAATTTGAATCAATCTTGTGGCCTTGGCCGAGACTTAGAAGAATCCTAAGTCTTCAACTATCATCTGGTGCCATGGATATTACCATCTTTAGGCCACGATCATGATTGTCCAATTGTATATAGGGAGTCACGATCACGAATTGTTGTGTATCCATGAGATATGAAGATATCACACCTTTCTTGTTGCGATAACGATATTTAATTAAGTAGGCTGGTATAAAAGAACCCCTTAGTCCATGATTTTTCCCATTTACACTCATGTCTTGAGAGCCCAAAACCCTAAAAGAGAGGCATAACTTATGATTAAGTTTGTAAATACTTTGGAGGATATTGGTTATCCATTATGTTGTGATTTCCCTTCAAACTCATGGTAAGGTTCCTTCAAATTCTTGATAAGTTCATAGAAATTAGGGCTTTGAACTCTTAAACTTTGAGGGTTGATTTGAGAGACGAATTATGTTTCATTTTTTCTCAACTTTTGGGCATAACTTTCTTGTCCTTCGAGAGACATTGTGACAATTTCAATATTTGGATTCTATTAGCAGGCCCCGCAGACTCGTTCTTGGCCTAAAATTTAACCTGATCCATTTTATGGAAATATAGGTCTTATTTTACTCCTAATAATGTATAACTATGATTTTGATAGCATAGAAATATTTTGAGATAGTAAAGTGAAGACGAACATATGCGGATGATTTAAGAATTTATGGTTTGACTTCACGGTAGGCTTCTGTCTACTCCTCTTTGTAAGATGATGCATGTTATATATTGTATGTGAATATGAATATTAAGATTGATTACAGGTAGAATGACTTAGTCTTGATTATTAAAGTTTGGGAATTAGTTTAGGGTTTTGACTCGTAAGGAGAAATACTTATTACTCTTTGAGAATCGTATTGTCTTCTTTCAAGATTGAACTAATTAGTAGAATGGATATGATATGATTCTAGGTTTGGGATATGGTTTAATTATTGGTAGCATGGCTAGTATAATTAACCTTATTTGGACTATTTTAGCGACCTTGAAATCGTAATATAGGTGGAGTTTACTTAATCGCCCATGTTCTAGTTAGAATTCCTATCTTTAGATTGATTATGTCTTATGTACCATCAAGAAGTGAATTTAGATGCCTTAGCGTAGTCTGGGTTATAAATTGCTTAAATAGGGAATTCGAGGATTGTGGGTTCTTTTGGACCACCTTAGGCCAAGACTTGTGTTAGCCCATGTGGGCTTATTTATGTATGTTAGACATAGTTGAGTCTAGTAAGACTTTAGTGTAAGCTTACTTCACCACTTTGTGAGTCATGCTGGTATTTACCTAAATAATGATTAATCGCTCATGGCCATGATATTGTCATAATGCGATATTTGACCTGTAGAGATGATATTCCTAATGGTCATGATATATGACCTATAAATGTGAAATGCCTCCTAGATTTGAGATGCCTCCTAGATTTAAGATGCTTAGTGATATTTTACCTCCTAGATGTGAGATATTTATAAATATGCTTTGTGGATTATAGATATGTCATGCCTCATAGTTATGCTATGGCTTATAAATATGAGATAACTTATAAATATGATTGTTGATATTAGTTTTGGTTATGTATTGGGCCAAAGGTCATGTTATGATATCAGTAGGATAGTCAGGAAGTGCTTATCCTTTTATAAGATACGATTGTAGTTTATGAATATATTGATGCTTATGGTTCCACTATTTGAATACTGGTGATGGCATGCATAGATTTGGTACATTCATGATCTTTAAATCGGTAAATGATGCGATTCTTGCAAAAACATAAACTTATTTTATTTTCCTAAATAAGGGATAAAGCCCACTTTTCACCTTAAAAATAGATTTCTTTATCACAATAACTTCTCATTTTAATGGATTACTTATATGTAAGAGGGATTAATAATGATGTTTTAAATATTTGATTGAGACATATTTTGATCTATGATTTGATACTACTAATTACTTTGATCGTGAGAGACTCCGACCCTTTCTATACTTTTATAATGATTTAGTTCTGAAGTCTACTTTGGGCAATGAATTTAAATATTTAAACTCTTTATAGCCATGGGTTAAGTCCGTACACCTATTATATCTATATATATACCTCTCTGATATGGGATGGAGGAAGAATCTAAATTGATGATATAAATTTTGAGTTAAACCCGACGATATATTTTAGTATTGATGTTATATATATGTGTTGATGATTTGATGATACCGATTATATATCCGACAAGGCCCGAGGATGACTTTGGTGATATCCTTATATACTTGGGAAGGCCGAAGGACATTGAGATGATATATTGCTACCCGCAAGGCCGTAAGATATTGTAATAATGATATTGATACTAGGAAAGGTGAAGGATGATTATGATAATTTACCCAGCAAGGATGGAGGATAATTATATTAATGTGTCTATGTGTACATCTACCGGTTCGAGTCTGCCTAGCTCTGTTTATGGAAATTATATACTTGACAAGGATGGAAGATGATATGATGAGGATGGTAATGATGGTGATGGTTATGATGATGGTATTATGATATTAATTATACTAACTGGTTCGAGTATAGATATATAATATGATATATGGATTGGAGATGGTATTATGATTCTGTTGCATTCATCCTTGCATGCGCATTGCCTATCATGAATATACTTCTTTATCTATCAACCTTATGAAGGGTTGCATAAGTATGAGTGATGATTTTGCCATGTGGTGTGTGGTGTGTTGATTGAACCTTCTGAGCCTAGTGTAATGACCCTTCCAATTATTCTTCATATTTTCTCTTCTTTTTACTATTAGAGATTTTTCAAAGCTACCCCAAGTAATTTATGACTTGTTGGGACTGACGGTTTGGTTATCGGGTAGTTCGTTTATTTTTTAGAACCAATTCTTTATTTGGAATTCTTCGCTAAATCCAAATCACCATAGGTGAAAATTTTAGTAAAACAATCTTAGATGTAAATTTTCACTGTACCAAAAGATCTAGAATATCAATTTTAGGCTAAGTAGACCTTTGGTTAGGGTCCCAATGCACCCTATATCATATCTACCTACTAGTTAAACTAAAAAATAAAAAAATATGGGTGTGGGACTAATATTTAGTTGAAATAACCTCAGATATAAAATTCAACTTTGCCAATGTGTTTGGAATGTCTAACTTAGTGTTCTTACATAGTTTATTTATGAAAATTAGATTCCAAATAAGTCATGAGGCATTGGACAAATTTTTGAATTTCTTCAAGTTTTAGCTATAATATGTGATGGCGAGCTATAATCTGTGATGGCGAGAGATAGCATGATTATGGTATGCGCCCTATGGCAATTTCCATTAGTGTGATCGTGGCCCCTATAGGGTGATCTCCCTATCTCTTTGCCTAGGGGTCCATAAATAGACCCCATGATCACGATTCAGGTTATTTTCCTTCACCCTTGAGAGCCAAAAACCCAAAATAAGCGTGGTAACTCAAACTTGATCATTGTGGGTGATTTGGGAGTGTGATTATCATCTATTATCACAATTATTTTTGAATTTAAGGTAAGAATTCTTTGAATTCATTCTTGGATTTCTTAGTTTGGACCAAAAACCCCATTTTAGCTCAGGGCTTTAGTTTAGCCCAAAATTTTATTTATTTTCACCCATTTATTGAGAGTTGTGATTCCTTGTTCATGTATGAATGTTGGGTTGACCTTGGAAATGCGCTTTCGATACGTGGGACCTACTTGGGCTTTTTGGTGTTATTTTTGAACCCAAAGCATAATAGTGTAATATGGGTGTCGTTAGACTCGTATTGATGAGTAGATTATGATTTTGATAGTGTTATGGCATTTTGGGGATTGGGAAGTAAATATAACAATGTGGTGATGGGTGTAAGATTTTACGATTTGGATTTGCGGTAGGCTTTTACTTACTCTTCTTAGAAGATAATGATCCTGGACACATTATTTGGGCCAAAAGTCGTGTTGTGATATTGATTGGATATCTGGGGAGTAATTATCCGTTAAAAGGATAAGATTGTAGTTTATGAATATATATATATATATATATATATATGTATGTTTATATGAACATTTCTCTTGTATAGGATGGATAAAGATGCGGTATGATGTTTATGGTTCCAATGTTTGAATGCTAGTGATGGCTTGCATAGATTTGGTACATTTATAATTATTGCATTGTTGAATGATACGATTCCAATTAGATTATAATTTTGTTATTGTAGTCGCTACTAAGGAATAATGCCCACTTTCTACCTTAAAATGGATTTCTCAACAATAATAACTGCCTAACTTAATGAGTAAATTATATGTGTAAAAAGGTTAATAATGGTAATTTTAAAGATTTGATCGAGATATATTTTGGTCTATGATTTGACATTACTATTTACTTTGATCGTGAGATATTCCAACCCTTTCTACACTTTTATCGAGATTTAGTCCCAGAGTTCACTCTGGGCAACAAACTTATTGTTTTACACATTTTTAGCCATAGATTGAGTCCGTGCACCTATTCTATACACATGGCTTGAGTCTGTGCACATATTATATACACACGGCTTTAGTCCGTACACCTATTATATATACCCATGGACACAAAACTGGTTCCTTCGGATTTAACCACGGGTATTCAGTTTTCTTTGTGGAATTTTGGATGATATATTTAGTGGGAGTAATACACTTGAGTTGTATTCAATATTGTTTCATTCTAGGTTTATGGGACATCTTTGAGCGGATTATTCAGTGATGATTAGTTATGCTTTGGACTTTTGGATTTCCATTTTGATTACCATCCGAACAAGTTGTAACATTGGCATAGATTGGATTCCTTGATCATCTACACTTGTGTTCCCAGATAGCGCCTCATAGGCTGATCTCATGTTTGTCGTATAGACTTTTAACGGAACAACATTAGTTCTTTGAGCTCCCTATGATGAGATTATACGTACAGGACTTAGGTAGTTTCCTCCTGGTTTGGAGTAGGTATTAGGTGTGCAATGGTAAAGAAAGGTTTTATTTGGATTTGGAGTTGGTGGTATAACTCATGTCTTAGGTTTATTTTGGCTCGAATGAGCCTTTGTTGATTTGTGCAGGTATCGAGGTGGTATTAGTGTGTTGTGGTTTAGATTTTCATGTATTAGTCTTTCAGTTAGAGGCCAGTTGGTGGTTGAAGTCAAGTTTTGGTTTTTTCGAAATGAAGTGATAGAGCTGGTTGAAAAAGTGATAGCTATGGAAAAAAACCTTGGAAGTGCTCTCTCTTCATAGAGGGTATCTGGAAAGTCATTTTTGGCGTATATGGGCCTAGTACCTTATCCTTTTAAGCTTTGGGATTTTTTTTGATCCATTAGCTTTTTAGGATGACAGTCCCTTTTAGTAGTGGATATTGTAATGACCCTATAGGTCATTTCCTTGATTTACGAGTATTTCTAGCATTTTGAGCCTCCCTAATGAAGTTAGAGGTCATTTATGACTTACTAGAATTATCGGTTTGGTGATCGGATAGGTTGTTTGAATTTTAGGCTGGTTTACCTGTTTTAAAGTCTTCGTTGGTTCCAAATGGCCACAGGCAAAAACTTTAACAAAATGATCTCGTATGCAAATTCTTAATGTACTAGCAACTCCAAAATGTCAATTTTTGGCAAGGTGGACCAATTGGTCAAAAAGTTGAGAAACTGGAAATTTGAATGTGGGACCCATATTTTATCAAAACGACCTTGGATGGAATATCTGATTTTGTCATTGTGCCTGAAACATTGAATTTAATGTGGTTACATAGTTCATTTGCTTATATGGGGTTTCGAATGAATCTTGAAACCCTATTGGAGACTTGGAAGAACTCCAAGTTTTCTGCTGTGTAACGACCTGAGGCTACCCCCTAGTCTTAATACGGTGCTTAGAACCATAAGTGATCCCAAGATAACCCATGTACTGGCATGATACTTGAGAAACTGATTTATAATGTACATACAAATTAAATTTACTGAACAGAAACGTAATCATGAGAAAGTCTAAATAAATGTTATACTGATAAAGTTTACAACATGAAGAAATTGATGAAAGAAACTTGAATTACATGTAACAACTGTGATTGATTATCTATAAAGACTCTATTGTACTATCTATAGATAGATGGGATATCCCTCCAACTACCACTAATCAATACACATGAATAATAACAATATAGTACATGAACTACAGTGGAATGGAGTTGTAATAACCCATATTTCCCTAGCTTAATTAAACTATCAGTACATGAGTTATCCTATATAAAATTTTCTAAATACTTAGTATTTTTTAGTTTAAATCTTACCATTGCGTAGGAAATTCAGTCATCTTTCCAACGATATAAAGTTTGCCCAAATCCAATACCCAGGTGAAGAGTTATAGCATATTTTGTAAAATAGTGTGCCAATTTGGCAATCAGCGCATCGCGGAGGCATGTCAAATGGAAATTATCAAAATCTAGTGAGCCAATGTGATAAGCCCACATTGCGGTGAACTTCCATGTCCCAATAGTAAGTTTTCAATGGCATGGCATGATTTCACCGCTTCGCGCCAAAGGCCAACATGGCATTCGTCATTTTCCAGTGTGAAAATGTAATCATGGTGCGTCGCTCCAAGGGTTAAATTCATATACAGTGAAGCTCCCCAATTGTACTGCATCGCTCCAAGCTCTCAGTTCCCAATTGTCGATTTCCAGTGACACGATGAGATAGCACCGCATCGCGCTAGGGCCCAAAATTGGGTTTTTAAGTGACGAATTTTATATACACCCCAGGTGTAATTTGGTATTTTTACATGGCCCTAATCAGTCCTATACACGAAATTTAACCCTATCTGAGCACTAATTGCTCATGATTTACTTAAGAAACAAATCATGCTCCCTCAAAATGGCAAAACCCTATCTTCAAGAAATAAGAACAAAGATCAAGAATTCCACCTAGAACCTTCAAGAATTAATCTTCTCAGGTATGTTAGGTGTTCATCTATGGGTTCCTTTCACCCATAGAGTCTAAGAATATATTTTTAAAACTACAAGATAATTGATTCATGATTTAAATGCTTGAAATTATATTGTATTCATGTTTGTGATATTAATTGAGTTCAATCCATGATTAATTGTAGATTCCATGAAATTGAAATAGCATGTATATTGAATTATGTAGTTCCCATGTTATAATCCTTGAATTTGCAAGTTTGGATGTTGTAGTTACAATGTTTACTTGTTTCCTTTGATTATATACATTAAGTTGTGCCCTCCATGTGTTTGATGGAATGTCCATGTGAATTAAATGGTCAAATCATAACTTGCTAGCATAGGTACATTTTTATACCCATCTATTGTTTAATAAAATGTCTTTATGAATGAATCATGAACAAGTGGACATTATTATTCTTTCCAAGATCATGCTATGCTTTATTTTCACGCTATCGAGTCCTGGGGGTATCTAATACTCGACAATCTAGTTTTTTACCTAGAGTTACAATAGTTATAGAATAGTCTATGTCATGCTCCGAAATAGTAAGTACTCAGGCAGTTATAGAACGCAGTTAAACTCAGTATCATTCTACTTCAGCTTAGTATAGTAATCAGTGTCTATGTAGTTGGGAGTAGGATTTAGCACCGAGTGAACCCAACGATAGGGAATTACTTGCACGTAGATGCTGTGATCCTTAAAAGTAATCCTTGTATTGCATAACTACGTAGCCAGCATAGGTTGAGACATCAACCTACTAATTGAGGTTTGATGAGGTATTTTAACCTGCCAATTGAGGGTACCACCATTCTCATTAGAGTACCTGCCAGATGACGGTAAATCTTTAGCTTGTCTTTACCCCTGGCATAGTACTGACACCCTTATAGCAGGGGTTACAGGTTGGACCCAAATCTATTCAGAGAAAGGGCATGTCGGTTAAATGATTACTTCCCATTGTCTTAGCTTCAGTCTCAATCTAGAACTCAGTTTAGTTCTACAGAATCAGAACTGTCAGACACAGTCAATTAATTTTAGTAACTCAGTTATTAGTAATCTTAGATATCAGTTACTTAGTTATCAGAAATCAGTACTCAGCTTCAGTAAAAGCATAGATTCAGTATAAATATACATGTGCAGTATTGGATACTTAGTATTTACAGTAGTTTTAGATTTCTATGTACTTATAATCAGTAATTCTTTGTCATTCTATCAGATACTGTTCATGCACATGAACCCTTGCATTCAGCCATACCTCATTTTGCATACTAGTACATTCCATGTACTGATGCATACTCTTTCTTTATGTTATGATGTCTCATATCATAGGTTCAGATGCTCAGGTTCTTGACCGCGCATAGACAGATTTAGATTCGGCCAGTAGTGTCAGATTTAGTAGTGAGTCCTCATCTATCGAGGATATGTTTTATTTCCATATTTTAGTAGTTGGAGTTATGGGGCTTGTCACATCAACTCCACTTTCAGATAGATCAGTTAGAGGCTTTTCAGACTAGATTATCAGACAGTATTCAGTTTTCCAGATTATTATTACAATTGATATTCTTTATCAGTATTCAGATTTTGAATCTTATGGCATTTCATCCTATTTTTTGCCTTATTAAAGTATTATTATTCAGTGCTCACAGCAGGTACCGGTCATGGGTTAACTTGTGGTCCTTCAGGTCATAAACATCGTATAGTGTACGGGGTACAGACTCAGGGCGTTACAAACTTAGTATCAAAGCCTAAGGTTCAACAGAGTCCTAGGGAGTCTGAAAGCTGCGTCTAGTAGAGTCTTGTATATGTGAGTTTAGTGCGCCACACTTATGGACAAGAGGTTATGAGAAGTTTTTAGGAAAAGTTTCCCTTCTTTCAGTATTCATATTGTGCGAATGAGCATGAGCTCAAGTTAAACTATCAGTCTAATTCATTTCTTCCTTCTATTTATAGAACATGCCTCCTAAAAAGACTATCAAAAGAAGGACCGAGAATCAGTCAGTGCCTCAGCTCGTTCAGGAAGATCCCCTTGACGAGCATTTCTCCCATGTAGAATTTAGAGCTGCATTCACCACTCTAGCAAATTTCGTAGTACCTTAAAATGAATGTCCATATACTGTTCAGGTAAACCCAATGGCCTATACTATCATAGTCAAGATTCAGGACTTTACTCAAATGAATCCTCCCCTATTCTAAGGATCTAAGTCTGAAAAGGATCCACAAGAGTTTCTCAATCAGGATTAGAAATTCATAGATATCATGGTGGTGACTTCCAGTGAGAGTGCTGAGTTAGCTATATACTAGCTACAAGATGTAGCTCATACGTGATTTAAGCAGTGAAAAGTAGACAGGGGTACAGATGTAGATCCCATAGAGAGAGAAGAGTTTGCTACTACTTTTCCTGATAGATTCTTTCCCTTAGAGTGATAGAAGCCAAAGTGTTAGAGTTCATCAATCTCAGGCAAGGTAGCATGAGTTTTAAAAGAGTATTTCTTTAAGTTTACTCATTTAGCCAGATATGATTCCCATGTAGTAGCGGACAATAGGTCCAAAATGAGTAAGTTCATATCTAGGGTGTTAGAGAGTGTGGTTAAGAAATGTACGACTACAATGTTAATTAAGGAGATGGACATATACAGGCTCATGGTCTATGCTCAGCAAATAGAAGAGGCTAAAAATAAGGGGGGAGAGAGAGAATAAGAGATCTAGAACAAGTAGCTTCAATTTCACTCAGCCTAAGTTCGAAGGCAGTAGTCGTTCCCAGTTTTATCTAAAATCTTTGGTTCCAACTCTGTCCTCAGCCAGTATTCCAGTCCTTAAGTTCAAAAATGAAAACAAAGATAGGGAACCATGCTTTAAATCTTAGGATAGTGTCAACAGTGCTCGAAAAAATCCTTTTTGTCAGAAACATGGCCAAAACCACCAAGGTATCTACAGCGCTGGCAGTGATGTTTGTTTTGGGTGTGGCAAACCAGGGCACAGAGTTAGAGATTGTCCTCAGATAGGTTCTTAGGGTCAGTACAATCATTTATAAGCTCAGTCCGATCGCCTAAATTAGCAGGGTGTTACCTCTAGTGCCACCAGTAGGCAATGCCCAAATAGGCTGTATGAACTTCAGTCTAGACGTGATCAGGAAAGTTCTCCTAATGTGGTCATTGGTACATTGTAGATATACAATTTACAAGTTTATACCTTATTATATCCAGGAGCTTCGTTGTATTTTGTAACTCCTTACATAGCATTCACTTTCAAAGTCAAACCAGAAATCTTAGCAGAACCTTTCTCATTCTCTACCCTAGTAAGTCAGTCCATCACAGCCCGACGGGTATACAAGAAGTGTCCGATTATGATATCTCAGAAAGTCACTTCAGTAGACTTAGTAGAATTAGAGATGATGAATTTTGACATTATTCTCAGCATGGATTAGCTCCATTGGTGCTATGCCTCAGTTGATTATAGAAATAGAATTGTTCAGTTTTAGTTTCCAAATAAACCAGTACTTGAATGGAGGGAGAGTACTATAATGCTTAAGGGTCAATTGATTTCATATGTTAGAGCGAGAAAAATGATATCTAAGGGATGTGTCTATCATCTTGTGTGAGACAAAGACTCTAGTACGGAGACTCCCAACATGGAATTGGTTTTAGTAGTGAATGAAATCTCAGATATATTTCCTAAAGATATTCTTGGAGTTCCTCCCAAAAGGGAAATTGACTTCGGAATAGACTTTCTTCTATATACTTAACCCATATCTATTCCACCATACAGAATGGTTCTAGCTAAACTTAGACAGTTAAAAAAATAGTTAAAGGACCTTTTAGACAAGGGGTTTATTAGACCCAATATTTCCCTGTGCGTCACACCAGTCTAATTTATGCATAAAAAAGTTTGTTCTCTTATAATGCATATAGACTACTGTCAGCTGAACAAAGTTACAGTCAAGAATAAATGTCTACTTCCTAGAATAGATGACTTGTTTAATCAACTTCAGGGTTCCAGTTACTTTTCTAAGATAGACCTATGATCAAGCTATTATCAGCTTAGATTTAGGGGATAAGACATTCCAAAAATAGTTTTCCAAACCCGGTATGGTCAATTTGAGTTTCTAGTTATGTCCTTTGGTCTTACAAATTCCCCAACAGTTTTCCTTGACTTAATGAACCACGTGTTCAAGCAGTACTTGGACATGTTCGTTATATTTTTCATCAATGACATTTTCTTCTATTCTCTTAGTGAGAATAATCATGCAGATCACCTCAGAATCATACTTCAGACTCTCAAAGCTCATAAATTATTTGGCAAATTCAGTAACTACAAATTTTAGCTAAGGGTAGTAGCATTCCTTGGTCATATTATTTCTGGTGATGGCATTAGAGTTGATTCTCAAAAGACCAAAGTGGTTAGAAACTGGCCTATACCCATTTCTCATATTAGGAGTTTCTTAGGTTTAGCTGGAGATTACCATCAATTTATTGAAGGGTTTTCATTTATTGCATCTCTCATGTCCAAATTAACTCAGAAAAAAGTTAAGTTTCAGTGTCAGATTCCTATGAGAAGGGTTTTCAAAAGTTGAAGACTCAACTCACCTCAACCCCAATCCTAACATTACCAGATAGTTTAGATGGGTTTGTTGTGTATTATGATTCATCTAGATTAGATTTGGGTTGTGTCCTCATACTGAGAGGTAAGGTCATAGCCAATGCCTTTACATAGCTTAATCCCCATGAGAAAAATTACCCTACCCATGATCTTGAGTTAGCCTTTGAAGTGTTTGCCTTAAAGATTTGGAGGCATTACTTGTATAGGGTATATGCTGATATGTACACAGATCACAAAATCTTCTAATATGTGTTCTTTTAGAAAGATATGAATTTATGTCAGAGAAGATGGTTAGAGTTGTTGAAAGACTATGACATGAGTGTTCTATATCATTCGGAAAAGGCCAATGTAGTGGCAGATGATCTCAGTAGGTTGTCTAAGGGTAGTGTTGCTCATGTTGAGAGTTGTTACAAGAAGTTAGCTCAGGAAGTCCATCAGCTTGCCCGACTAGGTGTCCACTTAGTTGATTCAGCAGAGGGAAGTATGTGGGTGTAGAATAGTTCAGAATCATCTCTAGTTTTTGAAGTAAAGAAAAAATAGGACAGAGATCCCAGTCTAGTTAAGTTGAAAGAGTAAGTCAGAGATAAAGAAAATAGAGGTTTTCTCTCAAGGGAAAGATGGAGTGTTGCATTGCCAAGGTCATTTATGTGTGCCAGGTGTTGAGGACTTGAGATAATGAATTCTTGTAGAAGTGCATGGTGTGCAATACTCTATTAATCTAGGGCTACTAAGATGTATCACGATCTGCAAAAGATCTATTGGTGGAGTGGGATGAAGAGGGATATTGCAGAGTTTGTAGCTAAGTGCTCTATGTGTTAGTAAGTTAGGATTGAGAATCCAAAACCTAGTGGGTCCATGCAGGAATTTAGTATTCCCATACGTAAATAGGAGGAAGTGAACATGGACTTTGTGATGGGTTTTCCTCGTACTCGTTATCAACATAATTCTATTTGGGTCATTGTAGACAAGATGACCAAATCAGCTCATTTATTGCCAGTTCATACTTTTTATTCAGCCGAGGACTATGCCAAAATCTATATCAGAGAGTTGGTCAGGTTACACAGAGTCCTTATAACACCCCAATTCGCTGAACAAGAATGCTACACAGTGCTCATGACCCCGAGGGACCACAAGCTAACCCATGATTGATATTTGTACCTGTATACTGCAAATTATGATATAATAATGCAGAATATATAGAACTGTAAGGCCATAAGGTTCAACTAAATACAATTATGTGGGTGAAAATACCCAAAACAACTCAATCTGAACGTAAATCTGAAAGCCTCTAAACTATCTAAATAAGGAGTTGAAGGAACATATCTCCAACTAACTCTGTAAAACTGAACTAAAGATATAAATAAATGAATCAAATCATACTGTCCTCGAATCAATGAGGACTCACTGTGTCTCTGCGACTGGAATGCTACCGCTACTGCTGGGCTGGAGCTCTTGTCTCGGAACCTATGGTGTAACATGAATAGAAGGAACCATAGCGCAAATGCGTCAGTACAACTAGAGTACTGAGAACAGAACTGACTGACTAATATGAACGTGGAAGTGCAAACACACATATATAGAAGCTGGGACCGTGAATATGTGATAGCATGACCTTTAAGAAAATACATGGTTTATTGATAACTGTCATGACTGATACTGAAACTGATAACATGGACGAATGTATCTGACAGTCCTGTATATACTTAAATCTGAAGAACGCCCTGAGTTCTTTTACTTAGACTGATACAAAAACTATGGGAAGTAGTGTTTAACCGACCTGCCCCATGTATGCCGTTATGGCTAAGCTGGGGTCCAATCTCTGCCCCGACTGGAGGGGTCTCAATATCGTGCCATGGGTAAGGACAGCCTGTGAGTGACCCTTATCTGGCGGGTACTCAATGAGAGTAGTGGGAACCCTAAACTGATGGGTTAATCCACCTCATCAATCCTAATCTAATGAGTTAAGATATCTCAACCTACGCTGGCTACGTAGTTCTGAAACACATGGATGACTACTAAGAATCATACCCTGAACTGGCGGGTGAGTTCTCATCGTTGGGTCTACTTGGTGCTAACCTCTACTCCTATCTGAAAGGACTGGACATGAATAACTGATTGTGCATGACTTAATCTTACTGAATTCCATTGACTAGAGGAATGTTACTGATATCTGACAACGGACTAAGATCATGAGGTTTTCCTGAGTCATATGACTGACTGAAGTCTATGGAATCATATCTTGAGTTTGGATATTATGAAACATGACATGGATCTAGGAACACAACTATAATTTTCGGGTACAGGTATCCCCAGGAATCGGTGGAAAGAAACTGACACACATGACTAACTTGATCATAAGAGTAGAGTCCGTAATTTATAATATCATAAGTAGGGATCTCATACTAAGCATGGTTATCAACAATGTATTGCATGGAAAGGATTTCATATCACACGAAAGTACTTGCACAATCTTAATGTCATTTTCATTGCATAATCATATTGGCAACACATACCAATAGCATGGAAGTTCATGTGGATTGCATGGTTATCATACATCTTGTTCATAAGTAGGATTTGCATGTAAAATAGCATAATCCCATAAGAATAGTCATGAGTATTCCAACAACATTTACAAGGCACATTAACAACATAGAAGTCATTGGAACGTAAGGGCATATCATGAATCCTTTACTTAGTCACAATTTAGCTATATTGGATGATTTCTAGTTTCTTAGGCACTTTATCAAACACCTTACATGCACATCTTAAGCATAGGTGAAATTATCAAATTATACATCCTGAACAACAAAATTTACATGTTTCCAACTTATATGATATCATGAATTCATAAAAACATATAAAGATTCAATCTTGGGAATCACCCAATATCAACAACATGATCATCAACACCCAAAAATATAGAAATCATACTTTATAATGAAAAAGAGGGTTTTTGAGCTTTATGGATAAAAAGGATCCATAAATCAACTCACGCATACCTTAGAAGGAAATATTCTTGATGATTGATGGAGGAATTTCCTTGAGATCGGATCTTCAAGCTTAGTTATGCAACCCTAGTTGTTTTTCTCTTTTAGTGCTCTTGGATGATGAGCTTTGAGATGATAATAGGGTTGTAATATGTTTAGAAGCTATATATTTCATAGGGTTAAGTTTATGGACGTGTAAGGAGTGTTTAAAGACTTAATTACCTTTAAAATAACTTAAAACGGAGTGTTTTGGCACCTGGAATTGACTTAGGCGGTGCCTAAGTGATCGCCTATGCTTGGGTTGGGCGGCGCCTAACCAATCGCCTATGCCTACTGTCTCTCACGAAAATGGGCATAACTTTTCGGTCGGGTATTGGAATAAAGTCAAATTGGTATCATTGGAAAGCTAATTTGATTCTCTACAATTTGTTGGGTATAAATCAGCCAAAATACCTCATTAACATCGAGTTATACTCTTTCAAATATGACCCTTGCAAAATTGAACCCTAAAACTTGATGGATTTAAAAACTCTTAGCTTGTATTACCTTAAGTGACTCATGTGAACATGATTAATGCATCATAAGCTATCCTATGACTACGATATTCATTGTAAGTCATGCACTTAAGTACGAATCACAGGATAGGAGATTTCATACATAGGAATACTTATTTATTTCCTAGCTTAGAAACATGTGGGGTATTAGAGTCCTAGTGTCTATCATCTCAGATAGAGGTACCCAGTTTACCTCTTACTTCTAGAAAGCATTCTGAAAGAGTCTTGGTACCCAAGTTTACCTCAGTATAGCCTTTCACCCTCAGACAAATGGTCAAGTAGAAAGGACCATTCAGACTCTAGAAGATACGTTAAGAACCTATGTAGTTGTTTCTAAAGGTAGTTGGGATGACCATTTGCCTTTTATTGAATTAACATATAATAACATCTATCATTCCAGTATTCTGATGGCTCCATTTAACGCTCTTTAAGGTAGGATATGTAGATCTTTAATTGGTTGGTTTGAGGTGGGTAAGGCCATAGTGGTAAGGCCTGACTTAGTGATTGATGCCTTATACAAGGTTCAATTGATCAGGGAAAGTCTTAGGGTAGCCTAAAGCCGATAAAAATCGTATGCAAATGTAAGGAGTAAAGATCTCAAGTTTGAGGTCGAGGATTTTGTGTACTTGAAAATTTCTCCCATGAAGGGAGTGAAGAGGTTCAAAAAAAAGGGGAAGCTCAGTACCTGATATGTCGGTCTCTATAGAATTCTCAGTCATTTCGGAAAGGTAGCTTATGAGCTTGAGTTGCCTTCAGATCTAGCTTCAGTGCACCCAATATCCCACATCTCCTTGCTAAAGAAATGCATTGGTCACCCAGCTGTCATAGTTACCTTAGAGGGCATACATATTTAGAATAATCTATCTTTCGAAGAGGTTCAATTCCAAATCCTTGATCGTTAGATTCGTAGACTGAGGAACAAAGAACTTCCCTTGGTTAAAGTTCTTTGGCAGAATCAGTCAGTTGAGGGATCTACTTGGGAAGCAGAAGAAGATATGTGGACCAAGTATCCTCACCTCTTATCCATAAATTTAGATTTAGCTTAAGGTAATAGTCTTCCTTAGATTTACTTAGTTCCATGTTCAGTTACCGTTATAAACTTGGTATTCCTTACCATTGCATATCATCTTCATAACAATTATACATTCATGAATCAGTTCAGCCATGTATTCATTCATCTGATATACATGTTTAGCATAAAAACTCAGCTTATCAGTAGCTTCAGTCATAAATTCCATCCATTATATATGCATGTTCAGTATATAAACTCGATCCATCAATATTTCTCAGCTTAATCAGTCTTATTCGAGGATGAATGTTCCCAAGGGGGAGATATTGCAATACCCCATATTTTCCTAGCTTAATTTAACTCTTAGTACAAGAGTTATCCTATATAAATTTTTCTAAATACTCAGTATTTTTTAGTTTAGACCTTACCATTGCATAGAAAATTCAGTCAGCTTTCCAACGATATAAAGTTTTCCCAAATCCGATACCCGATCGAAGAGTTACAACATATTTTTTAAAATAATGTGCCAATTTGGTAATTAGCATGTTGCGGAGGCATGCCATATGGAAATTGTCAAAAACCAGCAAGCCAATATGATAATCCCACATAGTGGTGAACTTCCAGGTCCCAATAGTCAGTTTCCAGTGGCACAGCGTGATTTCACCGCGTCGCACCAAAGGCAAAAATGGCATTCATCATTTTCCAGTATGGTAATGCGATCATGGTGCGTCGCACCAAGGGGTAAATTGAAAAAAAGTGAAGCTTCACTATCGTACCATGTCGTGCCAAGCTCTCAGTTCCTAATTTTCAATTTCCAGTAACACGGCATGATAGCGCCGCGTCGCGCCAAGGCCCAAAATTGAGTTTTTCAGTGATGAATTTTATATACTCCCCAGGGATAATTTGGTATTTTTGCACGGCCCTAATAAGTCCTAAACACAAAATTTAACTCTAAAAGAGCACTAATTGCTCATTATTTCATTATTTTCTCAAGAAACAAATTATTCTCTCTCAAAAGGGCAAAACCCTAGCTTCAAGAAACAAGACCAAAACTCAAGAATTCTTTCTAGAACCTTCAAGAATTAATCTTCTCAGGTATGTTAGCTATTCATCTATGGTATCCTTTCACCCACAGACTCTAAGAATCAATTTTTAAAACTACAAGATGATTGATTCATGATTTACATGGTTGAAATTGGAATGTATTCATGTTCATGATATTAAACGAGTTCAGTCCATGATTAATTGTAGATTCCATGAAGTTGAAATAACATGTATATTGAATTGTGTAGTTCCCATGTTATAATCCTTGAATTTGCAAGTTTAGGTGTCGTAGTTACAATGTTTACATGTTTCCTATGATTATATGCATTAATTTATGCTCTCCAAGTGTTTGATAGAATGTCCATGTGAATTAAATGGTGAAATCATGACATGCTAGCATATATACAAGTTTATGCCCTACAAGTGTTTGATAGAATATCTCTATGAATGAATCATGAACAAGTGGACATTGTTTTTCTTTTCAAGATCATGCTATGCTTTATTTTCATGCTATCTAGTCCTGGGGTATCTACTACCCAAAAATCTAGTTGTTTACCTAGAGATATAATAGTTATAGAATCGTCTCAGTCATGTCCTAAAATAGTAAATTCTCAGAAAATTACCAAACTCTGTGAAACTCAGTATCAGTCTAGTTCAGCTCAGTATAATAATCAGTGTCTATTCAGTTAGGAGTAGGATTCAACACTGAGTGAACGAAAGGATGGGGACTCACCTGCCATTAGAGGGTGTGATCCTTAGAAGCAGTCCTTACATTTCAGAACTACGTAGTCAGCGTAGATTGAGATATTAACCTACCAGTTGAGGGTTGATGAGGTGTTTTAGGCTACCAGTTGAGGGTCCCAGCGTTCTCATTTGAGCACCTGCCAGATGAGGGTATCTCTTTAGCTTGTCTTTACCCCTGGAATAGTACTAACAACCTTCTAGCTGGGGTTATAGGTTGGACCCCAAATCTATTCAGATAAGGGGATTAGTTTCAGTCTCAATATATATATAACTTAGTTCAGTTCTACAGAATCAGGATTGTCAGACACAATTAATCAGTTTCAATAACTCAGTTATCAGTAATCTCAGATATCAGTTACTTAGTTATCAGAAATCAGTACTCAGCTTCACTAAAAGCTCAGATTCAGTATACACGTATATGTACAGTATTGCATACTCAGTATTTATAGTAGTTTCAGATTTCTATGTACTCATAATCAGTTATTCTATATCATTCAGTCAATTACTGTTTATGCATGTGAACCCTTACATTCAGCTTAACCTCATCTAGCATACCAGTATATTCCATGTACTGACATATACTCTTTCTTTGCGCTGTGATATCTCATATCATAGGTTCAGACACTTAGGTTCCTGAACGTGGATAGACAGATTCAGATTCAGCCAACATTTAGTAGTGAGTCCTCATCTATCGAGGATATGCTTTATTTCTGTATTTGAGTAGTCAGAGTTAGTAGGGGGTTTTTTCCCCATCAACTTCACTTTCAAATAAATCAGTTAGAGGCTTTTCAGACTATATTATAAGATAATATTCAGTTTTGTAGATTATTATTATAGTTGATATTCTTTGTCAGCGTTCATATTTTGAACCTTATGGCATTTCAGCCTATTTTACATATTATTACAGTATTATTGTTTAGTGCTCGCTACAGGCACCAGTCATGGGTTAGCTTGTGATCCTTTAGGGTCATTAGCACCATGTAGTGTCTGAGGTACAGACTCGGGTGTTATGGGAGTCCTCAAAATAAGAGAACTCATCACCTATTAGTTGGAAGCTACAAATTGTCTGATTATGATTTGTGGGGTAAAATTGGTACCTACATTATGAGACAATGTAGCACATAGAAATATATGTGGATCATTACTTTGGAATGTATTGAGTAAGTGGGGGTGAATGCAATAAGTAAAATTGAATAGATACATAATCTTAGACCATGCATGCTAAGTGCAAGTAGACTCACCAAGAGGCTAAAATTAACTGAAAGCTGAAGTATTTTAAAACATGAGTAATAAAAATAACCAAATAAGCTAGCGAATCACAATACTTAGTTTCTTAGATCTTTACTTTTGTAGAGTAAGTAGAACAAGTGGTAAGAACATGAATACTGTTGAAAATAACATGTAAAGCCGAACATACTATAAAACTGAATGGAGGTTCATGTATGGATACTGAGCATGGAAACATGAGCATGTAAAATTGAGAATGCAAGACCAAGTATAGCATGTACTGACATGATCCAAATAATATGAATAATCTGTAAAATTGATAGAATAATTACTGAAATCTGATTACTTTGTCAAGCAAACATGAACAAAAATAAACTAAATACTGACTAAAACTATGGGAGCTATTATGTAACCAATATGCCCCAATTTGAGCTTATCGGGGTCCAACCTATAGCCCCAGTTCGAAGGTGTAACAACCCGAAATCTCCTCCTGGGACGTCACATGGTGCTTAAGGCTACAAGTAGCCCCAAGCTAAACCTTTGAGCCTGTCACTACATAAAATAACTCATTTTAAGAAGAAATAAACAAAACACTTGAACTAACGTATCGAATGATAGAAAATACAAAGAAAATACTTGGTCCAAATGACCACAATACTGGAAATCACAACATACTAAAAATCTGATAACTAGTCTGACAGAGCCTCTATTCTTCAAGTCTCCTAGAGAGCCATTGGGACAGGTCCCCAACTGACTCAAACTAAACTAAAAACAATAATATGTCTACTAACAATACTGAAATGGCTGATGATAGGTCCTCGAACCTTTAGGAATCAGCACTATAGAGTTGTAGACAAAGGTACTCAAAAATCACGGACGAGGCTGGAACTGAGCACCTGAACCTACATTATAAGACAATGTAACACATAGATGTATATGTGGATCAGCACTTGGGAATGTACTTAGTATATAGGGGTATATGCATGTACATAAAACAATATCCATGCACTTTAATCAATTCATGCATGGAAATATGAATAACTCACATACCTTGAATAAGTCCAATATAATAAGCTCATGAATCATGTAGAATGAAGCATGTAATAAAAATGTCATGAGTCATTATACTTTAGTTTTCAAATATGTACTCTCCTCTTATTCTCATAACTCGAAGGCTGAAGGAAGCTTTAAATAATACTTTCAACTCGTGCGTATATCTCATGGAGAGTAAATCTTCTTTAATGCTCAAGAACTTAGAACTCTTTTAAATCAAGACACTTGGAACTCAGAATTATATAACTCTTACTAGTAGAGAAAACTAGTTTCTTCTTGGAAAAATTTTATTTCAAGAAACTATTTCAAAAAATCTTAATAATAGGGAAAAATACTCATAAGCTGTTTATTTACTGTTTACTAGTAGGAAAAAAATAACCTCTCTTAAGGAAAACATCTCATCTCAAGGGAAAATACTTTAGGTAGGAAATCTGCAAACTTTACTATTAGGAAAATAACTTATCTCAAAGCTTTAGGGAGGTTCTCTTAACTGATATAAACCATGCGAGCTACATGGAGTCCAATGTCTTGTCCTCCTAAGGAAGAAAATACACGTTGGGAAGTGGCATCATACTCTTACCAGGGAGTATAACCTCAACTCAGTGATCACTTATATCGTCTTAGGGCCCATAAGTCTCTATCCTACAGTGGCACATTGTTCTGGGCTATGAAACCATAGTAACTTACCCAACTCGATGCTAAATACTACTCCCTTTAGTTAGCTAAGCTCATCTTAGGGAAATCCACATTAAAATAATCTCATGGTTCATAAGAACCCAACTATAAAATCTATAATCTCATTTGGTAAAGTGGATTTCAAAGCTACTATGACCATTAAGGTCAAAACTTTCTCAATGATCTCAAAATACTAAAATCATGGGTGCTTATAGCACAAAAGTTCATAAAAACTAAAATATAAAGTAGGGTTTAATGACCCATAATCAAATCTCAAGTTAAGACTTATCAAAATGCATACTAGATGTCATAAGGATACACAAATAACATAGAAATCTAGAATGTTCAGAAATTTGTCTTAAAATCTCAACATACTCATGTACTTCAAATTCATGTACTTCAATTTTTAGAATATTGGCAAAACTTAAAATCTCATGCATAGTAATATTGGGTATGAACCCTCACTTCAAATTCATAGGAAAACTTTTAAAGTCATATATCTGTGTAATTTAAAACAAGTTTTGGGTACAAGGACAAAAGAATTGTCCTTGGTCAAACCCCACATACCTTAGATTGTAACTTAGATGAAGAAACTTGCTTGAGACTCTTCTTCTTACCCTTGAGAGAGGGTTCTTGAAGCCTTGGACTTGGGAAACTCAAATCTCAACTCAATTTGTTGATTCTATGGTGAGTTTTTGAATTTCTTGGAGATGGGTTTTGGGTTTGTTCTTGAGGATGAATCCCTAGCCTTTGGATATTTTGGGAGATAATGAAGTCATATGCTTTGTTTTACAAATATCTAAGTGTTAAAAGGGGAAAAGACCAAGAGTTCTTTTAAAAATGATTTAAAAAATAATGAACGGGATTTGCAATGGTTAGAGTGATGGTTCGTTGCTAGTTTGATGGCCCATCGGATCATCTGTTGCATGTTGGTTAGAAAAAGGCCACACTACCTCAGTTGTGACGGTCTTAGCGATGGTCCGTCGCTAGTTTGATGGTCCTTCATCTTGGTCGTCGCACTTGGGCAAGAAGAGGGAGTCACTACCTTGGTTACGACGGTCTGGACGATGGTCCATCGCAAGCTCGATGGTCCATCAACCTGTTCGTTGCACCTGGGCAGTTCTAACAGCTCTTAGAAAAATGGCCATAACCTCTCATCCCGATACCGGATTTTGATGAAATTGGTATCGTTGGAAAGCTAATTCAATTTCCCACATGATAGAAAGTCATTTTTAGGAAAATTCTATCAAGGTTAAAACAATACTCACTTAGGAAGTCACTTCTCAATCTCTTAGGATAAGAATTACACTTCACTTGACATACTCTAAGGGTTAGACTACGAGGGAACTTTTGAGAGGTCTTACAATCTCCATCTTGGGTAAATTCATCCTTGAATGCAACTAGTTTGACTAAGAACTGATAATGCACAACTTACACGTCAATCTAGTGTAAGGCGGTCATCCTTAAAATATTTACCCAACTTTTGGAGTTAGGGTTGAATCCATATGGAAGAATGTGAGTGGCGATTAAACTAATTTGAAACTATAACTACAAGTTGAATTCAAAAAGATGATACGAAAAGATAAAATGGGGGTTTTGGAGATTAACAATAATTGTTGGTCACCTTATCTTCAGCGTTTGTAATCAATATTTATAGAAAAACCAGAACTATGTTCACTAAGGGTTTTGGTACTTGACAGATGCGAATAGTGATTCAAGATTCTCACAGTAGGTAGGACAACAGATTATCTTTATCGAAGTTATTCCTAAATGTCTCTCTACCTACTTAAGCATTTAATTACCTAATTCTCTTGGAATTAGGGAATTTATATTCACTGACCAGAATTTACCTCAGGTTAATCAACCTTGTTCCAGTGTAAATTATTAAATGGAAGTTTTTAGTGCTTCCAAGTCCCTGTTAATAATTCACTTCCTACTATAATTGATTTCTTATCTCAAGCAAATCAAAGTATGCGTTATCTATTGTTTGCAACTAATAGACGATAATTAAAACCTCAGAATTATCAAGCAGTCCTATTACCTCTTGAATCTTGAACACTTAACATCTTATCAAGACTTACCCCTAGATCCCATAATTTGGGTTATGGATTTAGCCACTCATAATGCAAAAATCAAAACAACTAGTTGTAATTATGATTTTAAAGATAAACTTACCACAAGATGAATAATAACTAGTGATTCTCTAATTCGATCACAATAAAAATCCCAAAATACATGTCTCCAACTTAGCTTTGTAACCCCTTAGAAAACCCTAAACAAGACTTTAAATAGTTTAGTCTAAATAAGGAAACAAAATCACAGAGTTTAATAATTCCTTGAATTAGGCAACGACATTCGTGACACCTTCTCAGGAGCCTGACGACTTATCGCAAATGTGGTCAGCTCTTTCTTCTGTTTTAGTAGATCCTGCTTAAGACTAACGACAAAATGTGAGAACCTATCTGATCTTTCACAGCTTATCACGGATGTTGTCACTTCTCTACCTCAGCTCCCATGTTCTGCCTTAGGCTAATGGAAACTTTGATGTCCTATCAACTCTTTGATGGCTATCAGGAAATATCGTCTCAACTTTTAACAGAGGTCCATTCTTTGTCTAAGGCTGATGATGAAGCTGATAACTTATCACAGGGTTGACAACTTATCAGGAATGTCATCAGCCACACTTCTCTTCTATTTTCTTCCGATGTCAACTCTTTTGCTTCCATCCTTATTGGTTCTCATACATCTTGGATTCTACTACAAAATCAAAGATAAAACAATCAAAAATGACAAAAATTGCTTAAGACTTTGCAATTATTCTTAGTTAAAAGCCTCAGATGTGTTAGTTTCTGCTCACACATCAAGAACATAGGAAAAACTGAGTACACATAGCTGAAGCAATTTGCTAAACGGGCTTAAAATCTTTCTAAACTCTTGAATACTTCAGAAATCACAAGAACTCATGTATGAATAGATGCATAGCTGAACTTTAGATTAAAAGTGTTTAATTAAGGAATAATAATACCTTTTGTTTGGTATGAACTCATGGAGAAGAGGTGCGGGTACTTAGCTCGTATGTTTACTTCTGTCTCCCAAGTAGCGCCCTTAACTGATTGGTTCCGCCATAAAACTTTGACCAAGGGAACCTTTTGGTTCCTCACTCTGCGGATCTAGAAATCTAGAATCTCAACAGAAATCTGATAGAATGAAAGACTATTTGGAATATCAGCATTCTCTGAAGGATCCACTACAACGGAATCAACAATATGTTTTTTAAGCATGGAGACATGAAAAATACGATGAACGACTAATAACTCTGCGGGCAACTCAACTTCATAGGCTACTTTACCAATATGGATCAAGACACTATAGGGGCCTACATAACGGGGACTAAGCTTCCCTTTTTTACCAAGCCTCTTCACCCCTTTCATGGGTGAAATCTTTAAGTACACCAAATTACCCACCTCACATTTAAGATCCCTTCTCCTCACATCGACATATGAATTTTGATGACTGTGAGCTGTCTTTAACCTTTCTCTAATCAACTTCACCTTTTCCATAGCCTCGAATACCGCATCACGTCCAATCACTATAGCTTCACCCACTTCAAACCAACCTATGGATGATCCATATCTTCCACCATACAAAGCCTTAAATGGGGCCATCTCGATGCTAGCATGGTAACTATTGCTATAAGCAAACTCTATTAATGGAAAATGCTCATCCCAACTAACTTTGAAGTCAAGAGTACATACCCTCAACATATCTTCTAGAGTCTGAATGGTCCTCTCAGCCTGACCATCTGTCTACGGATGAAAAATGGAAATCAATTGAACTTGGGTACCAAGAACCTGCAGAAACGCTCTGAAAAACTAAGAAGTAAACTGAGTACCCCTATCCAAAATAATAGACAAAGGAACTCTATGCAGCCTGACTAGGTCACGAATATACAATTTAGCATAATCCTCAGCTGTATAAGATGTATGCATAGGCAAGAAGTGCATAGATTTAGTCAGCCTATCTACAACAACCCAAATAGAATCATAATGACGATGCGAAAGAGGTAAACCAGTCACAAAGTCCATATTCACCTTTTCCTACTTCTAAGTGGGTATACAAAAATATTGTATCACACCACCAGGTCTTTAGTGTTCTACCTTAAAATGTTGGCACGCTGCACACTTTGCTACAAACTCAGTTATATTCTTCTTCATTCCTCTCTACCAATAGATTTCCTGCAAGTCACGATACATCTTGGTAGTGTTAGGATGTATAGAATTCCATGTGCCATAGGCTTCAGCCATAATTCTCTACCTCAGATCATCAACAAATGGAACATACAATCTAACCTGCAATCTCAACACACCATCTCCTCTTTGGAAGAAAACCTCTACCTTTTGGACCTTAGCTGACTCTTTCAGTCTGACCAAACTAGGATATTTGTCTTGCTTCTCCTTTACTTAGAAAACTAAAGAGGATTCGGAACTACTCTGCACCAAAGTACTTCTCTCAGAGGAATCAAGCAACCTAATGCCTAATCTAGTCAGACGGTGCACATCACGAGCTAAATCTTTCTTACCTTCTTCCATATGAGTAACAATACCCATAGACAACCTGCTAAGGGTATCTACCACTACATTGGCCATGCCCGGGGTGATACAACACACTCATATCATAGTCTTTTAACAACTCTAACCACTTTCTCTGCCCAAGATTCAACTCTCTCTGAGTAAACACATACTATAAGCTCTTATGATTAGTAAACAAATCAACATGGATACTATAAAAATAGTATCTCTAGATTTTCTAAGCAAAGACTACAACAGCTAATTCAAGATCATGGGTTGGGTAATTCTTTTCATGCAACTTCAATTGTGTATAAGTATAGGCTATAACCTTACCTCTTTGCATCAACACATAACCCAAACCAACTCTAAAGCCATCATAATACACCACAAAACTATCTGTACCATCAGGCAAAGTCAACACAGTGGCTGAAATAAGTTAGGTCTTCAACTCCTGAAAACTCTTCTCACAATAATCTGAACATTAGAACTTAACTTTTATTTCAGTCAATCGAGTCATGGGACATGTAATAGAAGAGAAACCTTTAACAAAATGGAGATAGTAGCCAACTAAACCAAAGAAACTTCTAATGTCAGATGGCGAAATAGGTCTTAGCGAATTTCTTACAGCTTCTATCTTTTGGGGATCAACTCTAACGCCTTTGACTAAAATGAAATGACCCAAATAGGCTACTGATCTTATCCAAAATTCACATTTGTTGAATTTAGAGAACAACTGATGATCTCTAAAAGTTTACAAGAAAATTCTAAGATGATCTTCAGGGTCGTTCTCAGAATGGAAGTACACAAGGATATCATCTGTGAAAACAATGACAAATATATTGAGATATTGATTGAATACTCAATTCATAAGGTCCATAAAGGTTGCTGGGGCATTAATTTGCCTGAAAAACATGACTAGAAAATCAAAGTGACCTTAGCGGGTTTAGAAGGCTGTCTTTGGAATATCACATTCCCTCACTTTAAGCTGATGATAGCCGAATCTAAGGTCTATCTTGGAGAAATAACTCGCACCTTGCAACTGATCAAACAAGTCATCAATTCTTGGAAGAGGATACTTAATTTTGACTGTGACCTTGTTAAGCTGATGATAGTCAATGTATATACGCAATGAACCATCTTTCTTTTGCACGAATAGAACAGGTGCGCTCCAAGGAGAAACACTAGGCCTTATGAAACCTTTATCTAAAAGATCTTTGAGTTACTCTTTCAACTCCTTAAGCTCTGCAGGTTCCATATGATATGGTGGAATAAAAATGGGCTGAGTATGGGAAAGCAAGTCAATCCCAAAATCTATGCTGACTGACTGAATAGTTGGAGCCTCAGACTTAGTGTCTTTGACTCTAACTAGGTGTTAAATACAATATTTGGATATTAGCTTTTTGTCCTTAAGATAGGAGATAAAATGACTCTTGGGAGATACCAAACTGCCGGACCGCCCAAAATTTGGTTCATTAGGAAACTGAAACTTGACCACACGGGTACAACAGTCTATAGATGCATAACAAGAATGAAGCCAATCCATGCCCAGAATAAGGTCAAAATCTACCATGTCTAACTCTATCAAGTCAGCAAATATGACTCTATGAAGAACAATAATAGAACAATGTTTATAGACTTGTTTAGCAATAATTGACTCCCCTACTAGTGTAAAAACTAGGAAAGGCTCAGGAATCCTTTCGGGACATATTTTGAAATTCACAACTACAAGTGGGGTCACATAAGAGAAACTTGACCCAAGGTCCAACAACATATAAACATCAAAGCAAAAGACACGGATCATACCAGTAACAACATTAGGAGAGACCTCCTGCTCCTGATAGGATGGTAAGGCTTAGAATCTGTTCTGGCGCTGACCGCCAGCAATGCTAGATGAAGCAACCTGAGCCGAGGTGGGACGGGGTACAGGAGCTGGTACACTAGTATTCTATGCCTAAGGTCGGATATTTCTGTTCCCTTGCCTAGCATGTGGGCAATCTCTAAGTCTGTGGCCCAGTTTTCCACAACAAAAACAACCCCTCTGGTGTGCTAAGAACTCACCGGGATGGTCCATACCACACTTAGCACAAGGAGGGTAGAGGGGTCTATTACATCTACTGTTCTGCAACCTATACATACAATACCTATTCCCTTATACCTTTCTACCTCTAGGTGCGATACTACTAGCTGATGAAGGTGCTGGCATAGATGAACAACTTTGGAACTATGGGCAGTTCCCTCTATGGGACCAATCGTAACCATTCTCATGCTGCTCAGATCTAGCCCTTTTATTACCCCTTACTTTATCTCTCTCTCTTATCTTATCTACCTCTATCTGTTGTGCATGTATCATCAACCTAGATAGATCCATATCCCTATTCATCATCACAGTCCTACACTTCTTTAGTACCAAACTAGAAATACCTGTCATGAACTTTCTCATACTAGCTTGTGTGTTAGAAATCAAATCTGGAGCATACTTGGACAATTGGTTGAACTTCAAGCAGTATTCTTTAACAGTCATGGAGCCCTGCCTTAAGTTCATAAACTTCTCAATCTTTGCTTCCCTCATCTCAAGTGGAAATAACTTTTCCAAAAATGTATCTTGGAATACATGCCAAGTCATAGGAGCAATACCCTCACCTCTACCGCTCTTCCACACTACCACCCAATCATAAGCAATGTCTTTCAAACTATATGACACCAGCTTAACACTTTCTTCCTTAGAAACATGCATCACCTGTGTGATATTTCTTACCTCCTTAATGTATAACTATGTGTTCTCACCTTTCTTAGACCCATAAAACTCTAGCAAATTTATCCGCATGAAATCATGGACCCTAGCAGCAGCTAAATCACCTCCCAGTTGATTTACAACTGCAGCCTGGTTATTGTCCTGGACATTAGCGGTGACTGATTAGGCTAACACCTAAAAGGCCGCCTGAAACTCAGCATGAGACACTATCTCATTCAAGGAATCTATAGGCTGGAGTTGCTAATTATTATTTCTATGGGCGTTCGCTCTTTAGGGAGGCATTTTCTAAAATAAGAGAGCACGAATTATTAGATGAGAGGGACAACTGTAGGTATGATAGAATCTGAAAAAAAGAAATAAATTTTTCCTAAAATGTCTCATAGCCTCTTGCTTATAGATTTGGCGTGATACACACTGATGATCTAGACTCTACCCAATATGGCTTGTCAGGCTCCCTAGGACTCCTTAAAACTTAGGCTCTGATACTAATTTGTAAAGAACCAAAATCTTCTCCCGGGATGTCACATGGTGCTTAAGGCTATAAGTAGCCCTAAGCTAACCCTTTGAGCCTGTCACTACATAAAATAACTCATTTCAAGAAGAAATAAACAAAACACTAGCATTGTCGTATCAAATAATAGAAAATATAAAGAAAATACTTGGTCCAAATGACCACAATACTAGAAATCTCAACATACTAACAATTTGATAATTATTCTAACAAAGCCTTTACTACTCCAGTCTACTAGAGAGCTATTAGGACGGTCCCCAACTGACTCAAACTGAACTGAAAGTAATAATATGTCTACTAACAATAGTAAAATGTCTGAAGATAGGTCCTCAAATCATGAGGACTCACCACTGTAGAGATGTTGATAAAGGTACTCGAAAATCACTAACGAGGCTTGGACTGAGCACCTGAACCTATATTATAAGACAATGTAACACATATACGTATATGTAGATCAGCACTTCGGAATGCACTGAGTATATGGGGGTGTATGCATGTACATAAAAATATCAATGCTCTTTAATCAATTTATACATGCAAATATGAATGACTCACATAGCTTGAATAAGTCTGATATAATAATTTCATAAATCATATAGAATGAAGCATGTAACACAAATTTTGTGAGTCATTATACTTTAGCTTTAAAATCTGTACTCTCCTCTTATTCTCATTACTTGAATGCTAAAGGAAGCTTTAAACAATACTTTCAACTCATACATATATCTCATGGAGAGTAAAACTTCTTTAATGCTCAAGAACTTAGAACTCTTTTAACTCAAGAAACTTGGAACTCGGAATTATATAACTCTTACTAGTAGAGAAAACTACTTTCTTCTTGGTAAAATTTTACTTCAAGAAACTATTTTGAAAAATCTTACTAATAGGGAAAAATACTCATAAGCTATTTATTTACTGTTTACTAGTAGGAAAAAAAATAAATTTCTTAAGGAAAACATCTCATCTCAAGGGAACATACTTTAGGAAGCAAATCTACAAACTTTACTATTAGGAAAAATTACTTATCTCAAAGATTTAGGGAGGTTCTCTTAAAAGAGATAAACCATGCGAGCTACATGGAGTCCAATGTCTTGTCCTCCTAAGAAAGAAACCTCACATTGGGGAGAGTCATCATACTCTTTCCAGGGAATGTAAACTCAACTCAGTGATCACTTATATCGGCCTCGGGCCCATAAATCTCAATCCTACGGTAGCACATAGTTCTGGGTTATGAAACCATAGTAACTTACCCAATTCGGTGCTAAAATCCTACTCCATTTAGTTAGACACTCTCATCTCAGGGAAATCCATTTTAAAATAATCTCATGGTTCATAAGAACACAACTATAAAATCTATAATCTCATTTGGTAAAGTGGATTTCAAAGCTACTATGACCATTAAGGTCAAAACTTTCTCCATGATCTCAAAATACTCAAATCATGGGTGCTTATTGCACAAAAGTTTATAAAAACTGAAGTCTCAAGTAGGGTTTAATGACCCATAATCAAATCTTAAGTTAAGACTCATCAAAATGCATACTAGATGTCATAAGGATACAGAAATCATATAGAAATCTGGAATGTTCAAGAATTTGTCTTAAAATCTCAACATACTCATGTACTTCATTTTATAGAACATTGGTAAATCTCAAAATCTCATGCATAGTAATATTGGGTATGAACCCACACTTCAAATTCATAAGAGAACTCATAAAGTCATATATCTTTGTAATTTAAAACAAGTTTTGGGCATAAGGACAAAGAATTGTCCTTGTTCAAATCGCACATACCTTAGATTGTAACTTAGTTAAACAAAATTGCTTGAGACTCTTCTTCTTACCCTTGAGAGAGGGTTCTTGAAGCCTTAGACTTGGGGAACTCGAATCTCAACTCAATTTGTAGAATCTATTGTAAGTTCATTTTGCATATGTCTAAGTGTTAAAAGGGGAAATAACCAAAAGTTCTTTAAAAAATGACTTAAAAAATAATGAACGGGATTTGCGGCGGTCGGAGTGATGGTCCATCGCTAGTCTGACGGCCTGTTGGATCCTCCATCATATTTTGGCGAGAAAAAGGCCACACTTCTTCAGTTGTGACGGCCTTAGCAACGGTCTGTCGCTAGTTTGACAGTCTATCATCTTAGAAATCATACTTGGGCCAGAAGAGGGAGTCACTACCTTGCTTGCGGCGGTCTGGGCAATGGTCCATTGCAAGCTCGGTGGTCCGTCAACCTGTCCATCGCACCTAGGCGGTTTCAACAGCTCTTAGTAAAATGGCTATAACTTCTCTCCCCAATATTGGATTTCGACGAAATTGTTATCGTTGGAAAGATAATTCAATTTTTCACATGATAGA
Organism: Capsicum annuum; assembly: GCF_002878395.1. Classification (NCBI taxonomy): domain Eukaryota; kingdom Viridiplantae; phylum Streptophyta; class Magnoliopsida; order Solanales; family Solanaceae; genus Capsicum; species Capsicum annuum. The sequence goes on along the minus strand of NC_061114.1, from coordinate 130,262,334 downwards.
AATTATTTTTAGAAAAAATGAATCAAGGTTAAAATAGTAATTACTTGAGAAGTCACTTCTCAATCTTTCAGGGCCAGAATTACACTTCACTTGACATGCTCTAAGGCTCAGACTATGAGGGAACTTTTGTGGGGTATTATAGAAGGGTGTCAGTACCTTGACACAGGTAATAACATATGGATTTATAGATCAACTAAATTGGTGTCCCAAACTTCTAAGTAGTCACCCTTCATCGGTAGGTGATCTCATGAGATATATGTCAACCGTCAATTGGAATAAAGACATCTCAAACCTAGGCTAGTTACATAGTTCTTGAAATTAGGGACTGCAACTAAAGGTCACACCCTCTACTAGCAAGTGAGCCCCCATCCCTGGGTTCTCTCAATGCTAAATCCTATAGTTAACTAAACTAACATTGGTACTGAATTAAACTAAATTCAACTAAAAATTAACCTACATAAAGTAAGATAAGATTTATACTTTTAAGTTAAAATAGGGTTTTTGGGATCAATAGATGAAAGGGACCCATTGATGAATACCCTACATACCTCAATTGGATGAATCTTTAAAGGAAAACTTGAACTTGGAACTTAAATCCTTGAGTTCTTAGAGAGAATGGTTGAATTTTATTCTTGGGAAGAGGGAAGGGTTTTTAAATGGGTACTGAATTTTTAGGGTTAAGTGAGTGGAAATTTCATGATTTAATACCCCTTAAATCATTTAAGAATGATTAAAAATGAGTTAGGGGTGTGAAAAGACGTCAACACCCTTAAACTAAGTCAAAATGGAGCAATTTTTGGCACTGTACTATTGATGGGTGATGCATGCCTATCACACAACTGAGGTTGTGCAGAACATGCCAATATAAACCGCATCCAGTGTCTATTTGTTATTGCCATGCGACGCATGACCTTAGCATGGCCATAACTTTTCGCTCGGGTATCAGATTAAGGCGAAACTGGTCTAGTTGGAAAGCAAATTCAATTATATACAACTTGGTGGGTATTGAGATGCAAAATTACACATATTTAAAAAGTTATACATGTTTAAAGACGACCCTTATAGAATCAAATAACAAGATTTGGTAGAATCAAAGGCTCTTAGCTCAACTTGCGCTAAGCGATTCACATAAACTTTTTTCACCTTGATAGAAATTTACAAACTAGGATAATGATAATGAAATATATATTCAAATATAAATAATGGGATTAGAGTTTACATACGTAGGAATGAAGGTTTGATTTCTAGCTTAGAAATGTGGGATGTTACAAGCTGTCATCTGGTGCCATGGCTAGCACCATCTTTGGGCTACAATTGTTGTGGTGTGATTACACATATAGAGTCACAATCACAATTTGTTTTGCATCCATGAGATGTAGAGATCACATATGTGTCCTATTGTAATAGTAATATCTAATTATCTAGACTGGGGATAAAAGGACCCCTTCGTTTGCCATTTTGCCCATTTCCACTCATGTCTTGAGAGCTAAAAATTCTAAAAGAAAGGCAAATCTTTGGATTATTCTTGTAGATGCTTTGGGGGAGATTGGTTTTCAATTATTCCGTGATTTCCCTTCGAATTCATAGTAAGTTTCCTTTAAATTCTTGATAAATTCTTAAAAATTCAGGCTTTGAAATCCTAATTTTTTAGGGTCGATTTAGATACCCGAATTATATTATGTTTGTGCTCAAATTTTTAGCACAACTTCTTTTTTTTGAGGGACCTCGTGATGATTTTAACTTTTGGATTCTATTAGTGTGCCCTATAGGCCCATTCTTAACGCAAAATTTGACCTGACCCATTATGTTGAAATATGGGTCTTGTTTCCTCCTAATAATGCCTAGATTATGATTTTGATAGTATAGCATAATTTTAGGACTGTGAAGGGAAGATAAACATTTATTGACGATTCAAGGATTTGTTGTTTATCTTCGAGGTAGGGTTTTCTCTAATCTTCTTCATAAGATAATGTATGTTATATATTTTATGTGAATATGAATGTTAAGATTGATTACGAGTTGAATGACATAGTCTTTATTATTAATGTTTGGGGATTAGCTGATGATTTTGACTCGTAAGATAAAATGCTTATTACACTTTGAGAATCATATTGCCTTCTCCATACACTGAACTAATTCGTAGAATGGATATGATATGATTCTAGGTTTGGGATATAGTTCAAGTATTAGTAGCATGGTTAGTATAGTTATCCCTATTTAGACTATTTTAGTGGCCTTGAACCCATAATGTTGGAAGAGTTGGCTTAATCAGCTATGTTCTAGGTAGAATTCCTATATTCGGATTGATTATGGCTTATGTACCATCAAGAAGTGAATTTAGATACCTTAGCCTAGTCTGGGGTACAAATTTCTTAAATATGGAATTTGAAGATTAGAAATTGGTTCTTCCGGCCCACCTTAGGCCAAGACTTATGTTAGGACATGGGGACTTATTTACTGATGTTAGACATAGTTGAGCCTAGTAAGCCTTTAGTATAAGATTACTTTGTGACTTGGTGAGTCATAATGGTATTTCCCTAGATAATGATTAATGACTCATGACCATGATATAGTCATGATGAGATATATGACCTATAAAGATAATATTCTTCTTAGTCATGATATATGACCTATAGTTGTAAGATAATGATATTATGCCTCCTAGATGTGAGATGATTACAAATATGCATTATAGCTTATAGATATTTCATGCCTCATAGTTATGCTATGGCTTATAAATATGAGATAAATTACAAATATGATTGTTCATAGAGGTTTCAAATACGTACTTGGCCAAATATTATGTTACGATATCAGTTGGATATTCAAGAAATGTTTATCCTTGTAAAGGATGCGGTTGTAGTTTATAAATATATTGATGCTTATAGTTCTATTGTTTGAATATTGGTGATGGAACTCATTGATTTGGTACATTCATGATTATTAAATCGATAAATGATGTGATTGTCGCTAAAATATGATCTTATTATTGTTTTTCCTAAATAATGGTTAAAGCCTACTTTTTAACTTAAAAACGGATTTCTTTATAGTAATAACTACCTATTTTAATGGATAACATATATGTAAGATAGATTAATAATGATTTTTTAAAAATTTGACCAAGATAAATTTCGATCTATGATTTTATATTACTAATTACTTCAATCGTGAGAGACTCCGACCATTTCTACACTCTTATAATGATTTAGTCCCTAACTCTACTCTGGGTAGTAGATTTATATATTTACACTCTTTTAGCATTGACTTAAGTCTGTGCACCTATTATATCTATATCACATCTCTCTAGTATAGGATGAAAGAAGATATTATGTTAATGATATAAATTCAAGGTAAAACCCGATGATAGATTTTAGTATTTATGTTATATATGTGTATTGATGATTATGATAATAGTGATTATATACCCAGCAAGGATGAAGAAGGAGTTTGATAATATGCTTATATACTCGGCAAGGTTGAAGGACATTGTGATGATATTAATAACCGACAAGGTCGGAGGATATTGTGATGATGATATTGATACCTGAAAGGCCAAAGAATGATTATAGATGATATACCCAGCATGGCCATAGGATGATTATATTGATATGCCTATGTGTGCATCTACTGGTTTGATTTCGGCTAGCCCTATGTATGAAAATTATATACCCGACAAGGACGAAGGATAATTATGATGAGGATGGTTATGATGGTTATTGTTATGATGATGATATTATGATATTGGTCATAGTAACCAGTTCGAGTCCGAATATATACTATGATACTTGGATTGGTTATGGTATTATGGATTATGTTGCATTCATCCTTGCATTCACATCACCTATCACCAGTATGCACCTATATCTATGAGCCTTATGGGGGGTTGCATAGGTATGGGTGATGATTATGCCTTGTGGTATGTTGTATATTGATCGAACCTTCTGAGCCCAGGGCAGTGTGGATACGTGAAAGGCTCAGCTAGGTATTGGTTTTGAAACCTAGCGATTACTCGCGTTTCCATTGATATTGTTATGATTATTGTTATAGGTATTTTGTGATAGATTGGTTACTTATTTGGCATTGAAATTTGAGGTACGATTCTGGATCTTCTATATTATGATTATATTACTACGAATGATTATTTCATGATAAGATGTATGGATTAGAAACCCTAATGTATTCTAACACTAGTTCCTGTTATGATTATGAGGCCTTAAAATGCTAGACTATTAATTTAGGTTGTATTTTAAGTTGACCTTATTCATATATATATTTATATTTATCTAAATGTACCTATGGTGTTACTGTATATCCCTTACCTTTATTCATTTATATTGAATATTTATTCCTTGGCCTTGTATACTCTTATATATCTTTGTTTCACCCTTATTTTGTGTATTCCCTAGTGATGCACGGTATACTGTTGAGATTCCTGAGTATGGCTGGGATATGAAAGTTCATCATTAATACTTCCTTAGCCTTATTATTCTTGTTTATTAGTTATGACTCGGATAGTTATCCTTACTATCTCATTGGCTTTCTTATGTGGTTGATGGATATTTGGGTGTAGTTTCCAGTCTGTTTATATGTTATATATATCAATATTGTCTTTTGAACTCCGTCATCAGTTTCCTACTGAGTACCTTATATTTAGTACTCATACTACACTTCTGCAGCCTGGAGATCATAGTATGGATTATTGCCAGTGTTGTGTGTGTCATGCGGAGCAGCCATGGTTCACAGACATAGAGTGAGCTCCTGACATTTGGAGTATTAATTGTCTCCCTCTTATGTATTAGAGTAGTCTCTATGTTTAATTCAGGGATGGTTGCATCGGTATATTCATTAAGTACCTTAATTATACCCTTCTTATGTTAGAAGCTCTTGTACTGATTTCACTAGGTTTTGGGATTGTCTTATGTATGTTATTCTTTTATTTCACCCATTCTGCATTATTCCTTCCATTCATATGGGTAGTTTGTTACTAGCAGTTTAAGACTATGGGATTGTCCTGCCTATTGGTAGGTTATAGTAGACTCCATCATGACCTAAGAACTTGGGTCGTGACACCTAGATGTCCCACAAGTCTCAATTCTAAGCCATCTCCTTTTTTAGGGTTTTAGTCTTAAGAGAATGGGTGAATAATAAGCAAAATAGAGCTAAAATAGGGTATTTATACCCTTTTCAGGTTCATGGGTCTAGCGAACCCAAGTAGACGTTCATGATCATGATACATTGAGACAGGGTCAGAAGTTCCTATAGCGATATCCCCCCATCGTGATTGCGATCAGGTGTATTGGTCAAGGTATCACGTTCGTGACTTAAAGTGTCATGATCATGATAATTTCTAGCCTACTTAAGGGGTTGCAATCGCAGCCAAAGCTATCACAATTGCGATGCACCAAAAACATCAAATACAGATGAGACTTAGAAATTTCCAAGCCTCCACTTAGCCCTCTAGATTAACACAAAATCCCGTATGCACAAATGAACTATGTAACTATACCTAATTAGATGATCCAAATTCAATGGCATTGTTAAAATTTCTATCCGAGATTGTTTTAATGAAATATGGGCCCTACACCAAATTTCCAAGGATGTCATCGATGAACACAATCACAAAGTAATCCAATTAAAGCCTGAACATTGATTCACCAAATCCGTTAACGTTGATGGGGCATTTGTCAACCCCAAAGACATCTCAGGGAACTCATTATGACTATAATAGTTCCTAAAAGCTGTCTTTAGGATATCCTCAGCTCGAGTCCTCAACCGATGTTAACTAGATCTCAAATCAATCTTAGAAATAAGCATCATACTCTGAAACTGTCATGGATCCCTGCTTTAATCTAGAGAACTAATCACTCAAATAATCTCTAAGGTTACGAGTCATGTACTTATTTAAGAACATCTTGGAGAATTGAGTCCATGTCTAAGGAGAAGATCTAATTGGTCTAGAATCCATATAACCTCTCCACTAATGCCGACCAACCAAATCCAACAAAAATATGGTGTAATCCATACCACGAGTCTCAACTAGGCCCAAATTATGATGCCTATCCTCATAAGTAATTAGAAACTCATACACATCCTCGCTCGGAAAACTTGAAATAGCAGGCCAGACAACTTCTGGCTGAGCAAATACCAACTGAGCAACTGTTGGTCTAGGAGGGACCTAAAATCTAGGAGCTAAATCTACAAGCTACAACCTTGCCTCAGTACCACTCTTATATGAAAACTATGCACCATCAAACATCGAACCGCTAACTATCCCTAAAACCTTAACTAAGTCATCTCTGGGCATTGTAGAAGAAATAAACCATGGTGGAGCCAAGGCTATTCGCTGGCCCACCGCTGGCTGAGGCAGAAGAATCTTAGCTCAGGAGTGAAAATAGGGTCTGATGGAGGACCCCTATCCCAACCCCTAGTTGGGGACACATCTTCTGGTTGTCCTCAACCATTGGGTCATCCACAAATAGGAGAAGGCTCCTTAGTCTCAATCTCCAGACCCTCATCTTGTGTAGCGATAACACATGTCCTATCCATCTGTGAAAGATTGAAGTCAAAGAAATGCCCTATAAAACCACTCAGTCTCTCTTAAGGATAGAGTGAAAGAAGGGAATAACTCCTAAGACTATCCTATGGCCTCCCAAAGATAGGAAATGAACGTCATCATTTCGATCCATAGGGCTCTCCTAGACACTTGCTCATGTACCTACAATATTGGTGTAACCCGTCTCTGATACCAATTTGTCATGATCCAATTAACTAATCTTGATGGAACCTACTCTATCTCACCAGTAGATAAGCCGAACCATAATACAGAGCTAAACATAATGGGTTAACTTGGAGAAAATGTCCAACATAGGAAAAATCAACAACACAACTTATAAATAAACATTATATTTGAAATAAATAGGGTAGTCAGCATAGATACCATCCCATTACCTATTAGATCCAGTACAAGAGCATCCAGTAATAATAATATAATCCAAGTTTTAAAATAGTCAACATAATCTTATCTTGAACTAAAGACTACAAATGAAAGATAGAAGGAAATATGTTACTTCTACGCCAAGAGCTCACCCTATCTCAGGATATCAACATAACACGAACACTGATCAATGGTGACAAAGAGTACATGGATCTATACCAAAAAGGTACAAAAGTGTAGTATGAGTACAAAAACTCCAGGTACTAAGCATCATTGGCTAACTGAGCTAAATCATGATTTAAGAAAAATAAAATACAAGATAACAAAACTACATAAAGGTATAGATAAACCTGAAGTAACTCCATCATCATTGTGCATAAATAAGTAAATAAACCCGAATAATAGCATAATGTAACATAAAGCATCAGCAGAAGCAATCATAACAACAATATTGGATCCTATATGCCAATTAGTGCAGAAAAAAGTAAATAACCCATCACAAGCCCCCATAAGACTGGAAGGTACAAATAAGATATAATAACCCACCACCATTATTTATCAACTCTCATAATACAATTGGAATTCATCCAATTCACTTATCAACTAATCATTATTTTACTAGAATCCATCAATATCATACCTCATTATAACCATTCCCTTATTTTTGTCTTAGCTCGATTATCAATCTCACATCCAAATATCATCATATCATAACAAGTATATCATCATAGCATAATATTCATATCCGAACTAGAACCAGTATAAATATATATATAATAGATAGACATGAATTGATAAATATAACTAATAGCCGATCACAAACCAATATATATAATTAATAGCCAGACTTGAACCATAAATCTAACCAATACTCATAATCATCCTCCAAAACAAAACTGGTAATTATAAATATAACGACATAATTAATAGTATAATCAATAACATAAGTAATAGCATAATCAATTGGCATCAACCCTCCCACGAACCAATATTTACATTAAGTGTCAAGGTTTCTTAATATTACCTCAATAAGCATTTCCAAGAGTCTAACAAGTGTATAAAAGTCTACACAAGTTAAATGTGTCTTAGCCTAAGGTCGGTTGAGGGGCCATTTCTAATCCCTAAAGTTCCATTTTAGGTAAATTCTACCCAAAATAGTGTTAAGGTATCTAAATCTAATTTTAGATATTAATCAAGCCTCAATTATCCCTAAGGTGGGAAATTTGCCTTTAAATATAAGAAACTAGGTCAATTATGCCTAAATTATGATTGTTAAATAGCCTAAATGGTCTAACTAACCCAAGGATTATAACTTATCATGCCAATACATAAAATCTATCCCAATCCAACAAAATATCATAAACATACTATGAATTAGCTCCATCTAATAAGGGATAAAACCTAGCCTATTTCATTTCTAAAGAAAGCTTAAAGATATGCTAAATCGTCCCTTTTTCTTTCTACAAAGCTTTCATTAGATTCAAAGCTATCAAAACCATATACTACACATAAATAGGAGAATAGTTATACCTATATTGCACTATTGTGCTTTGGGTCAAAAAATTACCTAAAACCCTATATGGGTCCCATTTATAAAAATTATATTTTCGAAACCAGCCCAATGTTTCCTCATGCTCAAGAAGTCATTACCCTCTAAAATGGTTGAAATTTGTGATAATTTAGGGCTAAAATCAAGCCCCCAAGGTTTTTGCATTTTAGAACAACAAATGGGAAATTTTACCACAAAAAAGGTGAAATCTTACTCCAACTCAAAGGAAAATCACGATAATAGATATTAGCCAAGCTCCTAGATCTTCCACAAGCCTTAATTCTAAGTTATGTACATATTTAGGGTTTTAGTCTAAGGAGAATAGGTGAAGAATGAGAAAAATTAGGCTAAAATAGGGGTATTTGTACCCTTTCCAGGTTCTAGGGTCTTGCTATCACGAACTAATATTTGAGATCATAGTACATTACGACAGGGTCAGAAGTTACTATCGGGACATCTCCCTCATTGTGATCACAGTCTGGCATCTTAGTCAAGGATTGATATTTACGACTTAAAGTGTCACGATCACTACACTTGATACCCTGCTCAAGGATTCTTAATCGTGGACAAAGCCATCACGATCATGATTCACCAAAAACATCAAAACTTTTGAGTTTCTACCAAGCCTTTGAGACTTACCCAAAATCTCGTATAGGTAAATATACTATGTAATCTTACTAAATTCAATATTCTATAATCAATGCCACAATCAAAATTTCTATCCGAGGTTATTTTGATAAAATATGGGTCCTACACAAAATTTCTAATTTCTTAAATTTTTGACCGATAGGTCAAAATAAGCTTGGATATCTTAAGACCCATACCTAAGGTTCCCTAGACTAAAATCAACATTTTAAAGCTGCTAGAATTGTATAAATTTGCATGTAAGGTTGTCAGTTCTAGCAAGTCATAAAAGACTTGGGGCAGCTATAAAAAATCTCTAACAAGGAAAGTATACGGAAATATATAAGATGACCTGAAGTATCATTAAAGAATTAAATAGGATAAGGATTTAGAATATAGATATTAATACTGGTGGAATGTGCATTTCAAAAATGGATACTTGATTGATTGGTCTTCGAACATGTTTGTGATTGATGATTGAGTTTGATAATGTTCATTTGAGTAAGTGGTGAACTAGCATTTGGGCGTATTGTTATTTCATCCAATAGGGAATAATTATTGATAACTTGGAATGATGATGTAGTGATTATTGTGTATTTACTTAGTTGTTATTAAATATAAGTTTTGTTTCAATTATTGTTGCTTGCATCTAATTTTAATTGATTTTTTATAATTCACTTTTAGGTAATATTTATAATTATTGACAACATTTATCACTAACATTGATGGTACAAATCTAATATGTTGTGATGATGAGTCTAATACCACACTGGTAAAATATGATATATTATAGTGATGGGTCGAGTACCATACCAGTACGAATATAATATATTATGATGATGGATCGAGTACTATACAAGTATGGATATGATATGTTTTAACTATGGATTGGATACAACTCTAGTACAGATATGACATGTTATGTTTATGGGTCTGGTACCACCCTGGTATAATGTGATATTGGTCATGAGTTAAGAAGGGGAAGAGAAGTTATGCAACTTGCATACATACATTCATCAAATGCATTTGAATACATATTTATATTTATATATTATTGATGGTTCCTTTAGTTAATTGAGTTATGTTGATGATATAGCATGGTTATTTATGTGGTTTTGTTATTTTTTGAGATACTATGGTTCCTGAACTGAATCGGTTATAATAACAATAGTAATTGTGCATTGTAACAAGTATGAATATTTAAAGTTACGTAGTGTATCCTCTATGTATATAGTTGTATATGTGATGTATATTGTAGTGCCCTTCCTTGTAAATTTGTTGATGCTACTGATTGTCTTGGTTTTCGTAATCTCAATTGTTAAATAGTTGATAATAAGGAGAAGGGTTGTTATGAAAGAGGATTGATAAAAAATAAAGAGAAGTGTATAGAGTTTTTTTAATATGGAAAGTGCATAATAATTGTTGGCCAGATTAATTCATGAAATATATGAAACATCTAAACATTAAAGCATCTCAAAACATCTCTATTAGGTATCTCGGGGGTAGGTACGACTAGGGACTTGAGTCGTACCCAATGGATATGAATTGTATCCTCCCTCAGCTCCCCTCTCATACCTTGAGTAGCCTAGGAAGGGTAGTATTCTTTCTTCTATATGAGTGGCCCTCCTCAATCATACCATAAAGGTAGGAGTCATACCTAGGTGAGTTATATAGAGTGAGGTCTTGGCTTGGAGGGGACTGGTTTTGTTATGAGTGGAGCATAAGACTAAGGGGTGAGTCGTACCCCTTGGATACAACTCGAGGGTGCATGGTCGTACCCTTAACATTATGTTTCACCTAGGAGAGGCCTAGGGTATGAGTCAGGGTACCACTCACACCTTAGGGTACGACTAGTGAAGCGAGTAGTTATAAGGTAAGTCACACCCCTGGATGGGTTCATATTTTAGCTATTAACTAAAGTCATTGTGGTCATTTTCCATGCCTAAAACCCTAAACCCTTTAACTATGTAAGTGTGTGTAGCCTCTTAAACATCCATTTTGATGGACCAAACACCTTAAATACTTTCTCAAGCTTATCTTTGAAGAATAACAGGCTAGGGTTTTTAGGGTGATCATAAAGAGGCAAAGTGAAGAAGATTTTCTTGGTGATTTAAGTTTTCCAAGGCATGCGCTTATTCCCCTTTCTAAATAACTCTAAACCCTTGTATTTCATACTTGGATTAGTAAGTGTAGGAGGTATTAACAAATACCTTCTGTCTAGGAGGTATACCATCAATAAGGCATCTTATGTCTATAGGCCATATATCATATATATGTATATGCATATGTTATCAAGCGTGTCGTAGACCATTTCAGAAATCAAGTCGGGAATGTCATAGCATAGCTACAAGCCATAAGTTATAATACGAGGAAACCCATCATAATTTATCAAGTCGCAAGGTAACCTTATTCTAAAGGCTAAGTAGTCTCAACTATGGCTATGATCTTCAATTAAGACCATAAGGGCTTACAGAAGTCTTAGACTAAAGTGGGCCGAAAGAACCCAATTCTAATCCTTAAATTCCATGTTTAGGAAATTCATAATCCAACTAGGATAAGGTATCTAGTTAAATTTCTAGATGTCATGTAAGCCATAAAAAATCCTTAAGATAGGAATCTCAACCAGAATCATGTGCATTTAAGTCAACACCACCTAAATTATGGTTTCAAGAACACTTGAATATCCCAACTAAGAATAATTACACTAATCATTCTTCCAACACTACAGCCACATTCTAGAACTAACATCATATAATATCCATTCTACGAATTAGTTCCATCTAGGAAGAAGGCAATAGGATTGTAAAAGTATTTTAAGCTCTTCACCTTATGGGTCAAAACCCTCATCTAATCCCCAAATTTCAATAATCCAAACTAAGTCATCCTACATATTATCCATCTTAATGTTCACATTCATATGAAATATATAATCCGCATCATCTGACAAAGAAGAGTAGACATAAACCTACCTCAATGCCGAATCAAAAATCCTTAAACCGTTTACCAAGAGATCATCTTTATTATACAATCCCAAAATTCCATTATAGTATAAAAATTGTAATCTACTCATCAATATGAGAATAATGATACCCATATTGTACTATTGTGCTTCGGGTCCAAAACAACATAAAAAAACCCAAGTGGATTCCACTTGTGGAAATTATATTTCCGTGTTTAATTGAATGTTCATATGTGATCATGGAGTCATAACCCTAAAAAATGGGTGAAACCAAGCTAATTTGGGGCTAAAATCTAGCCCTCAAGCTATTTGGGGTTTAGGGTCAAGAACCAATAAAGTCAACAAGAAAAGGAGGAAATCTTACCTTAAATCCAAATATATTTGTGATAATAGATGTTAATCAAGATCCCGAGTCACTCGTAAGACTCAATTTAAGGTTAGCACAGTATTTTAGGGTTTTGTCTCTCAAGATTAAGAGAGGAATGGCCAAAAGACAGCCTAAAGGGTCCTTTTTATACCCATACAAGGTACCCAGGTATGGTAATGCTCAACCAAGTATGCAATCACACTACTTTAATACATGAGTAGGTATGGAGTCCTCCGTACTCCATGGTGCAATGGCATTACTTGTTGTCAACACAGCTTACAGTTGAAATTTTCTAAGTTTCTGCAAATGCCTTGGGATTCATTTGGAATCCAATATATGCAAATGAAATATGTAAAGATACTAAATTCGATGTTTTGGATGCGATGGTGAAGTTGGATTTTCCATACAAGGATATTTCGACCAAATGTGGGTCCCACACTCATATTTTCAATTTTTCAACTTTTTGACCAATAGGTTGAGATGAGCTGGGGTTCTTCGGGACTTGAACCAAAGATCTACCCAGCCTAAAATTGATATTTCAAAGCTGTTGGCATAGTTAGAATTTGATTATGACACCATTTTACTGATGGATTTGCCTGATGGTTATTTGGAACCAACAAAGATTTCTAAATAGGGAAATGGCTCTAAACACCATACAAACTGCCATGTAATCAAACTATCAATCCCAGCATGTCCAAAATGACTTGGGACAGCTTTGGGAAGCTTTAACAGTGGAAATATGAAAAGCAACCTGTAGGGTAATTACAATATCCATTACTAAAAGGACTTTCATCCCTAAAAGTCAATGGATAAAAAGATATCAAACGAATTAAAGGACGAGGTACTAGGCCTGCATGCTTTAATCATGACTTCCCAGATAACCTCCATGAAGAGAGAACACCTCCGAGAGATTTTACGACAGTCATCCCTTTTCAACCAACTCTCTCACTTTATTTCTGGACAACCAAAACTCAACTTCAAGTACAAACTGGTGCCCAACTGAATAGCAGAAGTTTGATACACGCAAACATAAACCATGACACATTGATACTATATCGAGACCGTAAAAATCAATCAAAGGATTTTCCAAGCCATAAGAAATAAGTTATGAGTCCTACAACCTAATCCAAATCTATACATAACCTTCTTTAACCAATCTATACTTGCTATCTACTCCAAACCAGGTGGAAAATAACCTGAGTATCGTCCATGCAATACTCTAAACAAAGAGTAAAATTACCTGAGTCTCGGCAGTGCAATATCATCACATAGAAATCAAAAACTAAACTTGATCTGCTGAATGTACATACGACAAACATGAGAATATGCTCATTAGGCGCTTTCTGGGCACACAAATGGGGATAATCAAGGAGTACAATCTATGTTAATGCTACAACTAGGTTAGATGATAACTATGACTGGAATGTAGAAGATCAAGTCATCACTACTCATCACAAAATCACCCGCTCTATGATATCCTATTAATTAAGAATAAATCAAGTAGAATCCAACCCAAGCATACTACTCCCACTTAGCATATCACTCACAATTCTCAAAGTAGATTGAAGACTCGAGGTCAAAGCTAAAAAAACTAATATTGTGTTAATGGGATATCATTTAAACACTTATCAACAATAATCCAACCAAAGTCGAGAAGGCCGAATAGGTAAACACGGGGTAGGCTTAACTAGCCTATAAATTGAATCTAAACTGAGAAAATTCTAAAATGAAGGCTGTACATAAGCTTTATAATTCCAAAACATTAAGGCTTAACTGCTCGATCTCAGTTGCCTAAATCAAACCTGAAGACTGGTAGACATTAATACTCCAAATCTATGATAACTTCCAAATTTCCATTCCAAGGCATCAAATATGAAATTAAGCCAACAAATCTAAACCAAGGTGAAGTACTCATATCAACCATACTGTCTTAATCAAACATATTTGTTTCAGATCATGTCGAGCAAAAATAAAGCATATCAAAAGAATAAAATTTTAGTAGAGAATGAATCACGGGCAACAAACACAGGGAATCTACTCCATATCCATCAGAGGGCATGAACTATCAAAGCATACTCAAGAGCATAGAAAGGCCACCAACTACACTAGTAATGAAAAATATTCTAGAAACTCAGGAAAATGCAACTCAAGCTGAATACTAACAAATCCAACACTCCATCTCAACAAAGTATAGCCATAGGAATATATGATCAAGGAAAAGCACTCCACAAAACAATTTTTGTCCGAACAACTCTAAAATTTGGATTTTATGAATCCACCCAAGTAGGAAAATCATCACTCAATGAATCATATCATTGAAGATAAAAATTACCAATCTTAAAAACAAGGCCAATGTAAAAATAAACACCAAAAAATTAAACAACTCTGGATAAATAATTTCTAATTTGCTAACTCAAGAAGTGATCACAGAAAGGCCACATGCCTCTATCTCTCTAACTATACAGAAGACAAAAATCACATCACAGTGAGATAGAGCATCCAACTCCACACTTATAACAAGGGTAAACCATGACTAAGAGACAAACACAATGAGTCTAACAAATGAACACAATACATAACAATATCAATATCAAACCGCTATCGAGCAATAACATAGTCACAAATAAAGAACAAATCCAAAATTGATCAAGCTCACAAATGGGCTATATAGAAAGGGAGCCAAAGATAAAACCTTTGTGCACAGGAGGCAAGTCTAAGAATCCCAACTCAGGAAGGAGCAATATGGCTAAATTGCCAACTCTCGAACCATATGAAACCACAGAAGGTCAACTTAATTTTAATATCATAATACATTACCGAATAAACCAAACATAGCTAAAAAAAAGGCAAAAATATAAATCATGCCTCACTATAAGAAAAAATATCATGACCTGAGGCTACTCTCTAGTTGTGATTCGGTGCTTTAGGCCATAAGTGACCCCAAGCTAACCCATGGTCTAGTACCTGCTAAGAGCACTGTATAAAATAAAAGTAAAACAACAAGTGCAAAAAATAAACTAATAAGGTACTATCATTCTAAATACTCAAATATATACAATGCCATATCTAAAGTAACTGATAAACACCAGAAAACTAGAGTGTGTATCTAAAACAACTGATAATAACTTGAAATTGAATAGTTGTCTAACTGTCTAAAAGCCTCTAAGAATTCTAAGGAGTTGATGGGAAAAACCCATAACTAACTCTAAGTGAACTGAATATAAACAAACATAAAAGTAATTGAAACAACATGTCATATTCTCGATGAATAAGGAATCACCACTACTGATGTAGGGAACTACAGAGCTATCAAATGATGGTTGGGAAACTATAAGTCCAAACCTATAATATAAGAGAACATAGCACAAGAGAAAAATCTGCGATCATTAATTTGAATTTACTTGTACATGAGGTAAGGACTAAATGAAATACATATAACAACTGAGCATTGATACATAAATATGTAAAATTGAGAATGCAACAACAAGCAAGGCATGCACTAAATTTAATCTGTAAAATTAGCTGGCTGACATAACTGAAAATCTGATTGCTTGGTCAAGAAAACATTACTGAGACAGTCTTAGTGCTAAATGAAACTGTGGGAGCAATCAAGTAATCAACACTCCCCAATATAAGCTAATCAGGGTCTAACCTATAACCCCAGCTAGAAGGGTGTCAGTACCTTTCCATGAGTACAAATATTGGTTGTATGGATATACTAATTTGAAGTTCTGAAGGACTTAGTGAGTAAATCCTAAACTGGCGGGTGACCCCTAAGAGAGTGTCAGTCCCAGGCGGGAGACATCTCATAATCATACGCTTGATTCATAGTTCTTAAACTTTGGGACTGCTACTAAGGACCCAATCCTAACTGGAGGGTGAGCCCCATCCCTAGGTTTGCTCGGTGCTAAATCCTACTCCCAACTGATTGACACTGGTATTATTACAGGTCTAATATAAAATGATATTGTACTAATAAATGCTCAACATAAATATGGTAATCTGAATATAATAATGAAAACATTATCTGACAGACTTGTAACTTAAAAATAATGACATGTATTAACAAATAGTTATCAGGTGTTCATAACCCTCAAGCAATGATTACAAGAATGTGATAACAAGGCTTAAAATAGTTGTATGGAAACATAATTCAAAGACCCAGAACATACGATATTTTAACAAATAGGTGAGAAGCATGAATTTGAATATCAAAATGTGTCAAACAAGAGAGAACAACATATTTACATGGTTTAACACATAATTTGATTTTGTAACATGAAATCACTTGAATATGATATGGGAAATTAAAATTCAAAACATGGAATAACTTAATTTTTCATAAAAAAATATGTGGGTATCGATTGAATTCAAATTACTAAGGGAAAACATGAATTAAACTCATCTTGAACATATGAAATTCCAAAATAAAGAAAAAAACCATATTTTATCACAGAGAGGATTTTTAGGTTCAATGGGTAAAAGGAACCAGTGATGAATACTCCACATACCTTAATTGAATGAATTCTTAAAATCAAAACTTAAATCCTTGGGTTTCTTAAGAGAATAAGCTTGAGTTTTGCTCTTGGGAAGAGGGGAAGGGTTTATAAGTGCGTACTAAATGCTTGGGATTAAGAGAATAGAGGTAACCAGTTCAATGACCCCTAAACTCATTTAAGGATGATTAGGGATGGTTTAAGGGTGTAAAAAGACCTCAACGCCCTTAAATTAAGTCAAAACGGAGCTATTTAGGGCACTGTCCTTTAGTTGTACGGCACTCTCCAATAGCATACCTAGGGTGTATGTGGTGCACGCCAATAGCACACCTTGGGTTATGTGGTGTACATCTATAGAACACATAAGGATTTTGCATCGCACATCAATAGCAAACCTCATCCAGTTGCTCTTTGCAATTTCCATGTCATGCATGACCATAGAACAAGGTCTACCGTGCAACGTACACTTATTTTTAAGGTATAAAAGCACCCTAACTCAACCCACAACATCTAAATGTGGATTACCATAAAAATGGGGTCCTAAAGGTCATTTTGAATACATTATTTGAGCATTACAACTACAGGGTGTTACATTATCTTCCCATTGGGTATCATTCACCCTTAAGTGAAACTATTTAAGCTGAAGTTCTAACAAGGCTGATATCATACACTGAACACTCATTTGTTGAATCATGATTAAGTCATTAAATCTTAAACATGATACATGGGCTGAGCTGTGTTTCATGAATATATGCTATGATATGAGGATAGTTATTTATCTAAGATAGATAATGTGAGACTCGATTCAAGAGAAACTATTACCTCAAGCCGAGTCTGAATGTGTAAGAAAAAGAAGGGGATACTTGGAGTGCATATCTAATTCTGCCTCCCAAGTGGCTCCTTTAACTGACTGATTTCGCCATAAGACCTTACCCAAGGAACCTTTTTTATTCCTTAGCCTACAAATTTCAACTTGAACTTCTTTGTAGGAAAGGCTATTCTTAATATCCACACTTTCTAAAGGAACAACAGAAGCTGAATCACCAATGTATTTTTTTAACAAAGAAACATGGAACACCGTAGGTACTGATGCCAAATCTGCAGGCAACTCTAGATCATAAGCTACCTTCCCAAAATAGATAAACATATTATATGGGCACCAACATAGTAGGGGCTGAGTTTCCCCTTCTTGATAAATCTATTCACTCCTTGCATCGATGAAATTTTCAAATAGACCAAGTCATCAACATTAATCTCCAGATCCCTTCTCCTCATATCTGCATAACATTTTTGATTGCTTTGGGCTATCTTAAACCTCTCTCGAATTAAATAAACTTTATCCATTACTTTAAACACTAAATCTGGCCCTATCAAAGCAGCCTCACCTACTTCAAGCCAACCAATTAGTATCTACATCTCATTCCATAGAGAGCCTCAAAAAGAGACTTTGGTGTACTTGAGTAATAACTATTGTTGTAGTTAAACTCAATCAAAGGTAAGTGGTCACCCCAACTATCCTTCCTGAACTCAGGAACTAGTGCACTGCCTAACCATGGAGAAGGGGCTGACAATTTTTGGAAGAACTGAGAAGATTACCGCTTTTCGACCATGGCTAAGAAAAGTTGAAGCTACTAGTTCATGCCCTCTTATTCTCTCTCTCTTTCCCCTTGAATTTCTCCTCCTCAACCTACTGAGCATAAACCATAAGTCTAGATAGATCCATTGTTAAATTAACATAGAGGTCCTACACTCTATAACCAAACTATAAGATACACCAAATACGAATTTACTCATTATGGACCTATTGCCAGCCACTATAGTTAGAGCATACCTCGCCAACTGTGTGAACTTGAGCGAGTACTCCTTTACATTCATACTACCCTGCTACAAGTTTATGAACTCCTAAACCATTTCTTCTGTCAACTCTAGTGGAAAGAACCTTTCTAAGAAATACATGGAAAACTTCTCCCACTCCATAGGCGCTGCCTCAACACGTCTATCCTTATTTCGCTGTTTAAACCGGATGTGATCTACTCCCTTCAAATGATATGCAGCCAATTCTACACTTTCATTCAAAGTGACGCCCATGATGTCAGTCACCTTCTATGCTATATCTAGAATATCCTGCGGATCCTCCTTAAAGTTGGACCCAGAAAACAAAGAGGGATTCATCCAACAGAAGTCCCGAATCCCAACTGCAATTGTATTTACCACTGGTTTAGCTGGAGCAACAACCTGCTAGGCGTTGTAAGCAGCTATAGAATAGGATAAGGCCATGAAAGAGGCCTTGAATTCAGCATGAGAGACATGGTCATTAATAGGATCTTTCTGAACAGGTCGTGGTGCTGCTGATCCCCATTCCTTCTTTTGTTGTTTCTTCTGGGAGGCATTGTGTATAAATAGAATAAAGGATGAGTTAGAATAAGGAATCCAAAATATCTCATTCTCATTTGCACGTTATGAATACTTAAAGAAGGGAAACTTTCCTAAAAGTATCTCATAGCCTTTTGTCCATAAGTGTGGCGTGCTTTACACCCATGGAAAAAACTATACTCCACGTAGCTTTTAGATACCCAAGGACATTTAAAACCTTAGGATCTAATACCAAGTTTTATCATGACACGAGGTTATCCCCAAGTCACGACACGGTGTTTAAGGCCCCAAGTGACCCCAAGCTTACCTATGGTCTAGTACCTACTATGAACACTGTATAAAATCAATGTAAAGAAACATGAATGTAAAATGAACCAATAAGGTACTGTCAATATGAATACTAAAATATATAAAATGACATGTTTGAAGTATCTGATAAACACAAAAAAACTAGACTGTCTATCTAAAACAACTAATAATAACTTAAAATTGAATGACTTTCTAACTGTCTGAAAGCCTCTAAGAATTACTAGGAGGTGATGGAATAAATCCAAACTAACCCGAACTAAACTAAATATAAAGAAATATGGAAATAACTAAAATAACATGTCACATCCTCGATGAATAACAACTCACTAATACTACTGTGAGGAACTACTGAGTTGTCTAAAGATGGTTGGGAAACTTTGTGTCTGAACCTATGTTATAAGACAACATGGCACAAGAGAAAAGTATGCGACTAGTACTTTAAATATACTTCTTCTAGGGTTAAGGACTAAATGAAATATATTTAACAGCTGAACATGGATACATAAACATATAAAACTGAGAATGAAAGACCAAGTAAGAGGTATGTACTGAATTTAACCTGTAAAACTCGCTGGCTAAAATAACTAAAAATCAGGTTTCTTGGTCAAGAAAACCTGATTGAGACAGACTGAGTGCTGACTAAAACTTTGGGAGCTATTATGTAACTGATATGGCTCAATCTGATCTAATCGGGTTCCAACCTGTAACCCCATCTGAAAGGGTGCTAGTACCTTGCCACGAGTACTAATACTGGTTGTGTGGATCCACTAATGTGAAGTCCCAAAGGACTTAGGGAGCTAGTCTTAAACTGGTGGGTAAACCCTATAAGAGTGTCATTCCTAAACTAGTGTGTGACATCTGATAATCCTATGCCGGCTATGTAGTTCTGGAACTTAGGGACTCCTACTAAGGACCCATTCCTAACTGGCAGGTGAGCCCCCATGACTAGTTCGCTCGATGTTAAATCCTACTCCTAACTAAATGAAATTGATATTACTATGGGTCTAACATGATATGATATTGTACTGATAAGTGCTCAACATGAACATGGTAATCTAACTATAATAATGAAAACATGATCTGACAAATTTGTAACTTGAAAACAAAGACATGTATTAACAAATAGGTATGTGGTGTTCATAACCCTCCAGTAATAATTACAAAAATGCGATAACAAGGCTTAAAATAGTGGTATGGAAACAAAATTCAAAGACCCAAAACATATGACATTTCCACAAATAGGTAAGAAGCATGAATTTGAACATGAGAATATGTTAACCAAGAGAGAACAACATATTTATATGGTTTAATACATAATTTTATATTGTAAAAGAAAATCACTTGAATATGACATGTGAAATTGAAATTCAAAACATGGAATAACCTAATTGTCGGGTATTAATATCATCATCATAATATCCTATGGCCTTGCTGAGTTAACACATCTATCATCATAGTCATTAGAAATACATATATACATTACATCAATATTAAAATCTTTCATCGACTTTTACCTTGAAGTTATATCATTGATTTGAAATCTTTCTTCATCCTAAACTGGAGAGTTATTTATCTAGATATGATAGTTTCATGAACTCAAGCCATGTCTAAAAGAGTGTAAATACACAAGTTTGTTGCCTAGAGTGAACTTCGAGACTAAATCATTACAAAACTGTAGAAAGGGTCAAATTCCCTCATGATTAGAGTAATTAGTAGTATCAAATCATATACCAGAACCGGTCTTAGTCAAGTCTTTAAAACATCATTGTTAACCTCTTTTACATATAAGTTTTTCATTAAGACAAATAATTATTATTATGAAGAATTTTTTTTCAAGGTAGAAAATAGATTTGAACCCTTATTTAGTTACAACAGTAGTAAGATTATAATCCAATCAAAATTGTATCAATCATTTATGCAATGATCATGTATGTACCAAATCTATACAACCCATCACTTGTATTCAAACAACAGAACCATAAGCAATTATATGTCAATATACTACCATCATATCCTATACAAGGATAAACACTTCTCAAATGGTCAACTCATATGATAGTATGACCTTGGGCCTAATAATATGTCAGAAAAATGACAAGATCTTAATCACGGTCTTCGTCCCACAAGCATATCCAAAACCCATATCAATAATCATGACTATAAATCATCTTATATGTATAAGACAAAGTGTATTCTCAAGGCATAACATCTCTCGAAGCCATAAAACATATCTATAATCATCGCATATCTAGGAGTCATAGCATATCAACAAGTGTCTCCTGTCTATGAGGTATACCATCAAAAAGACATCTCATATCAATAGGCCATATATCATATCTATGTCTATTCCTGTGTTATCAAACATGTCGGTAGACCATGTCATAAATCAAGTCCCAAATGCCATAGCGTAGCTACATGCCATAAGTCATAATCTAAGAAAAGGAATCATAATTTGTCATGTTGCAAAGTAACCTTATTCTAAAGGCTCAATAGTCTCAACTATGCCTAACATCCACAACTAGGACCACAAGGTCTAACATAAGTATTAGCCTATGGTCGGGTGAAAGAATCCAATTCTAATCCTCAAATCCCATGTTTAGGCAATTTATTCCCCAACTAGGCTAAGGTATCTAGTTAAATTTTTAGATGTCAAGCAAACCACAACCAATCCTAAGATAGGAATCTTCACCAAGAACCATGGGCATTTAAGTCAACTCCACCTAAATTATGGATTCAACATCACTAGAATAGCCCAACTAAGACTAAACACACTAATCATACTTCCAACACTAAAACCATATCCCACAACTCGAATCATATCATATCTATTCTACAAATTTGATTAATCTAGGAAGAAGGCAATAATATTCTAAAAGTGTAATAAGCACTTTACCTTACAAGTCAAAACCCTCATCTAATCTCCAAATTTCAATTATTGAAACTAAGTCACCCTACCCATAATCATTCTTAATATTCACATTCATATACAATATATAACCCACATTATCTTACGAAGAAGAGTAGACAGAAGCCTATGTCAAAGTTAAATTTTAAATCTTTAAATTGTTCACCATAATTTCATCTTTATTTCACAATCCCAAAATACCATAACACTATAAAAATCATAATCTACTCGTCTATAAGTGAATAATGATACCCATATTGCACTATTGTACTTCGTGTCCAAAAATGACATAAAAAACCCCAAGTGGGTCCTCCGTATAAAAATCACATTTTTGTGGTCAACCCAATGTTCATACATGGTAAAGAAATCATAACCCTAAAACATGGGTAAAACCAAGCAAATTTGGGGCTAAAATCAAGCACTCAAGCTATTTGGGGTTTATGGTCAAGAATCAAGAAATTCATCAAGAAAGGTAGGAAATATTACTTTAAATCTAATGATATTCACGATAATAGATATTAATCAAGCTCCCAAGTCACCCATAAGATTCAATATAAGGTTAACACACTATTTTAGGGTTTTTGGTTCTAAAGAAGTGTGAAATGGCCAAAACATGGCCTATGGGGTCTTTTTATACCCGTAGCTAGTATCTAGGTATGGTAATCACACAATCAAGTGTGAAATAGCACTACTTGGCTACAAAAGAAGGTATGGAAATCACCAAAATCCTTAGTTCTATCACACTAAAACTTGGGAATTTTCTATCTGAGGTCATTATATGATATAGTGCAACGCGTTGTATTTTTCAGTAGTGCATTGCTCCAACCATCACCACCACCATTTAAAATACCTTTGTATAGGGGCAAGCATGATTGGACAACTAGTGTATCCCAGGTATATCCTCATTCACATGCTTTATATTATTTTTGCATACTAGGAATAGTGCAGAGTTTTTTAGTTGGGGTTAGGGTATATACCACAACCTCCGTGAGTTTTTGTTGCCGTGCTTTCTTCCTATCAGCCTTGGTATAATTGTTGAATTGGTACATCTAGGGAAATATTATGTCTTATTATATTTTGTTTCATATTGTGATGTGTTTTTGTGTAACTAGGAGAAAAATAAGTATCTAAGGTAGTTGATGTACTTTGTATTGATTTTTGAGAAAAATGATAACCCTCCAAAAAATTTGTTTTTAAACTCTGTGATGTGTATATATGTATGAACATTGTGAATCATGGTATGACTTAAGAATTAGGGATGTGATACTCATAGCTAATAATTTCATAGACCGGATAGGTATTAGCTTGTGACATAACTCTATGCCATGTATGTGTGAGATACTACCTTTTTCTCTTTTGTGTGCAGAATCAAAAAATTTCCTAGTTAGTCTTACCTTGGTTATAAGATAGTCGATTAGGAAAGGATCATAGGCCATTTTTTAAATTAGTTTAATTTTAGCCTTAATGACCTTCCAAATATGAATAGGTATCCTTTGATCCCTATATGAGGCTTTATAGACTATTTATTTATTTCACATTTAACCTTTGTATATTTTTTATAATGGACCTATTTTGACCTTAGTCCTTCTTGGACATTATGCACCTCAATGTAGGCAATTTTCTTAAGTTGAGGGTGGCTATCATAGGGATACATAATGTGAAATGGGTACGTGCAAGGGTAAATAAGAGAAAATGAAAGTATGGCAGAGTATTGTAGAAAAGGAAGAAAAAGATATTTTTTTAAAAAATATGAATAATAAAACCAAACCCAACCTGAATGTGTAGTAAAAGAATAAATAAGGAGAAAGAAGGGTGGAATAAAAGTGAGTTACTTGATAAGTGGACCCTAAAAGTAATTGTAGTGCCAAGGAGGATTAGTCACTAAATTTCCATGTGTACCATACCAACACCCAAGCCTATATATATGTCATGTAAAGTCCTATAGTGATTCAAACACCATTATCTGAAAGCAAAGGTGAAGAAAATAAGGGCAAGCCTATGGTATTCTTCACATATTTTTTGAACTTTTTGGCGAGTGTGTCAATTTACCATTCCTACATTAAAATTCATGATTACATTAAGTGAGTAAAACTTCTTTGATGTGAGGATGCTTGGGTTATATTTCTAGTTGCTTATTTGTTTGTGTAGTGTAACTTATATATATACATAATTGTTAATTGCTAATGTAATACTATATCTCGATTCCTTTGTGTCACATTATTGTTATTCATTGACACCTACAATTGGTTTTGAAGTGTTAAATTGGAGAGGGTGATGTTCTTGAGCTTTAAGTTGATGACTGACGGCCATAGGTGTCTTAGGATTCTCATTATTAAGCGTCATTGTGTTGTTTAGTTGTTTGTGTTGCCTGAGCGCATGCAAATGTTCTAAGATGAGGGTGCTGATGTGCTATGGTTTAATAGAACTTTTGATACTTAAAACTACAAAAATATGTAGTTACTTAGGCTATTTTATTAGTTATGATATGTTTTGTGTTGTGTCTTGCAGGAAACCTACGAATTAAACCAGAGAAAAAAAGTGAAAATTTAAATTTTTGACCATATACATGTGCAGCTATGGCCTATAGATACTACCTATGTGGCGTAGGTCCCAGAATTAGTGCTAGAGGATTAAGAAACTGAGATTTAAAAGCTAGAAAAGTGACCCTGTCACCTATGATGCTTACCTACAGACCATAGATGCCAGTTGATGTTTTAGAGAGTTGAACATTTTGAAGATCCTACAGGAGTTTGGGAGTATGGTACCTATGTGGGGCTACCAATGACTCGTAATTGGCCTCGTAGGTTGCCAATGATTCCCGTTTTCCTCTTTTATTATGGATTGGTTTCCTAGGGTTTCCATGTATTCTATAAATACCCCTTTGACATTTTTTAGTTAGTTTACTCACTCTTATCATTCATAAACATATATTTTGATTCTAAGATTTGATTTAGATCTTGGGATTGTGTTCTTAGATTTCTATTTGTTATTCAAGATGAGACTTTTGTTTTTTGTCATAAATTATTGTGAGATTTACTTAATTCATTTAATTATGAATTCCCTTGATTGTTTAGCATTGATGAGCATCTAAATCCCATCGCTAGGGTTATGGGAACCTTAGATGAATAACAAGGTAGTGGAAGTGCAACATTATTCCCAGCTAATATTCTAGCATGTATTGTAATAATCTCTAGTTTAATAGATTTCTTAGTGGTTGTAAACATTAAGATCTTGACTATATTCACTACGTACTTTACAAGAAAGGTAGAGGATAGGAAAAAAGATCACAATAGTAATTTGGTGTTAATTATCAATATAATCTAATCAACCTCATTTACTTAAGCTAATTATCATCATCTAATTGACTAGAGACTCAAAAGGTAAAAGTTAATTTGGGATCTAGGATAAGGGTTAGTAAGGCGACACTCTAAGACTCAAAAGGTAAAGAGTGAAATTCACGAAGGCATTCATAAGACAGTTAGGAAACATAACTTATCAGATTCTGTTTGCAAGATATTAGGATAGTTCAATGGAGCATGATAAACCTACTAAGTTAGAAAACTAGTGGAAACATAGTCCAAATGTTCGTTTCATATTGCTTACAAAAAAAACATTTGAGTTTTATTACGTCTTACTATTAGAAAAAAAAACCCTACTTAATTTTTGCACTGCTAGTTGATTGCACAAGTTTGAGAGATAGTTCAACGCATTTTATGTAGGTTTGACCCCAACCTAGGTGGGTTACTATTTTTTATAGTGACTACTTTATCATCATAAGAAGGTGTAGTTTGGGTGTTCATTTGGGATCTTCTTTGTTATTTGTTAAGAAGAAGGATGGTTCCATGCATATATGTATTGATTATAGTAAGGTTAATAAGATAATGGTGAAGAACCACTATCCTATGCCTTATATTAATTATTTATTTTATTAGCTTTAGGGTGCAACAATTTTTTATAAGAGTGACTAGAGGTCCGGTTACCATCAGTTAAGGATTTAGGCTAAGGATATCCCCAAGACAGCCTTTAGGACCCGTTATAGACATTATGAGTTTCTAGTGATATCTTTTGGGTTGACTTATGCCCCATCCACATTTATGGATTTTACAAATCATGTGGTCAAGCCTTATTTGTATTCTCTTATGATTCTGATCATCAAGAACATCTTTATGTATTTATAGAGTAGAGAGAAACACTTGCAACATTTTAAGATTGTACTCCATACTTTGAGAGATCACGTACTTTTTGCCAAATTCTCTAAGTGTGAGTTTTGTCTTTAGTTGGTGATATTTCTTAGATATATGGTGTATAATGATGGGATTATGGTAAACCCGATGAAGATTAAGGCCATTCATAATTGGGTTAGGCCTACATCTCTAATGGAGGTGTGTATCTTTATTGGTTTGGTCAGTTATTATAGATGGCTCATTGAGAGTTTTGCTACTATTACAATGTTGATGACTATATTGACTCGCAAGGATGATCTTTTTTAATGGTTTGAGGAGTATGACTAGAGTTTTTGAAAGCTCAAGGGATTTCTCACCTCAACTTCTTTTTAGCTCTTCGTGTTGAGGGTGAGGGGTTCACCATAGATTTTGATGATTATGCTTTTGATTTTAGTTGTGTATTGATACAACAGTGTCGTATTATTTCTCATACTTTGAGGCAGATGGAGGTTCACGTGCATAACTCCAACAAAGATGTATAATGATTTTAAATGTTCATAAACTGTTGGTTTGAAAGTTGATGACTTGATTCAGTTGATTTTGCATGAGGTTCACAGCTCCAGATATTCTATTCACTTGAGTACAACTAAGATAATTTAAGATTTAAGATATCATTACTAGTGGAGTGGCATGAAAAGAGATATGGTAGACTTTTTATCTTATTGTCTATGTTTAGCTTGTTGCCTATGTTGTTAGTAGGTGAAGTCTGAGCATCGGCTACATGGTGGTTTGATTTTGAGGCTGCCCATTCTTGAGTGTAAGTGGAAGTACATTACCATGTACCCTGTTAGTGGTTTTCCTTATACTTTACGTGGTTTTGATACTATTTAGTTCATTGTGGATCAATGGAAAAAGTCGGCACACTTTATTCCTATTAAAATGTCCTTCAATGCTAAAAGGTTGCTCGTATCTATGTTAGTGAGATAGGTCATTTGCATTATGCCTATATCTATCATTTCAAACTGGGTTAATGTTAACTTCGAGATTTTGGAGATCTCTTTTGGATGAGTTAGGAACTTAGGTGGATCTTAGTACAACCATCAATCCTCAAATTAGCAGGAAGTTAAAAGAGACTATTCAGGTCCTCTAGGATATGCTTTGAGCCTGTGTTATAGATTTTGGAGGTCAGTGGGAGCCTTAGCAGAGTTTGCATATAATAATGGTTATAATTTAAGTATTAAGTTTGTGCCATTTGAGGCTTTGTATAATAGGAGTACAGTTAAATGGTTTGAGACTTCCAAGATTAGACAACATAGTACTGACTTGCTTTATGAGTCGTTGTCTAGAGTTAAGGTGATTCAGGATTGGTTGAGAGAATATTAGAGTAGACAGAAGGCTTATGTAGATCATTAACTTCGTGCCATTAAATTTGGAGTTGGTGATTGGGTATTCCTTAATGTATAGCCCATGAATGGTGTGATGAGGTTCGGGAGAAAAGGAAAGCTCAGCTTCTGATATATTGGACCATTTGATATTCTTTTCATAGGTTATGAGGTGGCTTATGAGTTAGACTTACCGTCAAAATTTGCTTCTATCTATCTAATTTTCCATGTTTCTATCTTGCAGAGATAGATTCCTAACACATCTCATATGCTTAGATGGGACTCAATTTAATTGGATGAGTGGTTGACCTTTGTGGAGGAGCCTGTGCTCATTTTGGATAGTGATGTCATGTGGTAGTGCTCTAGAGATATTCCAGTAGTTAAGGTTCAATAGAGGCACTGGATAGTAGAGAAGGATACATGGGAGATTGAGAGAAAGATTCAGATCTAGTATCCTTACCTCTTTGAGACCTCAGGTACATCCTAACCTTTTACTTTTGTAGATGAAAGTTCTTTTAATAGTGGATATTGTAAAGACCCTACAAGTCACTTTTTGTATTTCCACTAATTTTTTCCATTTAGATCTTTCCTATAGCCACCCAAAGTCATTTGTGACTTGCTGGGACTGACAGTGTCGTTACCGGGTAGTTCGTTTGGTCTTTAAAACCAATTCCATATTTTGAAACCTTCATTTGTTCAAATTGTCTACTAGGCAAAACCTTTAGTAAAACAACCTCTTTTTCCAATTTTTCATATTCTAACAACTCTAGAACATTTATATTTGTGTAGGGGGACCCTTGGTCCGAGTCCCAAGACTCTCAGACTAATTTTGAGCTATTAGACGGAAGTTAATAGAAAAGGAAAGTTGGCGTGGAACCTATTTTTTGTCGAAACAACCTTGGATGAAATTTTTACTGTGTCATTGAGTCCACGATGTCAAATTTTAAAGGGTAGCATAGTCTATTTTCATATACAGGATTCTGGATGAATCTCAAAAGGTTGACATTTCTCTAAGTCTTAGTTGGTGTTGGTCCATTGCCTCAGTGATGCCTTTGATCTATTAAGACATCTTCCAAACCCCAGTGAGTACTACTTAAGCAACACATTTTGTTAGTCAAGTGAATAACTTGGTAGTACGGAGACTATCATATAAGCGATGCTTATATCACATATGAGACATCTGCTCTGGTGGCAAGTTATTGCATAAATGATCAACTGATCTCATAAGTGATAAGAACATCTAAGAGCAAGTATAACCTAAGAGACCCAAAGTTTGCTTAAGCGATACCCGTGCACCTGGGAAGGGTATAAATAACCACTTAGCTGGATTTTTACCATTTTCATCCATTCCCATGATATTAGAACCGTAAAAAGAGGGAAAGCTTGCAAAAACCTTTATGGGTGATTTTGGAGCTTGGGTGGAGATTATTTACGCGTTTCTTCTTTGAATTTGTGGTAAGAACCCATTAATTTCATGTTTAAATTCTCCATCATTTGCAAAAATCCTTAGAATTTTGGTGGCTTGATTTTATTACCATTAGAGCTCAGAATTCACCCATTTTGATGGTATATGTTCCTTGATCAAAGAGGGATGTTATGTTGGTTTCGATGGTGTGATTCCATAAACAGTCACCACTTGAGATTTTTACAAAATTTTGGACTCGAAGCACACTAGTTCAATATGGGTATCAGTGTTCTTATTTTGATGAGTAGATTATGATTTTGATAGCGTGGCACGTTTCTGAAGCTTCTTGAAAATAAAAATCGATGGTTTAGCAGATTCTTTGGTCGTTTCTTTGGCATCTAAGTAGGCTGGGCTTAAGCTCTTCATAGATTAAGCCTTTTTTAGCATGATTATAATACTATGCTAGATATTAGATGAGATTTAGGTTTTTAAGGTAGGTTTATAAACAATTAGGTTAGTAGGACCATTTACCCTATCTCGAACTGCTAATTAGGTAAAATTAGCTCAGGTACTCATGTATTAGCTGAAATTTGCTTCGTGGCTTTTGTTTTGAATGGGAATGCCTCAGTTACTCAAGCTAGATGAAATTGTCTTAGTAATTCATGTTTAGGATGGAATTGGCTTAAGTTGCTTAAGTTAAGGGAAATTACTTAAGCTGCTAATTTAGGTGGGATTTACTTAGTTGTACATGTTTGGGAAGAAATGTTATCCTAGGGCTATTTATGGATTTCTTGACATCTAGAAATGAATTTAGATACCTTAACCTATTCTGGGTAAAATTTTTCCAAATGAATTTAGAGGATTAGAAGTGAGACCCTTTATCCCACCTTAGGCCAAGACTTGTGTTAGCCTTCTAGACTTATTTGCACATGATACCCTTATTAATGTTTTGTTTGGTACTTGAGGAGATAGATTATATTAAATGTGTATGTTAGTTGGATATTGAAGGATTGATGCTAGTTATGGGTATTGCTAATGATATGGATTATATATATGATTATTTATTTGGCTTCCTATCATGAAACAAACCCGAACCTGGCTGTGACGGGCATACCAAGTCCACCGAAGATCGGAGACTGCCCCCTATGCCTACTCCAATACAACCAAGAACACCTAGCAGCAGATGAATACCAAAATAAAGCAAGACATGAAAGATGAACTCAGTAGTCTATATAAAGTGAATATCCAAACCAACCTGATACCTATGTCCACAGTGTCCACATAGCCTCTAACAAAAACCATATACCAATAGGGTGTTAGTACATGCCCCCGACAATAGCCAAAACTAGACAAAACAAAAGTACATTCCATAAGTAAACCAAATCATGAAAAGGAATTTCCGAAGTATGGAAGCACAAAACATCAGTCTGACTCATAAGCTGTACCATAATCACCTAATCACTGTGCAGGAGGAGTAGAAGTATGGCTAGTTCTTGCATCACATAGGAACACAACATCTGAAAATGGTTAGAGGCTGTAGCACTAGCATGTAAGTTAGGGATAAGGGAAACAAATAATACCATGCATAATAATTCAAAACCAGTGAAAATCTAATGCACCAAATCGTACAAAAATAAATGATGATTGATTTTAAAGCCTCAATGATCATATACAAGTAGAAGGTAATTGTTTATTCTTCTCGACAGCTTAAAGCCTCATGAGAAGAACTACCCTATCCATGATTTTAAGTTAGCCATAGTTGTGTTTGTATTAAAAGTGAGGAAAAATAAGTTGTATGGAGTTCTTGTGACATTTTCTATGATCATTGTGGATTTCAATACTTCTATACTTAGTGGGATCTTTATATGAGACTACATTGATGGTTAGAGTTTTTTAAGTGCAATGTCTCACTATTCCTTATCATTCAGACAAGGCTAATATGGTAGTAGATTCCATGAATCAAAAGGCTATGAGTATAGGGAGTTTGGCTCATCTATTGATAAGGTGGTGGCCTTAAGTCTTAGATGTTCAGTCCTAGGATAATCAGTTGGTTCGACTTTATATTTGGACATCCGAGCAAATTTTGGCCTTTGTTGAGGACTTGACAAAAGTTTTGATGTAGATGATGATGCCCATAGTCAATTGTGATGCTGGAAACGAGAAGTAGAACCAACATTATAAGACAATATAGCACATAGAAAAATATATGTGGGCCAGTACCTCTAGATTGTACTGAGTATGTGGGGGTGAATGCATAAATTAAACAAGAACTGAATATATATATATATATATATATATATGAACATTCAAATAAAACATGCAAAGCATAAATGACTAACCTTATACTTGAGTAAAAATGAAGACTAAAAGATCATAAAACATGGATAATGAATCACATGAATAAGCTTAGTGATCCATAACACTTGGTTTCTAAAATCTTAACATTTATTCTTTCTTATGGGAGATTTTTATAATTAACATAAACCATGTGAGATACCATGGAGTCCAATGTATGAACCATGTAATATGAATCAAGCTACGGAAGAATGAAATCTACCTAAGGAAGCAAAACATAAACAATGCAAGAAAAGGAAGACAGGTAAATTGACATAAGAAACTGTAAGGAATTAAGAACCAATGAGTGTATCAAACTCGAAGACCCCTAAAACCACTAGATTCAAACACCAATTTCTTACATAGACCTCAAGGGAATCGGGTTCTCTAAAAACCCGCGTTTCTAAACAAGATTTTGACACGAGCTAATCCAAGCTTGCAAATCACTTTCAAAGGAGCATTCACTCATATATCATAAAAATTTACTAATGAAATAACTAAGGCATCTTTTTAAACTGTTTGCCTATGCATAAACTAGCCTATTATAAAAATAGCCCAAAAGTGTCTATTTTTGAAACAACTCACATGGGATATCTAAAGCATACTCCAAGCTCCAAACAATTATCCACACGTGGTGTTGTGGGCTTAGAAGCCTAAAAAGGGTCCACTAAGTACATTCTTGAGATCGAGGATTGATTATCACTTGGACCTCTTTGCATTGTCCTCGGAAAATATAGTCTAAAGCTTTATAGATGATCTTGATCATATCATTCTCTCTTATTTAAAAGGATTCACCTCGAATCCAAACCTTGCAAAACCAAAGGAAGGACAAACAAACACAAATTCCTTATGGCATGAGGGTTAGAGTTAGTAAAATTAATCACAATATCATGCCAAGGTTGCACACACTACACATATATGCAAACATCCTTTAAGACATTGGAAGAAAAGTCAACATTTAAAGTTTTGAGGAGTTGGCTACGAAAAGCATCAAGAAATTCCCCTAAGTTAGTCCCATTAACAATGTTACCATGTAAGTCATCACATGTTAGAATAACTAATGGTGGAAGCAAGGTGTCTTTAGGGAGTAGATTACCCTTACAATCATAAGAAACCATGCTTACATACAAGACACATTTAGCACCAACATGGTTATGATCACAAGTGAAGAAAAAAGAGCGTTAAGAGTTATGCTTACTTAAGGTGTTACAAAGAACAAAACCATATGACGGTAGGAAAAAAAAACTTAAGTACCACACATACGTTTTATTCTAACAACTTTCCAAGAAAGAATCAATTTGTCTATCCACATAAGCGTGAAAAGAAACAATGAACAAGAGTTGTTTACCAAGGGGAAACCATAGACTCTTCTTGGAACAACAAATAGATTTTCCATCTGAAATAGAGTAGCCATACATTTATGAACATTCAATTCATTCCAAAAGGGATCAATACCATCTAGGTAGGATTTTAAATAAAATGTCTATAGAAATATCTACCTTAGGGTAAATATCTTCATGATTCATAGGAAATCTAGAAATAGTAGGGGTAGATACATACCTTTGGAGCAAAGTCTTGAGCTGGCTCTCTTTCCTTCTAAACTTGCAATATGGGAATTCGTCCTCTTACACATCAACTTGGAAGTCAGCATAATGCCAGTGCTAAATATAGTGAATATAAACTTTATGGGTTTGGCACCAGGATATACTTCTTGATCCCAAAGCTTCTCATCTTCAACATTTATATCCTTCATCATCATGAGGTTAAAATTCAATAACTCTCCTTTTTTGGGCCAAACATCTCATTGGGAGCTTTCATCATTAATCCATAAAGTATAAAAAAATTTCCTGCTTTCTCGGCTAATTCCTTTTCACCTCCAATGTCATCATTATCTTGAGAGAATTCAACACCACCATTGTTTTGGGTTAGTTTATCCCCAAAAAAGTAAATATCACCCTACACTAATACAATATTTCTTTGGTTAGGGCATTCACTAACCTTATGACCCAAACATTGACATTTAAAGCATTTAATACCTTTAGAATAGGTATTAGAAAATGGATTACCTTCATTTCTTGGTGGATATCTTTGGATTGCCTTATCAACGGGCTTCCTCTCTAAGGAGTTGTTCAAATCCTTATACTTATTTCATTTGAAATAAGTATAAGAATTGTAACCTCTATTGAAGGACATATTGGCAAAGTTGCTCCTTTCAACCTTAATGACTGCTTAAAAAAGGTTTTCTATTTGGTCAAACTTATGGAAAATTAGTTGAGAGATAATTTCATAGTACAACCCACCTTTGAAAAGATCCATACAATGATTCGAGGGTTTAATAGTCTCAAGATGAAGGATCAAGTTTTCAAACTCCTTATAATAGTATTCCACACCTTTACCTCCTTTTCTCAAATTATAGAGCCTTGTTAATTGCTTTCGCTTAAACCTTCCCATAACATACCTCTCCCTCATAAGTTTCTTTAATTCATCCAAATATAGAAGGTCAGGATTACCATTTCTTTCTCTTTGCACTCTCCTAGTTACCCACAAAGCAGAAGAATACCCTTTAAGTTGAGAAATTACATGGGTGACTCTATTATGCCCAGTTAACTCATTGAGTTGGAAAATCCTATTTCATTGTATTTCCCAATCAAGGTAGATAGAGGGATCACTCATTTCTTTAAAGGTATGAAGTGTGATCTTGATGGATTTAAGGCTGGTGTCTCTACCCAAATTTCCTCCTTGATCCCATTGATGATCTCTTTTAACTTGAGGATGGTGTCCCAAATTTCCTTTTCCTTGTGGAATCGGACCAAACCTTTCTCCTCCGATCCTATGGCCTCCTCCTTGTGCTGCTCTTCAATTTCGTACAAATTTTTCATAGAGATATACTTTATATAACTTATCATTTCCTCTATAAGGTCCCTCACCTTCCACATTATCAATTTGGATTGGTTCGTTACAATTAGCCGGGACTCGAGGTGGTTGATTTTAGTTAAGTGGGGATCTCGATAGTTCTTCGGGTATATGTATATGGAGTTCTTGGTTTTGTGGATCTTTTTGGTGGATTTGGTTGAATTGGGGTTGTAGTCGATGAACGAGGTTTTAGTTTTTTGGATAAGTAGTGGCTTGGATGATGGGTTCATGTACTTATCTAGGTGGATTGAGTATCTGGTGAAGTGGTTTCAGAGTTAGAGTAGTGGAGGTGTTGATAGCATGTCCACTAGAGTAGGCATGGGATTTTTGAGGAGTTGAGTGGGTGGATTCTAGACGAACTTCCAAGGTGTCCATTCTTCTTGAAAGAGACGCTTCCATTCTTCCTTCCACTCTTTCCATTCTTCCTTCAAAATACCCCATTCAACTATCCATAGTACTGATAAGCTTTTCCATTAAAGAACTAGCCAAACTAGGTATTTTACCTTCATCCTCCATTGTACTTATCAAAAGAAATACTAAACAAAAACAAAATAAAAACAAACAAGTTAAAGGTTAGAAAATCAACTTCACAAGCTCTCAAAGTTCACACATTTGGTTGTCACTTAATTGGCGTCACAAGTGTTGATAGCTCGTTTGTAGTCCAATGAGATCACTTGGCACTAATTGGGGCTTGAGGTCGGAATGGATTATTGTTTGAAGGACTCAAATAAACAAAAATGGCGTACGAACGTAAATCAAAAACTAACAATGAAGTGAAAAGATAAAACATAGAAAGAAATAGGGCAATGAAAAAAGGACTCAACAACTAATTCACAACTAAGTAGATTGATTACTAGAAGTTAATTAGTGTTAGAATCAAAGAAAAGAAGTTAAAGAAACTAAGAATCTAAATTTGAGCTTAAGGAAATGGGACATGCTGATGACGTGGCTGCCTCAGTTGATGATTAATGTTGGTTGACATTTTGGAGATTATGTATTTATAATTTGTATTTCAATCAATATTTATCTTGGAGGTGCTGTAGGTGGTAGTGTATAGAAGAAATACAAGAAATTGGACCTTCAATTGTTCTTTCAAGCTCAACAGAGTTTGAATTTTCTTGTTATCCTCTCCTTGTACTCTCCTTTGTCTCATCTTTAAGAATATTCCCTTTTGATGCTTTTTGATTCTTTCTTCCTTTGGAAGACTGGGAATATTATTTGAGACAAACAAGTTCCACTCATTTTGTCACCTCCTCTTTGGATCAAACAACCACTTTTTGAAAGTTCTTCAACAATATATGATGATGATGAAGAATACCTAGAGCATTCAAACTTGAACCCTAAGAAAATAACGTAGGAATTGGACAAAACTTTGAGATCCAAGATCAATTTGAACTTCAAAACACAACCAACATATTTTTTTCAAGTCCAAAACCTCAATAACAACCTTCAAATTTGAGATCCCACCTTCAACATTCTTCAACGCAAGCTCAACAGCGGTGGATGACTCAAATCAACCCAAAATAAGCTCAAATTCAATATCTATGATTCTATTAGTGTTAGGGAACAAGGATATAACACTAGAAACACACAAAAGACACCAAAAATCAAATATTCAAGTCACGGCCTAGGGTTGAAAAAATAGAAATATTTTTTTGGAAGATTTTTGAGTTTGACACTTTTTTTGTGGATTTTCAAGAAAATAAACCCAAGATTGAATTCGTAGTAATGAAATCAAGCTTGGCTCTTATACCAAATAACACAAATCAAGATATGAAAGATGGAAATCTACCAAAGGAAGAAAATGTAGGAGATCTAGGCTTGATCATGGCTTGGACCTCTTTGCATTGGCCTCAAAAGATGTAGTCTAAAGCTTTAAGGCCTATCCAGATCATATCACTTTGTTGGTGAGAGCTGTTCTACCCTTGCCATCAGTATAGAATACTTTATCTATATTGGGAAAAAGTTTAATCTATGATGGCTTGTTGTTTCTAGAAATTTAGGATATTCTCATTTGCATTCCCTTCTTGGTGCTAAATACTACTCCCAAAATGCCTATATGCTCATACTTATGAAATACATCTTATACTAGCATAAGGATTTATAGAATCAAAACCATTTACACTTCTCTTTACTTTAAATCATAATCAAGATGAACAGTTGTGGATTTCATGTCTTATCTTTTGATTAAAAGATCAATTTTTCTTTATATCATGTTATAGGACATATCAATGGAGTTTCAGAGCATAAACTTCTTGTAAACTCGATACATGTACTTAGGACTTGGAATTCATAGTTTATTTCATAGAGATTCATAACAAAACATTATGCTCAATAGTCACCTTGAAATATTTCAACAACATCCCAGTCAAGATAATGATATTCTAATCACAATATAAATTTAACAAGTCAAAACATGAATATATGTAAACCTTGATACATTTAAAGCTTTCTGTCACATGGTAATGTCATACTTCAAGAATATGGTTTTTTGGATATGAACCCTAATTCAAAACAAGTAAATTCAATCTTAAAATCATGTTTTTTGGACACAAGGATGAAAGAATAACCTTGTTCATAGATCCCACATACCTAGAATTCCTTGACTTGTGAGAGAGCTTAAACATTGAGACTTAAAAGATAACTTGGCAAGAGAAAACCTAATCTTGATGATCTTTAAGATGAGAGGATCAAAGTGTTGTTAATTGACTAAAAGTGGAGGAAAATAATGCTCCTTTTTATGTTATAAGTCAAGGGTTGGGAGTTAATAGAGGGGAAATTACTAAAAGGACCTTTGACCGAACATTATAGAAATTGATCGATAGTCTTACGCGTAAACCATATGACTTATATGGTGAAGGTATGGGTTAGCCATATGACTCAAAAGCTTAGAAGGATCAAGATTATATATGCTGGTCAAAATACGAGTCTAAACCTACGACTAGTAACATCGAAATATGTCTTGTTGCCCCCCACTCGTAACTTGGACATAAACTTGGAGAACCTAGGCTACTGACTTTATAACTTATCTTGATATGACTGGTATAGTAAACTTACGACTCTAAGAATGGATTCGTACCTAAAATAGAATGTCAACCATTTCATACTATCTCGGATATGACTACAACATACAAATCATAGGTTATATGTATGACTAAAGAGAATGAGTCATACATCATAAAGTGGAATTTAGAAACGAGGTATTACAATATCTTCTCCTTGGAAATATTCATCCTTAAATGTGATTCATCTATGTTTGGGATTCGAAAAAAACCCATACATCTACACCGAACTTACAACTAAGTTTATATCTATCACAAGGATCGAATCACTCACAACATAAGATATGACTTAAGAATACTTAAACGGGATCAAAAAGGAAAAGTTTTGGCTGAAAATAATAATTTACCATTGGTAGGAACTGAGTTAGAAGAAATGAGATACGGATACTTGGTCATCATATCTTATTCAGCTTCTCAAGTGGCCCTTCAACCTATTTGTTTCTCCAAAGAACATTTTATGGCATTACTTCCTTATTCCTTAGCCTTCGAACCTGCCTATCAATTATCTCCATAGGAATCTCCTCATATGTCAGGTTATTTTTTACCCTAATAACTCTATTGGAACTACTAAGGATGGATTTCTAATGCACTTACTAAGCATTAAAATATAATACATTGGGTGAACTGCATTTAACTCCGATAGAAGGTTCAATTTATAAGACACCTTTCCTATACGTCAGATTATCTTATACAGACTAACAAACCAGGGTCTCAGATTCCCTTTCTCCTAAAATCTCAGTATTTCCTTCATAGGAGATACCTTTAAGAATAGCAATTGCCCACTTCAAAATGTATCTCTCTTTTTCTTAAATCAGAATACAATTTTTGATGGCTCTGAGCAGTTTTCAATCTCTCACAAATCAACTGAACCTTTGCCACAGCTTCAAGAATAACATTTGGCCTAATCTTTGGGACTTCACCAACCTCAAACCATCCTATGGGTGATATGCACCTATGCTCGTGTAGTTCTTCAAATGTACCCATCTGAATCCTAGCATGATAACTATTATAATAAGAGAACTCAATCAAAGGTAGATGGTTATCCCTTTTAGCATTTCCATCGATCTGTAGATGGAAAGCAGTACTAAGCTTAACTTTTATAGCAAGGCCTTTCTGAAAAGACTACCAAAACTATGAAGTGAATTGTGTTCCTCTATCGGAGATGATTGATAAAGGCATCCCAGGAAGTCTTACTAACTTACGAATATATGTTTTGGCATAATATTCAGCTGTATTTGAAGTATTTACAGGTAGAAAATATGCTAATTTAGTCATTCGATCTATTATTACCAAAATTAAATCATCCTGATGTCTTGTACTTCGTAACCTCATAATAAAATCCATTATTATTATTTCCCACTTCTATGTAGGGATACAAATCTTTTGCAACGTACCACCCAACCTTTGGTGTTCAACCTTAACTTGCTGGAAATTAGGGCACTTGGCTACAAACTCTGCTATGTCTTTTTTAATACCATTCCACCAATAAATTTCTTGTAAGTCATGTTACATCTTATTAGAACCCGGATGAATGGAATGCCTCAAATCATGAGCCACATCTAGTATACTTTCCCTCAACCTATCAACATTAGGAAAACAAAGCCTACCTTGATAGTGAACTATACCATCTCCCTCTTTGGAGAAAAACTCAACCTTCTATTGGACTGCTTCCTATATTTATCTAAGTATAGGATCATTTCATAGTTTCTCCTTTACTTATGCTACCAATGATGATTTCGAACCATTTTGAACTACTAATTCCTCATCATTAGTGTCGAGAAAACATACCCCAATATAGTCTAATTTACGCACTTCTTTAGCCAACACTCATTCTTTCTTCTTTAAATGGGCCATACTACCAATGAAAAACCTACTAAGTGCGTCTTCCACCATATTGGCCTTACTCAAATGATAAAGCACATTCATGACATAGTATTTCAATAACTCCAACCACCTTCTCTGATGAAGATTCAGCTCCCACTAATAAAAAACATACTGAAGACTCTTATGATAAGTGAAAATGTCAATATGCACACCATAGTGGTAGTGCATCCAAATTTTACGAGCAAATACCACATCAGCGAACTCTAATTCGTGAGTTAGGTAATTCTTTTCCGGATCCTTAAGTTGCCTAAAGTCGTAAGCTGTCACTCTTCCATTTTGAATTAATATACAACCTAGCCCAACTCTAGAAACATCACAATACATTACAAATCTGTCTAATCCTTCTAGCAGAGCTAACACTGGTGTTGAAATCAATCTATCCTTAAACACTTAGAAACTCTTCTCACACTTATCTGACCATATAACTGTACTTTCTTTTGGGTCAGCTTAGTGAATGGTGTGCCTATAGCGGAGAACATCTTAGTAAATCTTCTATAATATCTAGCCAAACCCAAAAATTTTCTGATATCATATGGATTGATGGGTCTAGGACAATACTTCACTGTATTAGTCTTCTACGGATCGATACAAATACGAACCCATGATATGATAGGCCCCAAGAAGGTAATGGATGCCAACAAAAAATTATATTTACCAAACTTTGCATATAATTATTTGTCCTTGAAGGTCTGAAGTACTATTCTCAAATGGTCTGCATATTTCTCTTCACTCCTAGAATACACTAGTATGTCATCTGTAAATACAAAGACAAACATGTCCAAGTTCTTCTTGAAGACCATGTTCATTAAGTCTATAAAGGCTGCAGGAGTATTTGTTAGTCAAAACACCATAACCACAAACTCAAAATGGTTGTACCTTATTCAGAATGCTATTTTTTGAAATGTCTTTCTCCTTGACTTTAAACTGATAGTATCCTAACCTAAGGTCAATCTTGGAGAACCACTTGTCTTGAAACACTCTGGGTTTTAATCCTTGGAAAATTTCCTTGGTTTTTTGTTTTTTGACGTCATACGACTAGGGGTACGAGTCGTATAATAGGGTACGAGTCAGGTGACTGAGTAGTATTTTGTCTAGTGTTAGGTGATTGAGTTTTTAGAATGGGTAAGACTAGGTGGGTACGAGTCGTATGGTTGGTAATTGGTTATTGGGTTGGGTTTTTCTTTACTTAATTTGAAACTTATTAACTTAACTTGGATCTGAGTATGTGTTGACCACTATGAGTAGTGAGGATAGGGTATGAGTTGTATAGTCCAACTT
Source organism: Capsicum annuum (assembly GCF_002878395.1). Taxonomy (NCBI): domain Eukaryota; kingdom Viridiplantae; phylum Streptophyta; class Magnoliopsida; order Solanales; family Solanaceae; genus Capsicum; species Capsicum annuum. Next base: position 130,221,397 of record NC_061114.1, on the reverse strand, counting down.
TTATGTTGGACAGTGTTCAACCCCTCATGATTCTATTATAGGTACAGATTAAGGGTACTAGTCGCATTCTTGGGTACGTATTTGCCTTTGTGGTCATATGTTGGACAGTGTTAGGTGTCCAAGGGATGCCTAGGGTATGAGTGGTGGGTGCTACTCGTATGGTTAGGTACGATTAGAGGGAGTTGGTTGTACCTTCCTGCAGGGAAATTTTACAGATTAAGTTTGGGGTATTTTGGACATTTCTCCTTATAACTCAAAGTGGCCCCATGACTTACAAAACCTTTTTGGGGATCCATTAAGCTAATTGTAATCAAGGAAATAAACTAAACTCTCTCTAATACCTCTCAAGGCTTTTGGGTCAAGGAAGGATAGAGTTTCTTTAATACAATCAATTTAGGGCTTAAGAAGAGGGTTTCTTTTCATCTTATTCACTAACTAAGGAATGTTACTCCTCCCTGTAACGCTCCAAAATTTAGGTCCTGGGATGTCACAAGGTGCTTAGGGGCGCAAGTGACCCCAAGATAACCCTCCTACTGGCATAACTCATAAACAACTGGATAAAATGCTTAAATCTATATAAAGTTAGCGAAAATATAGAACTTCTCTGATCTTGATCAATATAAACATGAACTTTAAAATATTACAACTCTACTTTTACAAATGAAACTAAAACTGAATACATCAACTTCTACTGACTGTCTATGAGGCCTCTACTGGTAATGACTTCAGATAGATGGGTCATGACTCCCAACTACCAAATCTCAATACGACTAAAGTAAGAAAAATATAAAACTTCTCAAACTGTATAACTGACTCATGCCCTCGAATCAAAAGGACTTATCATCTGCTAACTGGAAGCTATGAACTGACTGAATACGGTATCTGCGCTATAACTTGTACATACATTATAAGGCACTGTAGCATATAGAAATATATGGGGGTCAGTACTTTAAGGAATGTACTGAGTACGTGGGGGTGCAATGCAACATTATAAATAATATCATAAATGATTATGAAAATCATGCATGCTAACGATAACAACTTTCTTCTCTTGAATTAATTGAAATATATTCCTTGTAAATTATCAATAGTAATACAAGCATTATAAATCTCATAAATCATTATACTTTACTCAAACTCCTTAAAACATGACTTAGAGTGACTCGTTAACTCATGAAACTTGAACTCTTATAGACTTGGGAGTTTCTTATAGTCGACATAACTACACCGTGTGAGCCGCATGTAGTCCAACGTTTTGCCCTCCTAAGGGGAGAACCCCATATTGGCGGGAGTGCGTACTCTTGCCAAGGAGTACAACCTCAATTTCTCAATCACAATCCCATACTCGGCCTCTGGCCCACAATCATCAATATCAATCCTACGGTGGCACGTAGTTTTGGGGAAATACCACATTTCTCGCTCTGTGGTAAATACTCCTCCCAAACTTAGCTCAGAACACATTAGGAAATCCACCTTAATTAATAGCAATTCATGGGTCCATTATAAAGACCAAAAAATAAATATATATCTCATCGGTAAATCATATACAACTGTGGATTCCTAACTCGACTCAAAATCAAACAATCTTTCTTAACATCAAGATGTATAAATTTATTTAGTCATGGCAACATCAAAAACTTTGAGAAAATATCAAGACTCATTATAACAACTCACTCTTATGAATCAATATACTCAATAATCCAATTTGTCATAAGGAAGCTTAAAGCTTGACACATGTCTTGAAAGCACTTGAACTACCAACTCATGGTAGAACATGAAATTCACAATATTAAATATCAAGTTATAATTTGGAAGTTGTAAAATAATCATGTATAAAAAACTTCAAGAAAACATCATAGAACTCATTCTTGTCACTTAAGCTCAAATATCAATATATATATATTCAATAATAAAAATTCTCATAGAAAATCTTAAATCATGACTTATCTCAAATCATTCGGAAATCATCAACTCATAATAATAATAATATTCGACTCACGGCATAAGTTCCCAATTTAAGAAATAAAATGATGAAATAGTCATGCGTATCGATATTGAATAGCTCAAATATCATAAATCATTAATAAAGTAATTTGGGTGTAAACCCACTTTGCAAAATCATGGATTTCAATAGTAGAAAAAAAATCTTTGGGCACAAGAACAAAAGAAGTGTTCTTGTTCAAACCCCACATACCTTGATTATGGATTTGAATGAAGAAACTTGTTATAGACTCCTTTTCCACTTCTTGAGTTAGAGTTCTTGATGCTTTTGACTTGGGTACCTTGAATCTTGAACCAATTTATAAAATTTATGGTTGGATTCTTGATGTTCTTGGGAAATTTGGATTGGATTTTTGAGAGAGAAACCCTAGTATTCTTGATGAAATGGAAGAAGAATGAAGTTTTCTTGTTTACTTGGATATATATATAGGGTCAAAATGGGTGGAAAAGACCAAAATACCCTTTTAAAAATGCCCCTTAATTGCTGAAAAAAATTGCTGTCGACATCCGTGATAGGCCATCAGACCCGTGATAGGCCGTCATGAAATTTCATCACAAAAGGGTCAAATTTTTTGATTTTCTGCCTAAGGCTGATGATGTGGTTAGAAAGTGATGATGCCGTCAGAAACGTGACAGCCTATCAGAACCGTCGTCACCGTTTTCCAACTTGACCATGTTGTAGTAAAATGGGTATAACTCTATGCTCCGATATTGGATTTTGACGAAATTGGTATCGTTGGAAAGATAATTAAATTTTATATTTGTTGATATGTCATTAGCTCAAAAGTTTCAAGTATAATGAGAGATATGCTCATTTGAAGTTGACTATACAAATATCCTTCCCAAGAACTCAATCGGTAAGGAATGTTTTCATTCGCCCAATCGTTAGGACATCTTTAAGGCCTTAATACACACCATCCTTGAATAGAAAACAACCAAATCACTATAATTTATTTCTCAAGAGCTTGATTCCTAGTTTCACTATTGGTTAGAGTCTTGGGGAATTACAAAATGGCTCTAACTTTCTCACCGGGTGTTCGATTCGGGTGAATCTTATATTGATGGAAAGCTTATCCAACTCTCTACATGGTCGAGAGTAGAATTTAGGGAAATACAACATGAGATAAATAAAAATCTATGTGGAAGTCATCCATATTCACTCAAAATATGGATTTAGGCTTAAGAAATGATCGGGGTATTACAATATCTCCCCCTTGGAAACATTCATCCTCGAATGTTGCTTTTGGCCAAGAATATAGAGAAAATTGAAGACACGCAGCTGAAACAACTTGTAAATATAAATCTATATCTTTCTAAACATTGAAATACTTCATTGAATGTATAAACTCATGATGAAAATAGCTATACAGATGGATCCGAGACTGGAAAAAAATAGATAGAGGACAATTGTAATTCTCGACTGAATCTGAGCTGATTTGCCTTCTTCCTATATTAAAGAGCGGGCTTATACTGAGAGTTTAGAATTCACTTGATGTGATAAGGGTGCAATCTTACTCATAGACGGCGAAGAGATAATTTCTGCAGGCATAGGTCATGAGAAACAAGGATAAGACTATACAATGGGTATTACATTGTATGGACTAGAATACTTGGAAAACAAAGATTGTTCAATGAATGGTCATAGATTGAATCATAATTATATATCCGAATCAGAAACTGATGTATGAGATATACACTGAACTGAATTCGTAGATTTTGGGCGCGAGCAACTCCTTATCGAATTTCTCATACCTATGAAATTTCAAGTTGTAAGACCAAACTAGTTCGAAAAAAATAGAAGAGCATAGTAATCTATCTGCCATATTTTAAAAACTAGGTTGCTAGCTATGCAAACTGAATCGTACTAGATACTCAGACTTAAGCAGAGTATTTCTTCAATACCTTCCCAAGGAATTCTAATGGTCTGATGTAGCAAAGAACTTTAGGAAAGATCGAAACAAGACATCTGAATCGGAGATCATAAAATTACTATAATAACTTGAAACCTAAACTTATGAATCATAAGTCAGGATAAAAGCACTAAGCTTCAAGCAAGGAAACTCCTTACTCTCAACTCAACCACACTTCTCAAACACTCTCTCGACTATACTATACCCTTCAAATACTATATTGGATCAATTCGACTTACGATCCTCACATGACACCGATACTTCCATCTACTCATATCCCCCTGAACCAAACCCCCTCATCGTTTTCATGTGTAACCTAGAACCACAAGATTCACCACATAACCCCATTCTGAATCATGAGCTCCCACACATCTACATTTTTACAACCTCTCACTTCAAGACTAATTCTCATTACAACTTCGACAACTCCAATCCACCTAGCACTAGCCATTTATTAATGTGCAAGGCACCCATCCGCATGCACACAAACACGACATTCAAGCCTATCTTCATAACCACGTGCGCATTCCTAATCAAACACTTATAAAACCTCTTATTCATACCCTACACACCTCTTATCAAGAAAATTTCCATGCACTCACCTCAAACACACCTGATATACTCCTTGCTAATCGAGTCCTACACAAATGCTTCATTCTAATATTCCTTCCAACTCATCAAATTACCCAAAATGAAAACACCACAATCTTCCCAATCATAACACATTAAACTTCAACTAACCATAACATGTGTCAAAGACTTAGCCTCAATCTTACTTCACATTACCACCAAGCCAAAGTAGGCATGGCACCCTCTATCATTGATAAAGAAATATCTCTTCTCTCTCAACTAAACAACTATTTACCACCACTCTCTTGGAAAAGGAAAGATAACTAAAAGATTAAAGCATGAGGATCTGACACATGAATAGATACTATGAATAACTAGACAATCAACTGAGGCTTAAGTAATAGAGGATTTAACATCATAAACCCATCAAAGAAATATGTCCAAGGAACATACACGATATGAATCTGAATTCCTTTCTTGCTGATCATTAAAAGAGCACTAGAACATTGGAATTAAACATATCACAAAGCTTGGGTACATAAGTCATGCATTGCAATGCCTAAATTGGGAATTCATAACTATGAATTGTGATTCCAACTGGTGAAAGGTCTGAGACTCCATATCTCAGTAACTAAGTGAGGACAGGATTTTTTTTGTGGCATGCCTGGATATGAGTCATGATCATGGAATCAAAACACAAAGCATGAATAAATACAGGAATGACTGAAAATACTAAAATAAAAATGGGTCGAGCAGTATGCCTTCTCACAGCTGTTCCATAACTTATTAGCATACCTACTAGAACCTGACAAACTAACTTGGTCATTTGTTCTACTATCTCCCCCTTGGACTAAAGCCATCACACTTTTTGACTTCATTATTAGGAGCATCGTTCATTGCCTAACTAGTCTTCCTCCACCTAGCAACTCCATGACACTTACTAATTACACCTCATACAATGACCCTAGAATAAAAACTAAAGTAGCCCCATAGAACTTTGGGCAGGATTTCTCACCAAGAACAAAAAATCAAACTTAATTACAATTTGATCAAACTCAAACTCTCATATACACTGTCCAATCCCATTAGATCACTTTCCTGTAACTAGCACCATTAACCAAGAAATCATCACATCCACCTTCATAGCCACTATTCATCCAAGCTTAATGCCTAGCGCTCAGCATAAGTTACAACTCCACCTCACACACATTATTCTCACTTGGAAACTATAAAACAAAATATCAATAAACACTAGTCTACTTAAACCCCCTAATAACAATAATTGTTCATAATTATATGGCCTCTCTCATTTATAATCCACCAACATGCCCTTCTTCTACCTATCATTACTATCTATCCTTCATACACAACTTAACTTAGTTTATAACTCTCTAAGCCTCAACTTAACTTTACCTTGCAATCTCAGGAGCATCTAAGTTAATAATACTCATCCACTAAGTATCATTATCCATAACTTATACTTATCTTGTGCAACACACCGTTAACAACACTTTTCATACCTTAAGCAAACCATTATTTACCTTCACCAATAACTCCTTCTTTTTCTTCCATGAGCTGACACACAAGAATAATATCACTTTATTACTAACTCTATCACATGCAAAAGGCTCAGCTATACATACTTTTAATAAATCACACTTTTCACCCTTTTTTCCCATAACACCTCGAAACCAGTTCTAACCAGCACGAGGAAACAAGATACATAAGAAGTCGCTAGTGAATCAAAGTAGGCCTCACCCGGCTTTACTAGTCTTTGATTTGCATTTTGAAAAAGAATTTGAGATGGATAACAAAGCAATTATACTAGTGTATCGAAAGAGCCCCACACGGCTTCACTAGACTTTCAATTCCAACATCATGAAGATAACAAGGTTACAAGAGATAGAAACTCATCGTACAAGATTTGATAATCTAAGAATACATATCTTACTCTGTCTTAACTGAAAGAATCATAAGGGACAGGGTATAACATTGAACTTAGAAAACTTATAACACGTTGGTAAGCTTTTCTCAAGCCACTTTGTGAGACATTTGAAATTTCTCTCTTGTAAGTCTGACAACATTATCATACGGAGAAAATTGGAACTCGTTGATCATGTTACCTCAGGAATAATACATAGGTAAGGAAGTATAGATTATCAATATGAATTTTGAGAAGGAAATTTGGAAGGGCAACTGACTTGGGCTTATTGCACAATTTATAAGAAAAGCATGATAAGGAACTAATAGGGTACTTTCTAGATCATTTACAATTTTATAACTATCTGTGGGGACTGTTTAAGAAAGTACTATCTACAAAGAATTGAGTTTCACTATCTTTAATACCTTGAAAATAAGGCGGGGATGCCCTTAATAGGGTAAGATGAGAATCTGTATAAGTTTCTCAATGAACCTTTCTATAGCACGATCTAAGACTTGAAAGAATGGAGACCTTTCCTAAATGTCTTGTAGCCTCCTGAAGAAAAGTACAGACGTCTCTGTACCGTTATGCAAGACTCTACTAGACACAACTTCATAGACACCCTAGGACACTTGAACTCTGCGCTCTGATACCAAATTTGTAACGCCCCAAAATTTGGTAACTGAGATGTCACAAGGTGCTTAGGGGCACAAGTGACCCCAACCTAACCCTCCTACTAGCATAACTCATAAACAACTGGATAAAATGCTTAAATTTATATAAAGTTAGCAAAAATATAGAAATTCTCTGAACTTTATCAATATAAACATGAACTTTACAAGATTACAACTCTACTTTTACAAATGAAACTAAAACTGAATACATCAACTTCTACTGACTGTCTAAGAAGCCTCTACTGGTACTGACTTCAGATAGATGGGTCATAACTCCAAACTACCCAATCTCAATACAACTAAAGTAAGAAAAATACAACACTTCTCGAACTGTATAACTAGCTCATGCCCTTGAATCAAAAGGACTCATCACCTACTGACTGGAAGCTGTGAACTGACTGAATGCGGTATCTCCGCTATAACTTATACCTACATTATAAAGCACTGTAGCATATAGAAATATATGGGGTCAGTACTTTAAGGAATATACTGAGTATGTGGGGGTGCAATGCAGTCAATAAATAGTATCATAAATGATTATGAAAATCATGCATGCTGACGATAACAACTTTCTTCGCTTGAATTAACTGAAATATATTCCTTGGAAATCATCAATAGTAATACAAGCATTATAAATCTCATAAATCATTATACTTAACTCAAACTCTTTAAATCATGACTTAGAGTGACTCGATAACTCATGAAACTTGAAATCTTATGGACATGGGAGTTTCTTATAACCGACATAACTACACCATGTGAGTCGCATGGAGTACAACGTTTTACCATCCTAAGAAGAGAACCCCACATTGGCGGAGGTGTCGTAATCTTACCAAGGAGTACAACCTCAATTTCTCAATCACAATCCCATACTCGGCCTCTGACCCAAAATCATCAATATCAATCCTACGGTGGCTCGTAGTTTTTGAGAAATATCATATTTCCCACTCGGTGCTAACCTTCCAGACTCAGCTCAAAACCTATTAGGAAATCCACCCTAATCAATATCAATTCGTGGGTCCATTATAAAGACAAAAACATAAATATATATATCATCGGTAAATCTTATACTACTTGGATTCCTAACTCGAGTCAAAATCAAACAATCTTTCTAAACATCAAGATGTAACAATTCATTTAGTCATGGAAACATAAATAACTTTGAGGAAATATCAAGAATCATTATAACAACTCAATCTTATGAATCAATATACTCAATAATCCAATTTGTCATAAGGAAGCTTAAAGCTTGACACACGTCTTGAAAGAACTTGAATACCAACTCATGGTACAACATGAAATTCACAATATTAAATATCAAGTCAAAATTTGGAAGTTGTAAATTAATCATGTATCAAAAACTTCAAGAAAACATCATACAACTCATTCTTGAATCTCAAGCTCAAATATCAATATATATATATTCAATAATAAAAATTCTCATAGAAAAGCTTAAATCATGACTCTTATCTCAAATCATTCGGAAATCATCAACTCATAATAATAATATTCAACTGATGGCATAAGTTCTCAATTTAAGAAATAAAATGATGAAATAGACATGCGTATCGATCTTGAATAGCTCAAATATCATAAATCATTAATAAAGTAATTTGGGTGTAAACCCACTTTGCAAAATCATGAACTTCAATAGTAGAAATTAAATCTTTGGACACAAGAACGAAAGAAGTGTTCTTGTTCAAAACCTCACATACCTTGTTTATGGATTTGAATGAAGAAACTTGTTATAGACTCCTATTCCACTACTTGAGTTAGGGTTCTTGATGATTTTGACTTGGGTACCTTGAATCTTAAACCAATTTGTGAAATCTATTGTTGGATTCTTGATGTTCTTGGGAGATTTGGATTGGATTTTGAGAGAGAAAACCCTAGTATTCTTGATGAAATAGAAGAATAATCGAGTTTTCTTCCTTACTTGGATATATGTAGAGGGTCAAAATGGGTGGAAAATACCAAAAAATCCTTTTTAAAACGTCCCTTAATAGCTGAAATAAAATCTTTGGATATAAGAATGAAAGAAGTGTTCTTGTTCAAACCCCACATACCTTGATTATGGATTTGAATGAAGAAACTTGTTATAGACTCCTTTTCCACTTCTTGAGTTAGGTTTCTTGATGCATTTGACTTGGGTACCTTGAATCTTGAACCAATTTATAAAATCTATGGTTGGATTCTTGATGTTCTTGGAAAATTTGGATTGGATTTTTAAGAGAGAAACCCTAGTATTCTTGATGAAATGGAAGAAGAATGAAGTTTTATTCTTTACTTGGATACATATAGAGCGTCAAAATGGGTGGAAAGGACCAAAATACCCTTTTAAAAATGCCCCTTAATTGCTGAAAAAAATGGCAGACGACATCAGTGATAGGCCATCAGACCCGTAATAGGCCGTCACAAAATGTCGTCACAAAAGGGTCAAATTTTTGATTTTATGCCTAAGGATGAAGATGTCATCAGAAAGTGGCGACGTTGTTAGAAATAGCGTGAGAAATGTTACAGGCCGTCAGAACCGTCATCACCATTTTCCAGCTTGACCATGTTGGAGTAAAATGGGCATAACTCCTTGCTCTGATATCGGATTTTGGCAAAATTGGTAACTTTGGAAATATTATTCCATTATCTATCTGTTTATAGGTCATGAGCTCAAAAATTCCAAGTATAATGAGAGATATGCTCATTTAAAGTTGACTATACCAATATCCTTCCCAAGAACTCAACCGGTAAGGAATGTTTCATTCGCCCAATATTTAGGACATCTTTAAGGCCTTAATATACACCATCCTTGATTAGAAAACAATGAAAGCACTATAATTTATTTCTCAAGAGCTTGATTCATGGTTTCATTATTGGTTAGAGTATCAGGGAGTTACAAAATGGCTCTAGCTTCCTCACCGGGTGTCCGATTCGTGTGAATCTTATGTCGATGGAAAGCTAATCCAATTCTCCACATGATCGAGAGTAGAATCTAGGGAAATACAACATGAGATAAATAAAAATAAATTTTAAAGTCATCCATAGTCACTCAAATATGGATTTAATCTCAAAAGACGAATTTAAGCTTAAGAAACGATCGGGGTATTACCCATAAACATTTATGGGTAGCCAGTATGTTAGAATTTACTAAGTATATGGAGATATCGACTAAATAAAGGAAATATTTCAAACATGTTGTAAAACTGAAGATATTAGTTATTTACTAAAATGTACATTAGAAATGTGACTAAACATGAGAACTATAAATCATAAAAAAATTATAGATCATAAGTTGAAAATAATTTGGTAAGCTAAAGGGGGTAGAAACATAAATGTTGTAAGCAATTCTCTTGTAACACTAAATATGCTGTAAAAGTTGTATTATGGATGACAAATGAATAATGGGTTTGAAACTATGTGGTAGAAACTAACTTAACTCAAAGATTTGAATATACAAACATTTTGAGCATGTATGATTAAACATACAAAACCAACACAATATGTATTAAGTAGATCTTATTAACTGAATGATTGATGTCTGTGCGACTAAACAATTGAAATTTTTATAAGGTATAACTAACATTGATATGCTGAGTAGCGGATATATGAATACTGATCATGTAAAACTGAACTCTACTTAGTTTGAATAATTGGAATAAAACTGTAGGGTTCTGTGCATATAAAATAAGGACTAACTGAAGAGTATGAGTTAACTGAACATGAAGGCATGAAAACTGTAACATCTTTAAAAGCCAGACCAAGCATATATATGTTTCTAAGATAATCTGTAAATAGAAATACAGAAACCTGATAACTGAATAAATGAGAATCTGTATACTTGGTTAAGCAAACCTGAATGGAAAATAAACTGAATACTATATCAGGACTGTGGGAGGTATAATCTAACCGACATGACCCAGTATAAGCTAATTGGGGTCCAACTTTTAACCCCAGTTTTAAGGGTGTTAGTACGTTCCATGGGTACTAATACTGACATTGTGGATCCATTAACTGGTGTCCTTAAAAAATATTGATCCACCCTCAACTGACTAGTGCTCTAACGAGATATATGTCATCCTCAACTAGCAGGTAAACACATTGTCAGCCCTCAACTGGCAGGTAGACATCTCTAACCTATGATGGATACGTAGTTCTATAACTTGGGGATTAAAACTAAGGGTCATACCCTCTACTAGAAGGTGATCCCCCATGCCTATGTTTGCTCGGTGCTAAAAACTACTCCCAACTGAATGATACTTGAAATGAAACTGGACTAAGTTTAACTAAATATTGTTTCATGACCAATAGTGCTCATTATGATCATAATAACTGAATAAATAGGAATAATCATGGTTTAACTGAATCATACTTGAAAGTACTAAAATAATGTAAAACACATATTTGTCAGGTGTTCATAACCCATCAACAATGAATGATCATAAATCATGACATTTAAACTTAAATATTGTACTATTGAATCATGGTTCAACCCAAGATATGGGAAATTCACCAAACATGTAGAAAGCATGGACTAGTACATGGGGATATTATAAACATGAGAATTCACAACATAAAATTTACTTGAATAAGATATGGGAACTAAAATTCATAGCGTGAGGTAATCAAATCTTGCATGGGATCATACATGGGCTGAATTTAATTTAAATCACCATGAAAACATGAAATTCAATCTTTCTTCAACACACAAAATACCATAATGATAGAAAGTTCATTCTTTAATCAAAGGGAATTTAATTTGTTCTTCAGGAAAAGAAAGGGTTTTCTTTAGAGAATAATTGGAGAAGAAGGGGAAAATTATGCCCTAACTGATTCCCAAGTCGTGTTATGGATGAATGGATTATGGGAAAAGACCCAATTACCTCTCAATTATTTAAATTAAAAAATTGGACAAAACTACGTCATCATGACGCGGTCTTATTGTGGTAGCTTACTGGTTCTCACAAAAAAGATCATAACTTTCCGCTCGGCTATCGAATTAAGGCAAAACGTGTATCATTGGGTAGATAATTCAATTATCTACAATTTGGTTGGTCTTGAGCTGAAAAATTCCATATATAGAAGAGGTTATACATATTCAAAGTTGACTTTGATAAATTAAATACCAAAATTTATCCTTATCAAAGCTCTTAGCTCAACTTTGTTCTAAATGATTTCTATGAACATTTTCACCTCGTAATAAATTCACACACTAGGATAAATATCATGACATATGAATTCAATTATAAATCAAGAATCAGACACAATACCTTCACTGCGATGCGATCAAGAATAATAACGTGTCACAGAACTATCACTGTGACCCACTGGATCCGTGACACAAACACGCATTAAACTTTGTCCGAAAAATCTGAAACTCCTCCAAGACACACTTTTTACATCCCTGAACACGAATTAAATCAAAAACTAACATCTCAAGTTCGGGAAGATCAATATGAAAATCATCAAAGCTTAGAGGTCTTGAAAATGGCTAAGTCCGTAATACTTAGAGAAAATTTCATGCCTTAAGCCCCTTAGCATGCAACTAAGAGCTGAATTGAGCTAAGATTAGTATGGGGTATTACAATATCTCCCCTCTGGGAACATTCGTCCTCAAATGAGATTGGTTAGACTGCGAGTATTGCACTAAGGTAACTGAGATCGTATACTGAACATCCATGCTTTGAACATAAGTGTATAACTGAGTCTGAGCATGATACATGAACTGATCTGATTTTGTGAATATATGCAATGACATAAGAATGGTTATAAGGTTGAGATAGAATTGACAGAGTCAACTTATATATAGCAATACCTCAGGATGGATCCAGTTTCATGAAGAAAAATTGAGAGGTTTAAGACATGAAAACTCAGGGTATTATAATATCTCTACTGGGGATCATTCGTCCCTCGAATGATACTGAATTAGCTGAAATACTAAAGAAAGATTGAGATGATGCACGGGACACTTACAAACTAAGTCATAATTGAATATCTGGAATCTGAAACTGATGCATGATGCATGAACTGAGCTAAATTCAAAATTTGCATGGATAAGAATATTATACCTCAAGGAAAGGCCATATTCATGAAACTCCAGCTTGTAAGACTAGATGGAAAAATGGAAAATCACAGGATCTTGTCTAGTTGACTGCTAAATTGAATTGTTGGTTATACGGACAGAATTATACTAAAATCTAAGGCTCAACTGGAGTATTTCTTCAACACACTTTCTAAGAAGTTCTAATAACATTAAGGAGCAAAGGATCTTGGGCATGATCTGAGTAGGGCATTTGAGTAAGTAATCTTAATATGGCTACCACTCTGTAACATAGAACATAGGCCTATAAAACATAAGTTAGGATAGAATCACTAGGCCTTAGTCAATCCAACTACTAACCTTTAAACTTAGCCAGACTTCTCAAGAACTCCCTCAACTATGCTTTTCCTCTCAAAGACTAGCCTCATTTGATTCAACTTATAATTCTTACATGGGCATTGATAACTCCATTACTTAAGTCTCAACCAAACTAAATTTCTTCACTATGATTAAGCCTAACTCAAAATCACATGGTACAACACATCACACCATAACACTAGTCTGAACCATGAATTCAATACCTCACGCGTTTTCACAACTTTCATCTTATGAATAATTCTCAGTACCGCTTAAACAAATATATTCAACCTCTTACTAGGAATTCATTAATGTGCAATGTATTCAACCACTTATACACAGACATAACATCCAAGCCTATCTTCTTAACCACATATGAACTTCTAAACAAATGCCCATAAAAGAATGAATTCATTAAAGAGTTCAAAACTAAGGACACAAATGACATAATATGAATTTCACTAGTCATTAAGAGTACACCATGACTTATAGTACTGAGCATACTATAAAGCATGAGTACATGAGTCATGAGCTACATGACCTGAGTTTGGAGTTTATAAATTTTTGGAACATAATTCGTACTGTTAAGTGAACTAGAACTCCTCATACTAGGAACTAAAAAGATACATAATTCCATAGAAAGTTCATGAATATGAATTATGATCATGGAGATGACATGGAATGCATGAGTATATATAGTGAGTACTAAAGTACAGAAATTTACACTGGCATAAGAATGAATCGGGTATCCTCCTCCCCTGCTGATGTTCTACAACATACTGGCATCACTACTAGAATCTGAGAGCCTAAGTTGGTTACTTGTTCTATCATCTCCCCCTTATTTTTAAGCCACTATTCTAAGTTTGTGGGCCCCTTTAAAATTACTAAACTTGAGTACAATAACCTTACTCTAGAGTTCGACATATAACAATACACATAAATAATAAACTCAACCTAAAAGACTAGACCTGAAAGTGTAATACCCGCTGCTAGTATGCTCTTTTGGTATACAACTCTTAATATTCTATGCCCCCAATAGTAATCATGTAATAGCTTGGACACTTAATAAACTAGTATTTTCATGAGCATCACTATACAATGAGTTCAAACCATCAAAATATCAACTTTTCTTTCTATTAGCTTAATCTTCAAAGATTCAAACTTAAATTCTAACACTTAACATGGATATCCCCAAACCTTCAATGAACCATACTACATTCCTTCTTAGCTTACTAAAATCATATTTAAACTATGAGAATTAGCATTACACCAACACACTAAACTACAACAACATATAATTTTGAATCAACAAACTTATATGCTTGCATATACTATTTCTAGCCTACTAATTCACCCTTCATACAACTAGCTCCATTAATACCTAATTTGCTAAATCCATATAATTACTATCTCGCTTTACTGAAGCTAAACTTTTGGGTTCATGCTTCAAACTCTAGGTCACATGCAATCATAGAATTCTAAGAAATAATCTAAAAGCACATCTAAATTTAGCTCAATGCATGATTTTTCATGAACAAAAATAAACACTTTTAAAGTTTAGAACATAAGGGCACTGATGGGATACTTTTGTACTTGCGTGCAATCCCATAACTGTCTATAGAGACTATCTGAGAAAACTATATCTATAAGAATTTAAGCTGGCTATTTCAGTTACCTTAGGAAAATAGCAGAGATGGTACAAATGGATTAACATAAGAATATTTAGAAGTTACTTAGAGAAAACTTCTACTGCATGATCTAAGATATGAAAGAAAGGAAACATTTCTTAAATACCATGTAGCCTCTTTAAGAAAAGTACAAACATCTTTGTACCGTTCCGTAAGACCCTATTAGACACAACTTCATAGACATCCTAGGACACTCTAACTTTGAGTTCTGATACCAAGTTTGTCACAAATTGAGACTACCCCCAAGTCATAACAAAGTTCTTGGAACCACAAGTGATCCCAAGCTAACTCATGAACTGGCATGATACTTCTACAATTTATTTTTAATATATTACAAAACTTAATTTGCTGAGCAGAAGCATAATCATGAAAAGCTTAAATAAAGTTAATGTTGATAAAGTTTATATCATGATATAACTAAAGAAAGAAACTTAAATTACATGACTGGATCTAACTGACATCTATGAGACCTCTACAATACTACCTATAAAACACTGAGACATGCCTCTAACTTCCACTAATGATTATATAGGAAAAATAAAAAATAAAGTTGATTATCCATAACTTTCTAGAATTCTCAAAATATGATAACTTATTATCTACTGGTTGAAAGCTGAAAACTATTTGACCCTGGTGTGAGAGTTGTATATGGTACCTACATTATGAAGGATGTATCCACAAATGCATATGTATGGTCAGTACCTTGGAATATACTAAGTATACGAAAACATGCACTAAATCATGGAAATATTTCAAACATATTGTAAAACTAAGGATATAAGTTATATGCTAAAATATACATTCAAAATATGACTAAACATGAAAACTGTAGATCATAAAAAATTTATAGTTCATGAGCTGAAAATATATCTACAAGCTAGGGGGAGGTAGAAACATAAATATTGTAAGAAATTCTCTTGTAAGGTTGAATATGCTATAAAACTTATATAGTGGATGATGTATGGATACTGGGTCTGAAACTATCATCTAATCAACATGCCCTAATCTGAGCTAATCAGAGTCTAACCTGTAACCCTAGTTGGAAGAGTGTTAGTACCATGCCACGGGTACTAACACTGACTATGTGAATCCACTAAACTGGTATCCCAAAGGACTAGTGAGTTACCCTTAACTGATAGGTGCTCTAATTAGATATGTTTCATCCTCAACAAGCAGGTAGATACCTTATTAACCATTAACTTATAGGTAGACATCTCTAACCTACACTGTCTATGTAGTTTTGTAACTCAAGAATTTCTACTAAGGGTAAAACCCTTTACTGGCAGGTGATCTCCCATTCCTAGGTTCGCTCGGTGCTAAATCCTACTTCAAACTGAATGACACTAGAACTAAAACTGGATTGAGTTTAACTGAACATAATTTCATGACTGATAGTTCTCATTATGATCATAATAACTGAATAAATAGGAATAATCATGGTCTAACTGAATGATACTTGAAAATCTATAATTCATATTAAACACATAGGTAGCGGGTGTTCATAACGTACCAGCACTGAATGATCATAAAACATGGAATTTAAGCTTAAGACTATAGTATTAAATCATGGTTCATCCCAAGACATAATAAATTCACCAAATATGTAGAATGCATGGACTTGTACATGTGGATATTATAAACATGAGAATTCAACAAAATGAATTTTTCTTGAATAAGATATAGGACTATAATTCATAGCATGATGTAATCAAATCTTGCATGGGATCGTACATTGTCTGAATTTAATTTTAATCACCATGATAACATAAAATTCAATCTTTCTTGAACATACAAAATACCATAATGATAGAAAGTACATTTTTTAATTGAAAGGAAAGGTTTTTGAGCTCCATGGTTGAAAAGGACCTATGAATGATTATCCCACATACCTCAATTTTTTTACTTGAGAGAAAAACACAATTATTGATGCTTTGTTGAATGTTCTTGAACATGGGAGACTTGGATTCCTGATTCCTTAGGGAAAAAGGAATTTAATTTATTCTTTGAGAAAGGAAAGGGTTTTCTTGAGAGGAAAATTAGAGAAGAAGGGAAAATTATTCCCTAACTGATCCCTAAGTCATGTTATGGATGAATGGGTTGGGGGGGGGGGGGGGGGAAGACCCAATCGTGCCTCAATTATTTAAATCAAAAAATAGATGCAACTATATTACTATAATGCGGTCTTACTATGGTAGCTTACTAGTTCCAACAAAAATTATCATAACTTTCCTATCGGGTATCGAATTAAGGTAACATTGGTATAGTTAGAAAGATTATTCAATTATCTATAATTTGATGGGTCTTGAGATAAAAACAAATTCCATATATGTAATAAGTTATGCACGTTCAAAGTTGACCCCTGTAGAATCGAATACCAAAATTTGGCTGAAGCAGAGGCTCTTAGGTCAACTTTGTTCTAAGTGAATCCAATGAACATTTTTCACCTCATAAGAAATTCACATGCTAGTATAAAGGTCATGAAACATGGATTAATTCATAAATTATGAACTGGACAAAACACCGCCAATGTAATGTAGTTTGCATGCGATCAGGACTAATGCCGTGTCTCGGGCCTATCATGGTGACCTACTAGTTATGTGGCCTAAACATGCCCTAAACCTTATCCAAAAAATCTTAAACTTCTCTGAGACATACTTCTTAAATCCCTGAACATGAATTTACTTAAGAACTAATGTCTCAGGATTGGGAAGACCAAAATAAAAATCCACAAAATTTAGAGGTCTTGAAAATGGCTACGTCTATAATACTTAGTGAAAATTTAGAGCATTAAGCCCTTTAGAATGCCAAAGGGGTGGATTTTTCTTCCTACCACCCGAAGGATATTGCATACTAATGGTACGAGGAATATGAGAGGGCATGGGGTGATGTTAAGGAGTTATTTCTATGGGAGATTTTTTTAATGCATTTATTGACTGCTTCTTTCCTCAGGAGTTAAGGGAAGCAAAAGTGGAGAAATTTGTTAAACTAAATTAAGGAAAGATGTCGATCAAGGAGTATGCCTTTACATTTCAATAGTTGTCTCAATATTCTTTAAAGATGGTGTCGAATATGAGGGATAGGATGATAAAGATTACTTTAGTACTGTCTCATTAGTTTATCCTTAAAAGTAAGACTGCATTGCTAATCAAGGACATATACAAAGGTAGAAGAGGAAAAGAGATAGTAGGCTGATATAGGAAAGAAGTAGTGTTTAGGTTCTTTGAGCAGTGTGGTGAACAATAGCAAAGTGATAGGAATGGTGATAAGTGGCCAATGAAGAAGTAGGGGTGTTTTGGTTCTTTCTCCACAGCTAGTGCTTGCTACCTAAAATCGTTAGGTGACAGGCATCAGTAGGATGGTGATAACTTTAGGGAATAGGGTGCCCAATATCAGGCTAGTGGGGCTCAATTGGCTTTATTATGTCCTTCTAGTAGGTTTTATAGTTGGTTGAATCAGGGTTTTTATAATGAGGGGAGGGACATGTTCTTTAAATGCTATCAGCCAGGCCATATGCTTAGAAATAGTCCAATTAGTAACGTAGCTTCGATAGTGAATAAGTTTTTGGTTACCTCTTCATCTACTCCTACACCTAGGGGTGTTGCGTCTGCATCCATTTCTACTTCTGGTGCCAGCATAGGATGGAATCCGTCATATGCTCTTACTTCCAACAAGAGTTTGAGGCAACACCTAATATCGTAACTAGTATGTTACAACTCTTTTCTTATGATGTGTATTGCTAACTTTATCCAAGATGTCCACTATCTCTTATGTTACCCTTATCCAGGGTGTCCACTATCTCTTATGTTACCCTATTTGTGGTTGTGTATTTTTGTTCTTGTCTGAGATTATTTTGGATTATTTTTTAATTTCTGCCCCAATAGGTGACTCTATGATTGCTAAAAGAGTTTATAGGGAGTAGGGTGAGGTATCTATTGGTAGTAAGAAGATGTTGGCAGATTTGTATGGACTAGATATGGTGGATTTTGATTTATTTTGTGTATGGATTAGTTACACTCCTACGATGTATCTTTAGATTGTTGGACCAGTATGTTTGCCTTTAAATTGCCCTGTGAGCCGGTTATTGAATGAGAAGGTTGTTCCCTAACTCCTAAGGAAAGGTTTATATCATATCTTAGGGATATGAGGTTAATCTCTAAGAGGTGTCTCTAAAATCTAGTTGGGGTTAAGAATTCTAACTCGGAAGGTAATTCTTAACATTCAGTTCTTCCTGTTAATGAGTTTCCTGAGGTCTTCTCTAATTACCTTTCTCGTGTTTCTATATATAGGGAGATTGAGTTTGGCATTAATCTTGTTCTAGGCACTCGTCTAATTTCTATTGCCCCTTATAGAATGGCTCTAGTTGAGTTGAAAAAGCTTAAGGAGCAACTTAAGGATCTTTTGGATAATGGTTTTATCTATTATAATATGTCCTTGTTGGATGCATCGGTATTATTCGTGCATAAGAATGATGGTTAACTTTGGGTGTGTATTAATTGTCGCTAGTTAAATAAGGTGACGGTTAAGAACAAATATCCTCTTCCAAGGATAGATGACTTGCTGGATCAGTTGCAAAGTGCTAAGTTCTTCTCCATAATTGATCTTTGGTCTAGCTATCATCTTCTGAAAATTAGGGAGGTGGTTATCTAAGACTTATTTCCATACTCAGTATGGGCACTTTGAGTTTCTTATTATGTCATTTCGGTTGACCAATGCTCCTGCGATATTCATTGATATAACGAACATGGTCTTCTATTAGTTTTAGGATCGCTTTGTCTTTGTCTTCATCGATGGCATTTTGGTGTACTCTAAAAGTGATATGTATCATGTTGATCACCTCCATGCTATGTTGTAGACCTAAAAAGATTAGCATTTGTATGCCAAGTTCTCCAAGTGTGTATTATGATTGAAGGCTGTAACTTTTCTTGGTCATGTTATCTTTAGTGAAGGGATCATGATAGATGCACAAAAGGTTACAGTGGTTAAGAGGTGGCCTAGACCTACGACTCCAATAGACAATTGGAGCTTCTTGGGTTTTGCCAGGTATTATAGGAGGTTTGTGAAAATTTTTCTACTATAGCTGCCCCATTAACTAAGTTGACTTAGAAAAAGGTAAGGTTCTTTTCGTCGGATGAGTATGAGGTTATTTTCAAGAAGCTGAAGGATAATACATATTTGACTCTAGTTTTGACTTTGTTGGAAGGCACTGAAGGGTTTGTGGTTTACTATGATGCATCCCTAGTGGGACTTGGTTGTGTTTTTATGCAACATAAAAAGGTGATAGCCTATGCTTCTAGGAAGTTAAGGGTACATGAGAGGAAATATCCTACTCATGATTTGAAACTATTAGATATGGTTTTTGCATTAAAAATCTATCGGCACTATTTGTATGAAGTACATATGGATATCTTTTTAGATCATAAAACCTACAGTATGTGTTCACATAAAAAGAACTTAACCTCGGGTATAGGAGATATATTGAGCTTCTCAAGGACTATGATATGAAACTTTACTACCTATTAGGTTAAGCAAACATGGTTGTTGGTGCTCTTAGCAGTTTGTCCATGGGGTGTTTAGCTCATATAGAAAAGGAGAAGTGAGACTTGGTGAAGGATATTCACCCCTTGGCTAACCTTGGGGCTCATCTTCTATACTCCGAAGAGGATGATGTTTTGGTATAGGAAGTGGTGCAGTCATCTCTTGGTGCATAAATCAAGAAGTAAATTTTAGATCTTGTCTTGATAAAAATCAAGGGTGATGTTGGTAGGCAAAAGGTAATGGTATTTGAGATTAGTGGTGATAGTACCATGCAGCACCAAGGGAGGTTATGTGTTCCTGATGTTGATGCTTTGTGAGTAAAGAATATTGGCTAAGGAGCATAAATTATGCTATGTTGTTCATCTCGATTTGATGAAAATGCATTATCACCTCAAGGTGATGTATTGGTGAAATGGTATGAAGAGGGATGTGGCTAAATTTTTGGCCAAATATATGGTGTGTCAACAAGTGAAAGTTTAGCACATAAGGCCTGGAGTCTTGTATCAGGAAATAGAATTGCCTAAATGGAAATGGTAAATAATTAATATGGATTTCATTTTTGATCTTTCTCCATCTCAAAATCAATTTGATTCGATTTGTGTCATCATGGATAGGATGATAAAGTTGACTCACTTTTTGATAGTGAGGACTAACATTTAGGCTTAGGATTAAGCGAGGTTGTATCTTCATGAGATTATGAAGCTGCATGGGTACGTATTTCTATTATCCCTGATCGTGGTACACAGTTTTCATCTCACTTCTGGCGGTTGTTTTTGAAAAGGTTGGTTAATAAGGTTAGTTTGAGTGTTGCTTTCAACCCACTAATGGATGGGCAAGCAGAAAGAACTATTTAGACATTAGAGGGCATGCTTCATGCTTGTATAATTGACTATGGTGGTGATTGGGGTGAGCATCTACCTCTTGTAGAGTTTGCTTATAATAATAGCTACTATTCTAGTATTGGGATAGTAAAGGTATAGATCTCGCATAGGGTGGTTTGAGGTTGGTGAGGAGGATATATTAGGCCTGAATTTGGTTTATAAGGCCTTGGAGAAGGGAAATGTGATTTGGGATAAGCTTAAGGATGCCCAAAGTCGCCAAAAGTCCTATACAGATCTAAGGCATAGGGACTTAGAGTTTGAGGTTAGAGATAAGGTGTTCCTAAAGATGTCTCCCATAAAAGGAGTAATGAAGTATAGGAAGAAGGGGAAGCTCCATCCCGATATATTGGTCCTTATGTGGCTTTGATAAGGGTTCCTAATGTGGGGTATGAGTTGGAGTTGCCTTCTAGTTTAAGCTTTATTCATCTGATTTTTCATGTCTCTATGTTGAGAAAATATATATGCCATCCTTCATTGGTTGTTCCTTTGGAAAGGGTGGGTATCTCAGATTTTTTGCCTTATGAAAAGACCCCGACTGAGATCTTGGATCAAGAGGTTCGTCAGTTAAGGACCAAGAATGTGGAATCAGTTATTGTTTTATGGCGGAACCACATGGTGAAAGAGACTACTTAGGAAGTGGCAGATGATAGGAAGTCCAAATATCTGTTCCTATTTTCAGCTCCGGGAATTCATGAATAAGGTATGTCTTCTTCATCATACTTTTGTTTTCTAACTTAGCTAAAGTGTACATTAAATCTTCACATATTTGTTTTCTAACTTAGTTAAAGGTTATAGTCGATGTGATGGGGTGTATTTCTTTCTTATACTGCCTTGTTCCATTATTCGAGGATGAATGATCCAAGTGGGGGAGAATTAAAACACCCTGAGTTTTGATCCTTAGAAAATTTCTTGGGTTTGTATTTTCTGGACATCATTCAACTAGGGGGTACTTGTCAAATGCTATGGTACGGATCAGGTGACCCAACCATATGTTGTCCGGTATTGGGTGGTTGACTTTCTGGAATGCGTATAACTAAGTGGGTACGAGTCGTATGGTTGGTGATGGTTCATTGAGTTGGGTTTCATTAACTTAATCTGAAACATAGAACTTAACTTGGATGTGAGTACAAGTCGCTATTTATGAGTCATGAGGACTGGGTATGAGTCGTATAGTCAACCACGTATATTGGACAATGTTAACCCCTCATGATTCTGCTATGTGTACGGGTTAAGGGTACTAGTTGTATGGTTAGGTATGAGTTTGAATAGGTGGTCGTATATTGGACAGTGTTGGGGATCCAAGGGATGTCCAGGGTACAAATAGAGTGTACCACTCGTATGGTAAGGTATGATTGGACAGGGTTAGTTGTACCTTCCTGCAGGAAATTTTATAGTTTAAGTTAGGGGTATTCTGGAAAAATTTATTCCTCCCTCTTTGTTATTTCCAACTAAATTCATATTTCTTGACTTGTTTTCATGGCATAATTGTTTTATGGTTTTTGGATTTCAAAAATATGTTGGGAGTTTTGGTTCTAATGGTTGGTTATCGTTTAACCATGTCTTTTACTTATGGTTTTCATATTATAATGGTCTCTTAAAAAATTGATTGCATAGGAATGGTTAATTGGTACTTGGTTTTGGCTTTGGAAACTACTATGCCCCCAACATGTTTGATAAAATGCCCATGAGAATGCTTTTACTATATTGTTTGACTTTTAATGTAACTATTGCATGGTATAACTTGGTAATGGAACCCTAATTGGTTTGGATAGTTTTAAATAGTTATATGGTAAGGTCTTAGTGGTAATGGTTATGGCTTAATTAAATAGACTTGCAGGGTACAGTGGAATCCCCCAAGAAAACATAATAATGAAACACTTATGGGATACATGGTACTCCCCCAAGTCAATTTAATAATGTAATCTATGGGTATATGGGAATCCCTTCTTCTATAAAATATTTTTAAGGACATTTCTTGCAAGCTATCGTTGGTATGACGATACCACTACTTATAGCCTTGGTTATTAATAAATGGAATTGGTGATTTGCTAACGTGATAATAGTATTAATTAGGCAATAATGACGGGGAGTAATAGCTAACCGTGATGGTATGAGTCTAATGCAACTCTTATTTGCCGACATGAGGATTGGTCATGGAGACCATATATGATACTTAAGGGGTACAAGGGAATCACCTAAGTTACACTAGTATATATGTATCATGGATAGCGAAGGGTACACTGGAATCGCTTAGTCATATGGAATATCCGGTTTATGTGTCTACACGCATTGGGGCCCATTCAAGGGGTAACACTTGACCCATATTTCCCGTGGGTGGTTCTAGGTTTGTTAAGATACACATACCTAGTTTAACGGTCTTAAATTCATGGTAAATCTGGCTCCCTTTCTCGCTATGGATATTGTAATACCCCATTAGATCCTAAGCTCAGTTCAGTTGTAGTTGTATGCTCAAGGAATTCAAGACTTGAATTTTTCACTAAGTGTTAAGGATTTAGTTATTTTCAAGATCCCTAGACTTTAAGGATATTTAGTTTGGCCTTCAAAACCCTGAAATGTTTTTTTTTAAGTTGATTCATTTTAGAGAGGTTAAAAGTAAGTCTTGAGAGAGTTTTGGAATTTTGAGATGAGGATCGGGGCATGTTTGGATGGTTTAAATAGAGAAGAAACATGAAAAGGCCGTGATGCGTTACTCTCTCCCAAGGTTGAGTGGTCCACGATGCATTGCTTTTTCCTCTGAAGTAAGTTGTACGGTGCATTGTGCTCTCTCCCAGAGAGAGAGAGGTACAGTGTGTGGCTCTGTCTTGTACAGTTATATGGTTTAAGTGCCCAGGGGGCATTTAAGTCATCTCCCTTAACCCAATTCATCCTTAACACAATTTTGGACTTCCATAAGGGAATTATTTGCCCTTTTCACTCCAAATTTCTCTCAAGAAACCCTCATCTTTCCCCAAGAATAAAGTCAAGCTTTTTCTCAAGAAATCAAGAATTCAAGCTTCCAATCTGAGAAATCTTCAAGAATTCAGTTATTAAGGTATATGGGGTGTTCATCGATGGGTCCCTTTCACCCATAGAGCCCAAAAGCCTCTTCTTTGATTAAATTATGAGTTTTTCCTTCATTATCAGATTGCATGTGTTCAAGATGATTTTAAATTCATGTTTTTCCTTTGTAGTTTGACTTAGTTCACATCCTAGTATGATTCCATCGAAGGTTAGATTATCTCATTTTTCAAGTTTAAATTTTCTCATGTCGTATTCAATTGAATTTCATGTCATAATATTGAATTGTGAAGTTAGCCATGAAGTCATGTTGTTTTCTCACGTTTTAAGACATCCCATTGTTCAAGTTCAGACTCCTTACTTAAATTGGTGAAATGTTATGTTTTGGGTTTTGAACAATGACTCCCTACTACAATTTTAAGCTAATAATATGTTTTATGATGATTTAGTACTGGCGGGTAATGAACACCCGATACCTATATGTTTTAGATGATTTCACATTCTCAAGTAATAATTTAGTTAAGCCATGAATAATATCATTATACCCAAATTTTATGATCTTGATGAACACTATTATAAAAAATATTCAGTTGAATTTAGCTCATGTCAATATTAGTATCAATTCAGTTGCGAGTAGGATTTAGCACCAAACGAACCCAGGGGTAGGGGCTCACCTGCCAATAGAGAGTGTGACCCTTAGTAGCAATCCCGGAGTTATAAAACTACAAAGCCAGCATAGGTGTGAGATGTCTACTTATAATTGAGGATTGACATATATCTCATGAGAGAACCTGCCAGTAGAGGGTGATTCCCTAGACCTTTGGGACACCAGTTTAGTAGATCCACATAGCTTGTGTTAGTACCCGTGGCATGGTACTGACACCCTTCTAACTAGAGTTACAGGCTAGACCTTGATTATCTCACATTAGGGCATGTCATTTATATGGTACCTCCCATAGTTTCAGTTAGTATCTCAGTGTATCTCAGCTCAGGTTTGCTTGACCAAGCGTGCATATATTCAGTTATTCAGTTATATAAATTTTAGCCTTACAACTTATAAATTAGTCTAGTATCATGTTTATGCTTGGTCTTCTGTCTCGGAAATTATATGGTTATGCATTCATGCTCAGTTATCTCATGCATTTCTGTTGGTCCTGATCTCATATACCAGTATATTCAAAGTACTGACCACATACTTTTTATTACGTTGTGTTGTCTTTTAATATAGGTTCAGACGCTCAATTTATCGACTGTTCTTAGATAGCTCAGCATACTCAACAACAATAGTGGTGAGTTCTCATCCTCGAGAACCTGTTTATTTATCCCAATTATTTTAGAATTTCCATATATTTAGTCAGTCGGAGTTAGTTGGGGGATTGTCCCATTAACTCCTCATGATGTTTACAGGATTTTAGACAATCAACTTGAAAGTAAGTCCTTTTAGTATTATAAGTTGCTTTAGATAGATAATTTAGCTTTCAGTGTTATATTCGATATTTTAGACATGTTTTTAATAGTATTTCAATATCTTACTAGTTTATATTTTGCTCATATGTTGTATTACTATTTTATTCAGTGCTCACAACAGTTACCAGTTCATAGTTTAGTTTGTGGTCACCTGTGATTATAAGCATTATTGTCGTGACTAAGGGTAGACCTAATTCGTGATAAAATTTGGTATTAGAGCCTAAGGTTTTAAAGTGTCCTAGTGTGTCTGAAAGCTGCATTGAGTAGAGTCTTATGAAAGGGTGTGAAGCACTCCACACTTATGGACAAGAGGCTATAATATGTTTTAGGAAAGTTTCTCTTCTTTCAGTATTCATGTCATACGAATGAGCATGATGTCTATTTAATTCCTCTTTCTAATTTATCCTTCATTCTATTTACAAATAATGCCTCCCAGAAGAAACAATGGAAAAATTAACGGATTCCAAATAATCCCCTAAAGGAGCTTATTTCTCACGCCGAATTCAAGGTCACTTTCACTAATTTAGCCTATTCTCCAAGTGCTTAGAATAACTAGCAGGCTATTGCTCCAGCAAATCAAGTGGCAAATACAACTGCAGTTAGGATTCGAGATTTCACTCGAATGAATCCCCCATTGTTTTTAAGATCTAAGTCTGAAGAGAATCCACAAGAATTTCATGGACATAGTGCAAAAAGTGATAGATATGATGGGCGTCACATCGAGTGAGAGTGCAAAGTTGGCTGCATATCAGTTGTAAGAAATGCTCACACCTGGTTTAAGTAGTGGTAAGGGGAAAGAGGTGTTGATGCAGGGCCTACAGAGTGGGAGAAGTTCACCAAACCTTCCTTAGATTGGTTCTTTCCCTAGAGTTGAGGGAATCTAAGGTTCAGGAGTTCATCAACTTGAAGCAGGGTAATATGACTGTGAAGGAGTACTCGCTTAAGTTTACTCAGTTAGGAAGGTATGATCCTACTATGGTGGCGGACAATAGGTTTAGACTGAGTAAGTTTGTATCTGGTGTAGCTGATAGTATGGTTAAGGAGAGTAGGACTGCCATGTTGATTAAGGAGATGAACCTATCTAGACTCATGGTTCATGCTAAGCAGATTTAGGAGGAGAAGCATATAGGGAAGTAGAGCGAGAATAAGAGAGAAAAAAGGAAGTAACCGTTCTCAGATTCGTTAGAAATTTTTAGCCCCAGCTCCATCTTCAGCTAATGCACCAGTGCTTAAGGTCAGAAAAGACAGTAAAGATAGAGTGCCAGGCTCTAAATCCCAAGGAAATATGAATAGTATCATACTAATCTGCTTTTACAGAATTATGGTTGGAATTATTAGGGTGAGTGTAAGGCTGGTCGTGATGTGTGTGTTGGCTGTGGCAAGCTAGGCCACAAGGTCAGGGATTGCTGAGGGGCTGGTCAGTAGGGTCAGTTCATCCTTTCTTTAGCTCCAGCAGGTTTCTTGCCTGGGTAGAGAGCCAACTCCAGTTTAACCAGTGGACAGTGCTAGAATAGATTATATGCTCTAAAAACTTGGCATGATCAGAAAAGTTCTCTTGATGTGGTTATGGGTATGTTACAGGTCTTTCAACTTTATATCTATATTTTACTAGACCCTGGAGCTTCACTCTCTTTTATGACTCCTTATAGTCTTTAATTTTAGTGTCAGTCCTAAAACATTAGCAGAACCTTTCTTAGTATCTACCCTAGTGGGTAAATCTATTATAGCTAGACGGGTGTATAAAAATTACCCGATTATCATATCTCAGAAAATCACCTATATTGATCTAGTAGAGTTAATAATGATTGATTTCAATATCATTCTCGACATAGATTGGCTCCACTCATGCCATGCATTAGTTGACTACAAAAATAAAGTCGTTCAGTTTAAGTATCCTAATAAACCAGTCATTGAATGAAGGGATAGTACTTTAGTGCTTGGGGGTCTAATTATTTCCTATCTGGAAATTCTATACGGTTCAAAATACTTCTCACTTGTGAAAATACTTCTCAACTTTGAAGGTCTGGATTAACACTTCACCGAACACACTCTAAGGTTCAGACTATGAGAGAATTTTGCGTGGTCTTCCAATATCTCCCCATGGAAATATTCATCCTCTAATGATGCTTGATAGGCTAAGAATACTGATCGTCTGAAATTACTCAAGGAACGGGAGCATCTGAAACATGAATATCCAATTGGAACCACGGATACTCTGAGTTCCCATACTGGATATACATATTAGATGCATGGAATACACGACTGGAGCTACTTATAATCTTAATTATCGTAATAATGATGAATATTTAAAATTAGGGAAATTTTATGCGGTTCAAAATACTTCTCGCATCGGAGGACACTTCATAATCGTTTAGGGCCGTATTAACAGTTTACTGAACAAACTCTAAGGCTCATACTAAGATAGAATTTTTTGGGGTGTTACAATACCTCTCCCTTGGAAACATTTGTCCTCGAATGTGCTTGATAGGCTACGAATACTGATCGACTAAACTTAATCAAGAAAGGAGAGCATCTAAAACATTAGTATGCCTATGGAACCACTGATAATCTGAGTTCTTATACTGGACATGCATATCAGATGCATAGAATACACGACTGAAGCTACTCATAAGCTAAATTATCATAATAGATATGCATATCTTATATTAAGGAAATTCTATATGGTTCAAAATACTTCTCACTTGGGAAATACTTCTCCACCTTTTAGTGTAAAATGAACACTTTGCTGAAGACACACTTAGGCTAAACTACTAGTCAATTTTGCAAGGGCTTACAATATCTCCCCATTAGAAATATTCATCCTCGAATGTCATTTGATTGGCAAAGAATACTGATTGACTGAACTTAGTCAAATAATGGGAGCATTTGAAACATGACTTTTCAATTGTAACCACTAATACTCTGAGTTCTCATACTAGACATGCCTATCAGATGCATGGAAAACACGATTGAAGCTACTCATAAGCAAAATACTTATAATAGGCATGCATATCTAATATTAGGTAAATTCTATAGGGTTCAAAATACTTCTTGCTTGGGAAGACACTTCTAAACCTTTGAGGGCCAGATTTACACTTTACTGAACATATTCTAAGGCTCAGACTATGAGAGAATTTTTCGTGGTCTTACAATATCTCCACTTCGAAACATTCATCCTCTAATGTCGCTTGATAGTCTAAGAATACTGATCGACTGAACTTACTCAAGGAAAGGGATCATATAAATGTGACTATGCAGTTGGAACCACTGATACTCTGATTTTTCATTCTGGACATGCATATTAGATACATGGAATACACGACTGAAGCTACTCATAAGAGAAATTCTCATAATAGACATTCATATCTGGTAATAGGTAAATTCTATATGGTTTAAAATACTTCTCGCTTGGGAAGACACTTCTCAAACTTTTACAGCCAGATTAACACTTTACTAAACACACTCTAAGGCTCAAACTACAAGTGAATTTCACAGGGTCTTACAAGGTTTCCCTATTGGAAACATTCATCCTTGAATATTACTTAATAGGCTAAGAATACTAATCGACTGAACTTACTCAAGCAACGGGAGCATTTGAAACATTACTATGCAATTGGAACCACTTATACACTTAGTTCTCTCACAGGACATACATATCAGATGCATGGAATATGCGACTGAAGATACTCATAAGATGAATTCTCATAATAGAAATGCATATCTAAAATTAGGGAAATTTTAAACGGTTCAAAATACTTCTCTCTTGTGAAAACACTTCTCCACTTTCAAGGTCTGGATTAACACTTTACTAAACATACTCTAACGTTCAGACTCTGAGAGAATTTTGTGTGGTCTTCCAATATCTCCCCGTGGAAATATTCATCCTCTAATGTTGCTTGATAGGTTAAGAATACTGATCGACTGAAATTACTCAAGGAACGGGAGCATCTGGAACATGACTATCCAATTGGAACCACGGATACTCTGAGTTCTCATACTGGATATGCATATTTGATGCATGGAACACACGACTGAAGCTACGCATAATCTTAATTATCATAATAGTGATGAATATTTGATATTAGGGAAATATTATACGGTTCAAAATACTTCTCGCATGGGAAGAAACTTCACAAACCTTTAGGGCCGGATTAAAAGTTTACTGAACAAACTCTAAGGCTCATACTAAGATAAGATTTTGTGGGGTGTTACAATACCTCTCCCTTGGAAACAGTTGTCCTCGAATTTGCTTGATAGGCTAAGAATACTGATCGACTGAACTTAATCAAGGAATGAGAGCGTCCAGAACATGAGTATGCATATGGAACCACTGATAATCTGAGTTTTTATACTGGACATGCATATTAGATGCATAGAATACACGACTGAAGCTACTCATAAGCAGAATTATCATAAGAGATATGCATATCTGATATTAAGGAAATTCAATACGATTCAGAATACTTCTCGCTTAGCAGATACTTCTCCACCTTTTAGGGTTAAATTAACACTTTGCTGAAGACACTCTTAGGATAGACTACAAGTTAATTTTGCATGGCCTTATAATATCTCCCCCTTAGAAACATTCGTCCTCGAATGTCATTTGATTGGCAAAGAATACTGATTGACTGAACTTACTCAAAGAATGGGAGCATCTGAAACATGACTTTCCAATTGTAACGACTGATACTCTGAGGTCTCATACTAGACATGCATATCAAATGCATGGAAAACACAATTGAAGCTACTGATAAGTAAAATTCTTATAATAGGCATGCATATCTACTATTAGGTAAATTCTATATGGTTCAAAATACTTCTCAATTGGGAAGACACTTCTCAACCTTTAAGGACCAAATTAACACTTTACTGAACACATTCTAAGGCTCAGACTACGAGAGAATTTTCCATGGTCTTACAACATCTCCACTTGGAAACATTCATCCTCTAACGTCGCTTTATAGGCTAAGAATACTGATCGACTAAACTTACTCAAGGAACGGGATCATCTAAAATATGACTATCCAATTGTACCACTGATACTCTGATTTTTCATACTGGACATGACTATCAAATACGTGGAATACACGACTAAAGCTACTCATAAGAGAAGTTCTCATAATAGACATTCATATATGGTAATAGGTAAATTATATACGATTCAAAATACTTCTCGCTTAGGAAGACACTTCTCAAACTTTTACGGCCAGATTAACGCATTACTAAACACATTGTAAGGCTCAGACTACAAGTGAATTTTGCAGGGTCTTACAAGGTTTCCCTATTGGAAACATTCATCCTTGAATATTACTTAATAGGCTAAGAATACTGATCGACTGAACTTACTCAAGCAACGGGAGCATTTGAAACATTACCATAGAATTGGAACCAATGATACACTTAGTTCTCACACAGGACATGCAGATCAGATACATGGAATACGCGACTGAAGATACTCATAAGATGATTACTCATAATAGATACCTCTCCCTTGGAAAATTTTGTCTTCGAATTTGCTTGATAGGCTAAGAATACTAATCGACTGAACTTAATCAAGGAATGAGAGCATCTAAAACATGATTATGAATATGGAACTACTGATAGTCTGAGTTCTTATATTGGACATGCATATCAGATGCATAGAATACACGGCTGAAGCAACTTATCAGCTGAATTATCATAATTGATATGCATATATGATATTAAGGAAATTCTATACGGTTCATTATATTTCTCTCTTAGGATATACTTCTCCACATTTTCGGGTAAAATTAACACTTTGGTGAAGACACTCTTAGGCTAGACTACAAGTCAATTTTGCATGGCCTTACAATATCTCTCCCTTAGAAACATTCATCCTCGAATGTCATTTGATTACCAAAGAATACTGATTGACTGAACTTACTCAAAGACACTTCTCAACCTTTAAGGGCCAGATCAACACTTTACTGAACACATTCTAAGGCTAAGACTATGAGAGAATTTTCTGTGGTCTTACAATATCTCCACTTGGAAACATTTATCCTGTAATATCGCTTGATAGGCTAAGAATACTGATCGACTGAGCTTACTCAAGTAACGGGATCATCTGAAATGTGACTATGCAATTGGAACCACTGATACTCCGATTTTTCATACTGGACATGCATATCAGATACATGGAATACACGACTGAAGCTACTCATAAGAGAAATTTTCATAATAGACATTCATATCTGGTAATTGGTAAATTCTATATGGTTTAAAATACCTCTCACTTGGGAAGACACTTCTCAAACTTTGACGGCAAGATTAATACTTTACTAAACACACTCTAAGGCTCAAACTATAAGTGAATTTCGCAGGGTCTTACAAGGTTTCCCTATTGGAAAGATTCATCCTTGAATATTACTTGATAGGCTAAGAATACTGATCGACAGAACTTACTCAAGCAATGGGAGCATTTGAAACATTACTATGCAATTGGAACCACTGATACACCTAGTTCTCACACAGGACAAGCATATCAGATGCATGGAATACGCGACTGAAGATACTCATAAGATGAATTCTCATAATAGAAATGCATATCTAAAATTAGGGAAATTTTATACGGTTCAAAATACTTCTCTCTTGTGAAAACACTTCTCCACTTTTAAGGTCTAGATTAACCCTTTACTGAACACACTCCAAGGTTCAGACTATGAGATAATTTTGCCTGGTCTTCCAATATCTCCCCGTGGAAATATTCATCCTCTAATGTTGCTTGATAGGCTAAGAATACTGATCGACTGAAATTACTCAAGGAACGGGAGCATCTGGAACATGACTATCCAATTGGAACCACGGATACTCTGACTTCTCATACTGGATATGCATATTTGATGCATGGAACACACGACTGAAGCTACGCATAATCTTAATTATCATAATAGTGATGAATATTTCATATTAGAGAAATATTTTACGGTTCAAAATACTTCTCGCATGGGAAGAAACTTCACAATCTTTTAGGGCCGGATTAAAAGTTTACTGAAAAAACTCTAAGTCTCATACTAAGATAAGGTTTTGTGGGGTGTTAAAATACCTCTCCCTTGGAAACATTTGTCCTCGAATTTGCTTGATAGGCTAGGAATACTGATCGACTGAACTTAATCAAGGAACGAGAGCATCTATAACATGAGTATGCATATGGAAACACTAATAATCTGAGTTCTTATACTGGACATGCATATCAGATGCATAGAATACACGACTGAAGCTACTCATAAGCTGAATTATCAAAATTGATATGCATATCTGATATTAAGGAAATTCTATACGGTTCTGAATATTTCTTGCTTAGGAGATACTTCTCTACCTTTTTGGGTAAAATTAACAATTTGCTGAAGACACTCTTAGGCTAGACTACAAGTCAATTTTGCATGGCCTTAAAATATCTCCCCATTAGAAATATTCATCCTCGAATATCATTTGATTGGCAAAGAATACTGATTGACTAAACTTATTCAAAGAATGGGAGCATCTGAAACATGACTTTGAAATTGTAACCACTGATACTCTGAGTTCTTATACTAGACATGCATATCAGATGCATGGAAAATACAAATGAAGCTACTCATAAGCCAAATTCTTATAATAGGCATGCATATCTAATATTAGGTAAATTCTATATGGTTCAAAATACTTCTGGATTGGGAAGACACTTCTCATCCTTTAAGGGTCAGATTAACACTTTACTGAACATATTCTAAGGCTCAGACTACGAGAGAATTTTCTTTGGTGTTACAATATCTCCACTTGGAAACATTCATCCTCTAATGTCGCTTAATAGACTAAGAATACTGATCGACTGAACTTACTCAAGGAACGGGATCAACTTAAATGTGACAATGCAATTGGCACCACTGATACTCTGATTTTTTAAATTGGACAACCATATCAAATACATGGAATACACGACTGAAGCTACTCATAAGAGAAACTCTCATTATAGACATTCATATCTGGTAATACGCGATAAAAAGTTTACTGAACAAACTCTTAAGCTCATACTAAGATAAGATTTTGTGGGGTGTTACAATACCTCTCCCTTGGAAACATTTGTCCTCGAATTTGCTTGATAGGCTAAGAATACTGATCGACTGAACTTAATCAAGGAACGGGTGCATCTAAAATATGAGTATGCATATGGAACCACTGATAATCTGAGCTCTTATACTGGACATGCATATCAGATGCATAGAATACACGACTAAAGCTACTCATATGCTGAATTATCATAATTGATATGCATATATGATATTAAGGAAATTCTATATGGTACAGAATATTTCTCGCTTAGGAGATACTTCTCCACCTTTTTGGGTAAAATTAACAATTTGCTGAAGACACTCTTAGGCTAGACTACAAGTCAATTTTGCATGGCCTTAAAATATCTCCCTATTAGAAATATTCATCCTCGAATGTCATCTGATTGGCAAAGAATATGATTGACTAAACTTATTCGAAGAATGGGAGCATCTGAAACATTACTTTGCAATTGTAACCACTGATACTCTGAGTTCTCATACTAGACATGCATATCAGATGCATGGAAAATACAATTGAAGCTACTCATAAGCCAAATTCTTATAATAGGCATGCATATCTAATATTAGGTAAATTCTATATGGTTCAAAATACTTCTGGATTGGGAAGACACTTCTCATCCTTTAAGGGCCAGATTAACACTTTGCTAAACACATTCTAAGGCTCACACTACGAGAGAATTTTCTTTGGTCTTACAATATCTCCACTTGAAAACATTTATCCTCTAATGTCGCTTAATAGGCTAAGAATACTGATCGACTGAACTTACTCAAGGAATAGGATCAACTGAAATGTGACAATGCAATTGGCACCACTGATACTCTGATTTTTTACACTGGACAACCATATCAGATACATGGAATACACGACTGAAGCTACTCATAAGAGAAACTCTCATTATAGACATTCATATCTGGTAATAGGTAAATTCTCTACGGTTTAAAATACTTCTCACTTGGGAAGACATTTCTCAACCTTTTACGGCCAGATTAACACTTTACTAAACACACTCTAAGGCTCAGACTACAAGTGAATTTCGTAGGGTCTTACAAGGTTTCCCTATTGGAAACATTCATCCTCGAATATTGCTTGATAGGCTAAGAATACTGATCCACTAAACTTACTCAAGAAATGAGAGCATTTGAAACATTACCATAGAATTGGAACCAATGATAAACTTAGTTCTCACAGAGGACATGCAGATCAGATGCATGGAATACGCGACAGAAGATACTCATAAGATGAATACTCATAATAGAAATGCATATCTCAAATTAGGGAAATTCTATACGGTTCAAAATACTTCTCGCTTGTGAAAACACTTCTCAACTATCAAGGTCTGGATTAACACTTTACTGAACACACTCTAAGGTTTAGACTATGAGAGAATTTTTGCGTGGTCTTCCAATATATCCCCATGGAAATATTTATACTCTAATTTTGCTTGAAATGCTAAGAATACTGATTGACTTAAATTACTCAGGGAACGGGAGCATCTGAAATATGACTATCCAATTGGAACCACGGATACTCTGAGTTCTCATACTGGATATGCATATTAGATGCATGGAATACACGACTGAAGCTACTCATAAGCTTAATTATCATAATAGTGATGAATATTTGATATTAGGGAAATTTTATACGGTTGAAAATACTTCTCACATGGGAGGACACTTCACAATCTTTTAGGGTCGGATTAATAGTTTACGAAACAAACTCTAAGGCTCATACTAGTATAGAATTTTGTGGGGTGTTACAATACCTCTCCTTTGGAAACATTTGTCCTCGAATGTTGCTTGATAGGCTAAGAATATTTATCGACTGAACTTAATCAAGGAATGGGAGTATCTAAAACATGAGTATGCATATGGAACCACTGATAATCTGAGTTGTTATGCTGGACTTGCATATCAGATGCATACAATACGCGACTGAAGCTACTCATAAGCTGAATTATCATAATAGATATGCATATTTGATATTGAGGAAATTGTATACGGTTGAGAATACTTCTCGCTTGGAAGATACATGGAATACACGACTGAAGCTACTCATAATAGATACTCTCATAATACAAATTCATATCTGGTAATAGGTAAATTCTATACGGTTTAAAATACTTCTCCCTTAGGAAGACACTTCTTAATATTTTAAGGCCAAATTAACACTTTACTACACGAACATTAAGGCTCAGACTACTAGTGAATTTCACAGGGTCTTACAAGGTTTCCATATTGAAAATATTCATCCTCGAATATTGCATGATAGGCTAAGAATACTGATCAACTGAACTTACTCAAGTTATGGGAGTATCTGAAACATGACTATGCAATTAGAACCACTGATACACTTAGTTCTCACACAGGACATGCATATCAGATGCATGGAATACGCGACTGAAGATATTCATAAGATGAATTCACATAATAGAAATGCATATCTAAAATTGGGGAAATTTTATACGGTTCAAAATAATTCTCGCTTGTGAAAAAACGTCTCAGCTTTTAAGGTCTTGATTAACACTTTACTGAATACACTCCAAGGTTCAGACTATGAGAGAATTTTGTGTAGTCTTCCAATATCTCCCCATGGAAATATTTATCCTCTAATGTTGCTTGATAGGCTAAGAATACTGATCGATTGAAATTACTCAAGGAACGGGAGCATCTGAAATATGACTATCCAATTGGAACCATGGGATATACGACGGAAGCTACTCATAATCTTAATTATCATAATAGTGATGAATATTTGATATTAGGGAAATAATATACGGTTCAAAATACTTCTCGGATGGGAGGAGACTTCAAAATCTTTTAGGGCCAAATTAACACTTTACTGAACAAACTCTAAGGCTCATACTAAGATAGAATTTTGTGGGGTGTTACAATACCTCTCATTTGGAAACATTTGTCCTCGAATTTGCTGGATAGGTTAAGAATACTGATCAACTGAACTTAATCAAGGAATGAGAGCATCTAAAACATGAGTATGCGTATGGAACCACTGATAATGTGAGTTCTTATACTGGACATGCATATCAGATGCATAGAATACACGACTGAAGCTACTCATAAGATGAATTATCATAATAGATATGCATATTTGATATTACAGAAATTCTGTAAGGTTCAAAATAATTCTCGCTTGGGAGATACTTCTCAATTTTGTATGGCCGAATGAACACTTTCCTTAACAAACTCTTAGGCTAGACTACAAGTGAATTTTGTATAGCCTTACAATATCTCCTCTTTAGAAACAACCATCCTCAAATATCATTTGATTGGCTAAGAATACCGATCGACTGAACTTACTCAAAGAATGGGAGCATCTGAAACATGATTGTGCAATTATAACCACTGATACTCTGAGTTCTTATACTAGACATGCATATCAGATACATGGAAAACACAATTAAAGCTACTTATAAGAAAAATTCTTAGAATTTACATGCATATTTAAAATTAGATAAATTCTATACAATTCAAAATACTTCTCACTTAGGAGATACTTCTCAACCTTTTAGGGCCGAATTAACACTTTACTAACCACACTCTTAGGCTCGACTACAAGTGAATTTTGCATGGCCTTACAATATCTCCCCCTTAGAAAAATTCATCCTCGAATGTCATTTGATTGGCAAAGAATACTGATTGACTAAACTTACTTAAAGAATGGGAGCATCTAAAACATGACTTTGGAATTGTAACCACTGATACTCTGAGTTCTCATATTAGACATGCATATCAGATGCATGGAAAATACGATTGAAGCTACTCATAAGAAAAATTCTTATAATAGGCATGCATATCTAATATTAGGTAAATTCTATATGTTTTAAAATACTTCTCGCTTGGGAAGATACTTCTTAACCTTTAAGGGCCAGATTAACACTTTACTGAACACATTCTAAGGCTCAGAGTATGAGAGAATTTTTCGTGGTCTTACAATATCTCCACTTGCAAACATTCATCCTGTAATGTCGCTTGATAGTCTAAGAATACTGATAGACTGAACTTACTCAAGGAAAAGGATCATCTGAAATGTGACTATGCAGTTGGAACCACTGATACTCTGATTTTTCATACTGGACATGCATATCAGATACATGGAATACACGACTGAAGCTACTCATAAGAGAAATTCTCATAATAGAGATGCATATCTGATAATAGGTAAATTGTATACGGTTCAAAATACTTCTCGCACGGGATGACACTTTACAATCTTTTAGGGCCGGATTAACAGTTTACTGAACAAACTCTAATGCTCATACAAAGATAGAATGTTTTGGGGTGTTACAATACCTACCCCTTGGAAATATTTGTCCTCGTCTATCACTTGATAAGCTAAGAATACCGATCGACTAAACTTTATCAAGGAATGGGAGCATCTAAAACATAAGTATGCAATTGGAACCACTGATAATCTAACTTCTTATAATGGACATGTATATTAGATGCATAGAATAAACGACTGAAGCTACTCATAACCTGAATTATCATAATAGATATGCATGTCTATTATGAGAATTCAGATTATGAGTAGCTTTAGTCATTTATTCCATGCATCTAATATCCATATCCAGTATGAGAACTAAGAGCATAAGTGGTTCCAATAAGATAGTCACGTTTCAGAAGCTACAATTCCTTCAGTAAGTTCAATTGACATTCGAGGAGGAATGTTTCAACGGCAAAAATATTGTAAGAACCAAAAAATTTCTCTCATAGTCTGAACCTTAGAGTGTGTTCAGTAAAGTGTTAATCAAGCCATAAAAGGTTGAGAAGTGTCTTCGTAAGAAAGAAGTGTTTTGAACCATATAAAATTTCCCTAATATCAGATATGCATGTCTATTATGAAAACTCAGAGTATCAGTGGTTCTAATTGTATAGTCACATTTCAGATGCTCCTGTTCCTTGAGTAAGTTCAATCGATCAGTATTCTTAGCCTATCAAGCGACATTAGAGGATAAATGTTTCCTAGTGGATATATTGTAAGACCACGCAAAGTTCTCTTTAAAAGGTTAAGAAGTTTCTTCCCAAGCGAGAAGTACATTGAACCATATTGAATTTATCTAATCTTAAATATGCATATCTATTATAAGAATTCTGCTTATGAGTAGCTTTAATCGTGTTTTCCATGCATCTGATATGCATGTCAAATATGAGAACTTAGAGTATCAGGGGTTACAATTGCATAATCATGCTTCAGATATTCCCATTATTTGAGTAAGTTCAGTCGATCAGTATTCTAAGCCAATCAAATGACATTCGAGGATGAATTTTTCTAAGGGGGAGATATTGTAAGGCCATGCAAAATTCACTTGTAGTCTAGCCTAAGTTTGTGCTCAGCCAAGTGTTAATCCGGCCCTAAAAGGTTGAGAAGTATCTCCCAAGCGAGAAGTATTTTGAACCATATAGAATTTCCTTAATATCACACTATTCAGTTGGAACCACTAATACTCTGAGTTCTTTTAATGGACATGCGTATCATATTCAAGGAATACATGACCGAAGCTACTCATAAGATAAATTCTAAAAACAGACATACATATCTAATATGAGGGAAATTCTATACGGTTTAAAATACTTCTGGCTTGGGAAAACACTTCACAACCTTTAAGGGATGGATTAATACTTTACTGAACACACTCTAAGGCTCAGACTACGAGAGAATTTTATGTAGTGTTATAATATCTCCCCTTGGAAACATTTGTTCTCTAATATCGTTTGATAGGATAAGACTACTGATCGACAGAAATTACTCAAGGAATGGGAGCATCTAAAACATGACTACGCGATTAGAACTACGGATACTTTGAGTTCTCATATTGGATATGCATATCAAATGCATGGAATACACGACTGAAGCTACTCATAAGCTTAATTAACATAATAAAAATGGATATCTGATATTAAGGAAATTTTATACGGTTCAAAATATTTCTCCCTTGGGAGGACACCTCACAACCTTTTAAGGCTGGATTAATACTTTACTAAACAAACTCTAAGGCTCACACTAAGAGAAAATTTTGTGGGGTGTTACAATACCTCTCCCTTGGAAACATTCATCCTTGAATGTGCTCTATAGGCTAAGAATACTGATCAACTAAACTTAATAAGGGAACAGGAGCATCTAAAACATGACTATGCAATTGGAACCACTGATAATCTGAGTTCTTATACTGGACATGCATATCAGATGTATAGAATACATGATTGAAGCAACTCATAAGATGAATTATCATAACAGATATGCATATCTGACATTAATTAAATTCTATACGGTTCAAAATACTTTTCTCTTGGGAAGATACTTCTCAACCATTTGCAGCTGGATTAACACTTTTCTGAACAAACTCTTAGGCTAGATTACAAGTGAATTTTGCATGGCCTTACTCTTTCTCCACCTTAGACACATTCATCCTCGAAAGTCACTTCATTGGGTAAGAAAGCGGATTGACTGAACATACTCATGGAATGGGAGCATCTAAAATATAACTATGCAATTGGAACCACTGATATTTTAACTCCTTATACTGAAAATGCATATTAGATACATAGGGAACACGATTGAAGCTACTCATAAGATGAATTCTTATAATAGATATGCATAACTGGTATTAGGGAAATTCTATATGGTTCAAAATACTTATTGATTGGGAAGACACTTCTCAACCATTTAGGGCAGGATTATCACTTTACTGAACACACTCGATGGCTCATACTAAAAGTGAATTTTGTGGGGTGTTACAATACCTCTCCCTTGGAAATATTCATCCTCGAATGTCGCTTGATAGGCTAAGAATACTAATCGACTAATCTGAATCAAGGAATGAGAGCATCTAAAACATGACAGCGCAATTGGTACCACTGATACACTTAGTTCTCACATAGGACATGCATATCAGATGCATGGAATACACGAATGAAGCTACTCATAAGATGAATTCTCATAACAGAAATGGATATCTTAAATTAGGGAAATTCTATATGGTTGAAAATACTTCTCGGTTGTAAAGACACTTCTCAACCTTCTAGGACTGGATTAACACATTACTGAACGTACTGTAAGGTTCAGAGTATAGGAGAATTTCGCGTGGTCTTCCAATATATCCCTATGGAAATATTCATCCTCTAATGTCGCTTGGTAGGCTAAGAATACTGATCGACCGAACTTAATCAAGAAATGAGAGCATCTGAAATATGTCTATTCTATTAGAACCATTGATACTCTAAGTTCTCATATTGGTCATGCATATCAGTGTCATGGAATACATGACTGAAGCTACTCATAAGATAATTTCTCATAATAGATATACATATCTGATATTAGGGAAATTCTATTCGGTTTAAACTACTTCTCGCTTGTGAAGATACTTCACAACCTTTTAGGGCTGGATTAACACTTTACTGAACAAACTCTAAGGCTCAGACTAATAGAGAATTTTGTGGGGTGTTATAATACCTCTCCTTTGGAAACATTCATCTCGAATGTCGCTTGATAAGCTAAGAATACCAATCGACTAAACTTACTCAAGGAACGGGTGCATCTAAAACATAACTTTTTAATTGGATCCACTGATAATCTGATTTCTTATACTAGACATGTATATCAGATGCTTAGAATATACGACTGAAGCTACTCATAAGCTGAATTATCATAATAAAGAGGCATATCAGATAGTAGGGATATTCTTTATGATTCAAAATACTTCTCTCTTTGGAAGACTATTCTCAACTTTTCAGGGACGTATGAACACTTTAATGAACACACTCTTTGGCTCAAACTACAAGTGAGCTTTGCATGTTCTTACAATATCTTCCCCTATGAAACATTCATCCTCGAATGTCACTTGATTGGCTAAGAATACTGATCTACTGAACTTACTCTAAGAATGGTAACATCTAAAACATGACTATGCAATTGCAACCACTGATACTCTGAGTTCTCATACTAGACATGCATATCAGATGCATGGAAAACATGATTAAAACTACTTAAAAGTAGAATTATCATAATAGACATGTATATCTGATTTTAGGGAAATTCTATACGGTTCAAAATACTTCTCGCTTGGGAAGAGGCTTCTCAAACTTCAAGGGTCGGATTAACACTTTACAAAAGACACTCTAAGTTTCAGAATATGAGAGAATTTTGTATGGTCTGACAATATCTCCCCCTTGGAAATATTAATCCACGAATGTCTCTTGATAGGATAAAAATACTTATCGACTGAACTTATTCAAGGATTGGGATCATCTGAAACATGACTATGCAATTGGAACCACTAAAACTCTGAGTTCTCATATAGGGCATGCATATCAGATCTATGGAATACACGACTGGAGCTACTTATATCCTGAATTCTCAAAAAAGACATGCATATCTAATACTATGGAAATTCTAGATAGTTCAAAATACTTTTCACTTGGAAAGACACTTCTCAACCTTTTAGGGATAGATTAACACTTAACACACTATAAGGCTCAGACTATGAGAGAATTTTGTTAGGTCTTACAAAGTCTCCCTTAGGAAATATTCATCCCGGAATATTTCTTGATAGGCTAAGAATAATGATCGACTAAACTTACTTAAGGAATGGGAGCATCTGAAACATGACTATGCAATTGGATAAAAAGATTCTTTGAGTTCTTATACAGGACATGCATATCAGATGCATGGAATATACGATTGAAGCTACTCATAAGCTGAATTATCATAATAGACATGCATATTTGATATTAGGTATATTCTATACGGTTCGAAATACTTTTTTCTTGGAAAGATACTTCCCAACCTTCTAGGTATGGATTAGCACTTTACTGAATGCACTCTAAGGATCAAACTACAAGATAATTTTGTTTGTTCTTACACTGACTCCCCCTAGGAAATATTCAACATCGAATGTTGTTTGTTAGGCTAAGAATACCGATTGACTGAACTTACTCATGGAATGGGAGCATTTTAAATATGGCTATGCAATTGGACCCACTGATATGCTGAGTTCTAATGCTGGACATGCCTATCATATACATGGAATACATGACTAAAGCTAATCATAAGCTAAATTCTCATAATAGACATGCATATCTGATAATAGCAAAATTATATACGGTTCGAAATAATTCTTGCTTGGGAGATACTTCTCAAACTTTTTTGCCGAATTCACACTTAAGTGAACATATTCTAAGGGTCAGACTATGAGAGAATCTTGTGGGGTTTTACAATGTCTCCTACTTTGAAACATTCATCCTCGAATGTTGCTTGATAGGTGAAGAGTACTGATCAACTGATATTACTCTAGTAATGGGAGCATCTGAAACATGACTATGCAATTAGAACCACTCATACTCTGAGTTCTCATGCAGGACATGCATAACAAATGCATGGAATACACGAACGAAGCTACTCCTAAGTGGAATTCTTATAATAGACATGCATATCTGATATTAGGGAAATCTATACATTTCATAATACTTCTCTCTCGAGAAGACACTG
This sequence comes from Capsicum annuum, assembly GCF_002878395.1. Classification (NCBI taxonomy): domain Eukaryota; kingdom Viridiplantae; phylum Streptophyta; class Magnoliopsida; order Solanales; family Solanaceae; genus Capsicum; species Capsicum annuum. The sequence continues at coordinate 130,177,770 of NC_061114.1, read as the reverse complement.
CTCAACCTTTTAGGGCCGAATTAACATTTCACTGAACACACTCTAAGGCTTAGACTATGATAAATTTTGTGAAGTCTTACACTATCTCCCCATTGGAATCACTCTTCCTTGAATGTCCCTTGAAGACTAAAAATACTGATCGGAGGGAAATTCTATACCGTTTAAAATACTTCTCACTTAGGAAGACACTTCTTAACCTTTTGGGGTAGGATTAACACTCTATTGAACACACTCTAAAGATCAGACAAGGAGAAATTTTACTTGGTCTTACAATATCTCCACCTTCGAAACATTCATCCTCGAATGTCGTTTGTTAGGCTAAGAATACTGATCGACTGAAGTTATTCAAGGAACGGGAGCATCAGTAACATTACTATGCAATGGGAACCACTAATACTTTGAGTTCTTATAATGGACATACATATCAGATGCATCAAATACACCACTGAATATACTCCTAAGATGAGATCTCACAACAGACATGCATATCTGATATTAGGAAAATTCTATATGGTTTAAAATACTTGTCGCTTAGAAGACACTTGTCAACCTTTAAGGGCCGGATTAACACTTTACTGAACACACTCTAAGGCTCAAACTGTGAGAGAATTTTCTGTTGTCTTACAATATTTCCCCTTTGAAACATCCGTGCTCTAATGTTGCTTTATAGGCTAAGAATACTGGTCTATTGAACTTACTCAAGGAACGGGAGCATCTGAAACATGACTTTGCAATTTGAACTACTGAAACTCTGAGTTCTCATACAGGACATGCATATTAGAAACATGGAACACACGACTGAAGCATCTCATAAGTTGAATTCTCATAATAGACATGCATATCTTATATTTGGGAAATTCTATATGGTTCAAAATATTTCTCACTTGGGAAGACCCTTCTTAACCTTTTAGGGCTGGATTAACACTTTACTGAACACACTCCAAGGATCAGACTACGAGAAATTTTGCATGGTATAACAATATCTCCCCCTTGGTAACATTCATCCTCGAATGTCTCTTGTTGGGCTAAGAATACTAATCGACTGAACTTACTAAAGGAACGAGAGCATCTAAAACATGACTATGAAATTTGAATTACTGATACTCTGAGTTCTCATAATGTACATGATATCAGATGCATGGAATAAACTACTGAAGCTATTCAAAAGCTGAATTCTTATAATTGACATGCATATCTAATATTAGGGAAATGCTATACCATTCAAAATACTTCTCTACTTGGAAGACAATTCTCTTACTTTTAGGGCTAAATTAACACTTTCTAGAACACACTCTTAGGCTAGGAATATGTGAGAGTTTTGTGGGGTCTTACAATGTCTCCCCTTAGGAAACATTCATTATCGAATGTAGCTTGATAGGCTAAGAATACTGATCGGCTAAACTTACTCAAGGAACAGGAGCATCTGAACCCTGACTATGAAATTGGAACCACTGATACTCTAACTTCTCATACAGAACATACATATCAAATACATGGTATATACGACAGAAGCAACTCATAAGCTAAATTCTCATAATAGACATCCATATCCGATATTAGGGAAATACTATATGGTTCAAAATACTACTCTCTTTGGAAAATACATATCAACCTTTTAGGGCTGGATTAACACTTTTCTGAACACACTCTAAGGTTCAGACAATAATAGAATTTTCCAGGCTCTTACAATGTCCTCCTCGAATAGCATGGTCTTCCAATATCTCTTCCTAGAAAACATTTTTCATCAAATGTCACTTGATTGGCTAAGAATACTGATCGACTGAACATACTCAAGGTACGGGAGCATCTAAAACATGATGATGCATTTGGAACCATTGATACTTTGAGTTCTCATAATGGACATGCATGTCAAATGCATGGAATACACGACTGAAGCTACTCATAAGCTGAATTCTCATAATAGACATGCATATCTGATATAAGGGGAATTCTATACAGTTCAAAAGACCTCTCGCTTGGAAAGACATTTTGAAATCTTTTAGGGCCGGATTAACACTTTATTGAATACCTTCTAAGGCTCAGACTATGAGAGAATTTTGTTGGGGCTTACAATGCCTCCCCTGGTAAATATTAATCCTCGAATGTTGCTTGATAGGCTAAGAATACTTATCGACTGAACTTACTCAAAGAACAGGAGTATCTGAAACATGACTATGCAATTGGAACCACTGATACTTTGAGTTCTCATACTGGACGTGCCTATTATATGCATGGAATACATGACTGGAGCTACTCATATGTTGAATTTTTATAATAGACTTGGATATCTTATATTAGGGAAGTTAAATACGGTTTAAAATACTTCTCGCTTCGGAAGACACTTGTCAACCTTTTAGGGCCAGATTAACACTTTACTGAACACATTCTAAGACTCAGACTACGATAGAATTTTGCGGGATCTTACAATGTCTCCCCATTGGAAACATTCATCATCGAATGTTGCTTGATATGCTAACAATACTGATCGGCTGACTTTACTTAAGGAACGGGAGAATCTGAAACATGACTATGCAATTAGAACCAATAATACTATGAGTTCTCATATAGAATATTCATATCAGATACATGGAATACACGTTCAAAGCTACTCATAAACTGATTTCTCATAATAGATATGCATATCTTATATTAGGGAAATTCTATACGGTTCAAAATACTTCTCGCTTGGGAAGACACTTCTCAACCTTTTAGGGCCAGATTAACACTTTACTAAACACACTGAAAGGCTCAGACTACGAGAAATTTTGCATGGTCTTACAATATCTCCCCCGTCTAAATATTTACCCTCGAATGTCACTTATTAGGCTAAGAATACTGATCGACTGAACGTACTAAAGGAACGAGAGCATCTGAACCATGACTATGTATTGAAAGCACTGATACTCTAAGTTCTCATAATGGACATGATATCAGAGGCATGGAATACACGACTGAAGCTACTCAAAAGCTGAATTCTTTTAATAGACATGCATATATGATATTAGGGAAATTCAAAGTGGTTCAAAAAACTTCTCACATGGGAAGATGCTTCTCACCCTTTTAGGGCTTAATGAACACTTCACTTATCAAAATCTAAGGCTCAAAATATGAGAGAGTTTTGCGGGGTCTTACAATGTCTCCCCCTTAGAAACATTCATCCTCGAATATTGTTTGATAGGCTAAGAATACTAATCGACTGAACTTACTCAAGGAACAGGAGCATCTGAAACAACACTATGAAATTTAAACCATTGATACTCTAAATTCTCATACAGGACAAACATATCAGATACATGGAATACACGACTGAAGCTACTCATAAGTTAAATTCTCATAATAGACATGCATATCTCATATTAGGGAAATCTTATACGGTTCAAAATACTTCCCGCTTGGGAAGACACATCTTAACCTTTTAGGGCTTGATCAATACTTTACTGAACACACTCTAAGGCTTAGACTAAAATAGAATTTTCCAGGGTCTTACATTGTCCTCCCCTTGGAAACATTCATCCTCAAATATTTCTTGATAGGCTATGAGTACTGATCGACTAAACTTACACAAGGAACGGGAGCATCCAAAACATGACTATCTAATTGGCACTACTGATACTCTGAGTTATCATACTTAAAATGCATATCAGATGCACGAAATGCATGAATGAAGCTACTCATAATCTGAGTTATCATATAAGACATGTAAATCTAATAATTTTTCGCTAGGGATGAAACTTATCAACCTTATAGGGCCGGATTAACACTTTACTAAAGATACTTTAAGGTTCAGACAACGATAGAATTTTGCTTGAATGTCTCTTGATAGACTAAGAACACTAATCAATCGAACATACTTAAGGAGTGAGAGCATCTGAAATATGACTATGCAATTAGAACCAATGATACTCTAAGTTCTCATACTGGAAATGCATATCAGATGCATGGAATACACGACTGAAGCTACTCATAAGCTGAATTTTCATAATAGACAAGCATATCGGATATTAGGAAAATTCTATACGGTTTAAAATACTTCTCGCTTTGGAAGACACTTCTCAACCTTTTAAGGCCAGATTAACACTTTACTGAACACATTTTAAGGCTCAAACTATGGAGAATTTTGTAGGGTCTTACAATGTCTCTCCTTTGGAAACACTTTTCCTCGATTGTCACTTGTTAGGCTAAGAATACTGATCGACTAAAGTTATTCAAGGAACGGGAGCATCCGTAACATGACTATGCAATTGGAACGACTAATACTCTGAGTTCTCATAATGGGCATGCGTATCAGATGCATGGAATACGTGACTGAAGGTACTCATAAGATCAATTCTCATAACGGACATACATATCTAATATTAGGGAAATCCTATACGATTTAAAATACTTCTCGCTTGGGAAGACACTTCACAACCTTTAAGGGATGAATTAACACTTTACTGAACACACTCTAAGGCTCAAGCTATGAGAGAATTTTGTTTAGTCTTACAATATCTCCCCATGGAAACATTCGTTCTCTAATGTGGCTTGACAGGCTAAGAATACTGATCGACTGAAATTAATTAAGGAACAGGAGCATCTGAAACATGACTATGCAATTGGAACCATGGATACTCTGAGTTCTCATACTGGATATGCATATCAGATGCATGGAATACACGACTGGAGCTACTCATAAGCTTAATTATCATATTAGAGATGCATATCTGATATTAGGGAAATTTTATACGGTTTAGAATACTTCTTGCTTGGGAGGACACTTCACAACCTTTTAGGGAAGGATTAACACATTACTAAACAAACTCTAAGGCTCAGACTAAAACAGAATTTTGGAGGGTGTTACAATACTTCTCCATCAATAACATTCATCCTCGAATGTCGCTTGATAGGCTAAGAATGCTGATCGACTTAACTTAATCAAGGAATGAGAGAATCTAAAACATGACTATGCAATTGGAAACTCTGAAAATATGAGTTCTCAGACTGGACATGCATATCAGACGCATAGAATACACGACTGAAGCTACTCATAAGCAATAGATATGCATATCTGATATTAAGGAAATTCTATATGGTTCAAAATACTTCACTCTTGAAAAAACACTTCTCAACCTTTTAGGGCCGCATTAACATTTTACTGAACACACACTTAGGCTAGACTACAAGTGATTTTGCATGGCCTTACAATTTCTCCCCCTTAGAAACATTCATCCACAAATGTCACTTGATTGGCTAAGAATACTAATCATTGAAACTTACTCAAAGAATGGGAGCATCTGAAACATGACTATGAAATTGGAACCACTAATACCATAAGTTCTCATACTGGACGTGTTTATTAGATACATGGAAAACATGATAGAAGCTACTCATAAGCTGAATTCTTATAATAGACATGCATACCTGATATTGGGGAAATTCTAGATGGTTTAAAATACTTCTTGCTTGGGTAGACACTTTTCAACCCTTTAGGAAAGGATTATCACTTTACCAAACACACTCTAAGGCTCAGACTACAAGAGAATTTTGCGGGCTCTTACAAGGTTTCCCTATTGGAAACATTCATTCTCGAATATATCTTGACAGGCTAATAATACTGATCGACTGAAGTTACTCAAGGAACAAGATCATCTTAAACATGACTATGCAATAGGAAACACTGATACACTTAGTTCTCACGTAGAACATGCATATCAAATGCATTGACTACACGACTGCAGCTACTCATAAAATGAATTCTCATAACAGAAATGCATATATAAAATTAGGGAAATTCTATACGGTTCAAACTACTACTCGCTTGGGAAGATACTTCTCAAGCATCAAGGTTTGGATTAAAACTTTACTTAACACATACTAAGGTTCAGACTATGAGAGAATTTAGCGTGGTCTTCCAATATCTCCCCAAGGAAATATTCATCCTCTAATGTCGCTTGATAGGCTAACAAAACTGATCGACCGAACTTACTTATTGAACAATAGTATCTGAATCATTTCTATTCAACTAGAACCTCTGATACTCTAAGTTCTCATCAAGACATGAATATCAGTGACATGGAATACACGATTAAAGCTACTTATAAGGTTAATTCTCATAATAGATATTCATATCTAATATTAGGGAAATTCTATACGGTTTAAACTACTTCTTGCTTGGAAAGATATTTCACAATGTTTTAAGGCCGGATTAACCCTTTACTGAACAAACTCTAAGGCTCAGACTAAGAGAGAATTTTGAGGGCTGTTATAACACCTCTTCTTTAGAAACATTCATCCTCGAATGTCGCTAGATAAGCTAAGAATACTGATCGACTAAACTTATTGAAGGAACAGGTGCATCTAAAACATGACTATGAAATTGGATCCACTGATAATTTAATTACTTATACTGGACATGTATATTAGATGCATAGAATATACGACTAAAGCTACTCATATGATGAATTAACATAATACAGATGCATATTTGATATTAGGGATATTCTTTACGATTTAAAATACTTCTAGCTTTTGAAGACACTTCTCAACCTTTTAGGGTAGGATAAACACTTTACTAAACACACTGTTTGGCTCAAACTACAAGTGAATTTTGCATGCTTTTAAAATATCTTCCCATATAAAGCATTCATCCTTGAATGTCACTTAATTGGCTAAGAATACCGATCCACTAAACTTACTGAAAGAATGGGAGCATCAGAAACATGACTATGAAATTTTAAACACTGATACTCTGAGTTCACATACTAGACATGCATATCAGATGCATAGAAAACTCGATTGAAGCTACTAATAAGCAGAATTCTCATAATAGACATGCATATCTAATATTAGGTAAATTCTATATAGTTCAAAATACTTCTCGCTTGGGAAGACACTTCTCAACCTTTAAGGGTCGGATTAACACTTTACTGAAAACATTATAAGGCTCACACTATGAGAGAATTTTATGTGGTCTTACAATATCTCCACTTGGAAGCATTCATCCTCTAATGTCACTTGATAGGCTAAGAATACTGATGGACTGAACTTACTCAAGGAACGAAAGCATGTGAAATGTGACTATGTAATTGGAGCCACTGATACTCTGAGTTCTCATACTGGACATGCATATCAGATACATGGAATACACGATTGAAGCTACTCATAAGAGAAATTCTCATAATTGATATGCATATCTGATATTAGGGAAATTCTATATGGTTCAAACTATTTCTCTCTTAGGAAGACACTTCTCAACCTTTTAGTGATGGATTAACACTTTACTAAACACACTGTTAGGCCCAAACAACTAGTGAATTTTGTATGGTCTTACAATATCTCCGCCTTGGAAACATTCAGCCTCGAATGTCACTTGCTTGGCTAAGAATACTGATCAACTAAAATTACTCAAAGAATGGGAGCATCTGAAACATGACTATGCAATTGGAACCACGGATTCTATAAGTTCTCATACTAGACATCCAAATCAAATGCATGGAAAACATGACTGAAGCTACTCGTAAACTGAATTCTCATAATAGACAAGTATATCTGATATTAGTGAAATTCTATATGGTTAAAAATACTTCTCATTTAGGAAGACACTTCTCAACCTTTTTGGGCCGGATTAACCATTTCCTGAATACACTCTAAGGCTCAGACTAAGAGAGAATTTAATAGGGTCTTACAATATTACCTCCTTTGAAACATCCATCCTCAAATGTCGCTTGATAGGCTAAGAATACCGATCTACAGAACTTACGTAAGGTGCGAGATCATCTTAAACATGACTATTCTATTGGAACCACTAATACTCTGAATTCTCATACAAGAAATATATATAAGAAGCATGGAATAGTCGACAAAAGTTACTCATAAGCTGAATTCTCATAAAAGATATGCATATCAGATATTAGGGTAATTTATACGGTTCAAAATACTTCTCGCTTGGGAAGACACTTCTAAACCTTTTAGAGACGGATTAACACTTTAATGAACACATTCTAAGGCTCAGACTATGTA